>NC_050575.1:237615849-238215849 GCF_011100635.1 Trichosurus vulpecula | reverse complement strand
ACAACAACATCAAAAATTGTTTGTGGTTCAAATTTGGACATTATAAGTACATTAGAGGAAACAGTATGTGAACTAGGTCATCTGTTAAAAAATAACCTTCATAAGGGAAGCTAAGACTCTTCCAATTCCAAAGTTCCATAATTCTGTGAAATGAGTTAGCAGAACTTCCCCCCTTTTGGGTGGTAACTTTAGAATAATCTTGGCCAGAGGAGAGAGAATCCCTGCCCTCATTCCCTCCCCCACTCCCACCCTCAGGCACTTAGAGCTCATCCCATCTGCTGACTAAGGGGTAGCATTTCAGTGATACAAGAGGGGGCTTGCTCTGACAGTCCTCTTTGGGCAGCCAGGCAGTCTCTGTGACAAGGGGCATTTGAGGAAGGATTAAATGGGAGAGTCCACAAAGCTTCAGGAGGAATGTAGAGGGTCCCTCCCACTGAGGAAACAGTTGGCCTAAAAATCTGACTAGCCCTAAGGCTGTGATAAGGGTGAATGCAAGTAGGAGTCTTCTGCTTACCTCTGAATGTGCTACCACGGTAAGTTTACCCTGATTCTATTGAACTTTCAGCAACAGCTAATTATGTTTTGAGGGAAAAGTCAAAAGGAACCAAACCAAAAGAAAGACTGGAGCATGAAGGGCTGTCATTTGCTGCTAAACAGACTAATTGTCAAAGCATGGTTTTGAGGATCTCTTTGGAAAACAAAGGAGGAGGAATAAATTTCCATGGCCTCATCAGAAGGAAACCAAAAGACATGTTTATGTAGCAGGGAGAACCAGGAGTTTAGACCTGAAAGGGATCAAGAAGTCATCGAAGGAAGAAACAGGTCCAGATAGGGAGGACAAGTGACATTCTGTGTCATATGTGTAGGGATAAACATAGTCAGCTTTCAAACCCAGATCTTCTGATTCCAAATCTAATACTCTTTGCCCTGTATTACGGCTACCTCACCCAAGGGAATTATATATGATTTAGAGGAGTTGTAATCTGCCCAAGATCACAAAAGAAGAAAGAAAAAAAAAAGGCACGTAATGCCAGGGACCATGCTATCCGATTTGGAAATATTATCTTATTTGATTCTCACTACAGCCCTGAGAGGTAAGTGCTATTATTAGCCCCCTTTGAGATTTGAAGAAACTGAGGCTGAAATGTTAAGTGACTTGCCCATAGTCACAAAACTAGTAAGTATCTAAGGTCACATTTGAACTCAGGACTTCTGACTTTAGGCCAAGTGATCTATCCACTGCTGCATCTAACTACCTGCAAGTAGTAGACGGGTTCTAAGAACAGAGCTGAGATTCAAAAATGACCTCTCTAACTCCAGATTCATGGTGTTTTTCTCTACACCCTCACCAGCCCAAACAGGACAAGCTAATAAAGAACTAGTTGTTTCCATGTGCAGGTTGGTTTGTCTGCCACAGTGAATTTCCAAAAGTACCTTCGAAATTGTGTCACTGATAGTTAATACACTCTAGTAGTTCCCTATCACCTTCGGGATCAAATGCAAAACGCTCTGCTTGGCATTCAAAGCCATTCATAACCTAGCCCCCTCCTAACTTTCTAGTTTTCTTAGAAGTTACTCCCCCATCCCCACCACAAGTACTATTTGATCCAATGAAAACCTTGCTATTTTATAAACAACAAACTCTATCTCTTTGCTCTTAAGTATTTTCTCTGGCTGTCCCTCATGCCTGGAATGTTCCCCACCTCATCTAGGCCTTTTGGGTTCCTAGGCTTCCTTCAAGAATGATGTAAAATCCCACCTTCTCCAAGAAGCCTTTCCCAGCCCCCTTAATTCTAGTGCCTTCCTTCCAACATTTCCTATCTATGCTGTATATCGCTTTTTTGTACATATTTGTTTCCTTGTGGTTGCCCCAATCGTGAGCTCCTAGAAAGCAGAGGATGTCTTTTGTTGGGGGTTTTTTTTAATAGCCTCGACTCTTAGTATAGCACCTGGAAGAGAGTAAGCTTAAGAAATGCTTATCAGGTGACTGTCGCCTAACCAAAATCCAAATTGATAGGTATATAGATAGGTAGTTACATAGATTGATGAACAAACGAATGGATAAATAGATAGATAGATAGATGATGGATAGATAGATAGATAGATAGATAGATAGATAGATGGATGGATGTCAGGAATAAATAATATGATTCCATTATTAGTATAAAAGTTTCAAAATGCTTCATTCGACTAAAGGCTATTTTTTTAAGAGAGGAAGAGCATAAGATTAAAAAGAAAGTTGTTTTTTCTTGAATAAAGAACTTTTTATGAAAACAGTAATGCATACATTTATTTTGTAGTAGTGTAAAGGAGGAATGAAGAAAATGGAGATGGGAAGACAAACAGAAGAAATAAAGGAAAACAATTACTTGGGATTACGCTGTGTTGAGCTGCAAGGTTTTGATGAACAATGTTTTCAAAGGCTGAGCCCTCAGTTTGCCTTATAGACAGGGGCAAACCTGAGTGCAGAAGATGGTTGCCCAAGATCCTATAATGAGTCCAGTGAAACTGCAGGGCCTGCAGGTCTACAGTGTTCCTATAGCTGTACCATTGGCAGACGAAGTGTTAATATTTTTCTGCTCTCTCTGCTCCTCATCTGATCTCCTGGAGCAGTCTGACTGATCTGCCATTTTCCCATCACTCAGGATATTGATGCTCTCAAATCCAAATGAATTCTGCTTTAAATTCCTTGTCTTGCAACTACACCTGAACTTGCCTGTCCCTACCTGCTTATACCTGTTGTCTTTGGAAATTATAGAGCCTGATACTCAGTGTGTACTGAAAAAGCAGGTTCTGAAAAGGTTAATTTTTTAAGTTGTTGTTACTTCCCCTATCTGGGTCTCAGCTTCCTCCTAGTTGGCTTGCATCACTTCTAGGGACCTTTCCACTTCTAAATCCCATGATGAGAATTATAAAGCTCTTTCTGATATTTCTCCAATAAGGAATACCTCCGGATTTTGCTCCTTGATAGTGGAGATTGCTTCAATATTTGTATTTGTAATCCCAGCACTACAAATGACACAGAGTCAAAGCTCAATAAATATATGTTGATTGACATTCTGGCAAAGGAAGGTCTAGTCCAAACATGGAGTCTAATGGTAATCTTTATATATATATATACATACACATATATGCATTTATGTGTATATATGTACTCACACACATATTTTCCTTCAGATGTAGAGGTAGGCCAGGACTGTGAGACCAAGAACCCTGGCATAACCCAAGCCCCAAAACTCATTGGTATGGGACTCTTATTGGTAGAAATCAATGTCCCAGTCTGCAGAAGAAAGATTTGTTTTCTAAAGGCTCTAGGGAGTTCTCTAGTCTCTTCACACTCTTCTGGTTTCCAGATTCAACAGAGAAGAGGTACAATGCCAACCCTATTTCAGGTTGCTGAAAGGGAAAAAAAGACTGGGAAGAAGCTGACATGAACAGCTGTCAGTCTCCATCATGTCCCTATCCCCAGCATGCTACGCTAGAGATTTCAGGGAATTTTCCTGTTGGGTGAGATCTGGGACTTTCCTGATTGAGTTCTCTCACTCCCAGTGGGAGAACTCATTCACTTTGCACTGTGATTTTCTTTGTGTGTATTGTCTAGTATATATTCTTATATGTGTAATTTCTCCTATTTCTCATTAGGTTGCAAAATGGGTTTCTTTGTTAATTGCTACATGTGTTCATTGTTATTTGGTGGAAAAGGAGTCAACTCTTGGACATAGATCTTGGGGTCCTCCTTCTCCATAAGGAAACTGAAGTTTATCTTGAACCTGAAAATCATATCCCCTAGAGCAGATTAACAAGGGACCAGATAGATATAATTATAACATCGTGTACCCTCTCTCTGAGGAGAGTAAAGTGGCCAATCTCTTGTTCTAACCTCTTACTTCCCTTCCTGGTAGGAATCACAGTGTCCCTCAAAGAAGGGTTAGGGTGAGAAGAAACTAAAGACATATCTATCTTGGCCTATCTGTGAGCCAAATGGAGGAGGCCTAGTTACACTGAGAACAGCAATATACCCCACACCACTGACGTTTCACCTCCTGGCCTCCACAACTAACAAAGAGAGGATCGAAACCTATGAAAAATGGAATTATCACCCTTGCCACCGTCAACAGATACCTTTGACCACCTGTCATTGAAGGGCAGGTAAGTGCAAAAGCCCAAGAAATAGAAGATTCTTCCTTATCCTCTATGTCCCAGCCTTGCTTTTAACCCAGCCCCCACAGCCACCATCCAGGGAAGAAACTCTTGTAGAAAAAGGGCTAGCCCTTCCTGCCTACTGTCCCAAAACTGCCACTCAGAAGACAGGCAAGTCTAAAGCTACAAGGCAATTTGAGAATGAGAGAAAAGATGGCAAGTACCCAGTAAGCCAAACCTGCACCCACCTCAGCCACCCCATCCCTTAAGTCTTAGATGGAGAATACTCAGGACCCTCAATCTAAAAACTCTGGAAAAGTTCCATAAGATCTAGATCCATCAGACAACCAGCCTGGCAGCCTTCATCCAGGGGATCAACCCTGGTGGACAGGTGATCTAGGAATTGCTTCTTATACCCGAAGAAACCTTGCAGCAGCCAGAGATACTGAAGACGCATAAAAGAAAGTTATGGACCTCAAAGTCCTTGGCACCATCAAACAGTTCAACCTAAGAGTTGGGTATGGCTTTATCCATGACGATAAAATGAAATATAGATTATCATCCACTTTGCCTTTGTACTCAAGTACTAGGGGCTTTTCTATATGACTTGAAGTTTCTTACTATTTGAGTAGGAGTTCCCAGAGGGAGGAGCTATTTAGCTTTGCTCTGTGTATCCCCAGTGCTTTGTATACAAGCACTTAACATATAGGGCAGCTAGATGGTACAGTGGATAGAACACCGGAAGACATCTTCATGAGTTCAAATCTAGCCGCAGACACGTATTAGCTGTGTGACCTTTAGCAAGTCACTTAACCCTGTTTGCCTTAGCTCGTCATCTACAAAATGAGCTAGAGAAGGAAATGGCAAACTAGTATCTTTGCCAAGAAAATCCCAAAATGGGGCCAAGAAGTGTTGGACACAACTGAACTCAACAACAACAACAACAAAATTTAATATGTGCATCATCGAATCATAGATTAAGAGATAAATAGGAAATTAAAATCTAACAGAGAAACCATTAGATCTAAAGCTGTTATTTTACAGATGAGAAAAATGAGACCCGAGGAATTTAAGTGACTTGTCAGATAGTAATTGGCAGAGACAGAATCTGAATCATGATTTTTCTGGAATCAATAAAGCAGTACTAATAAGGCCAGGGTTAGGGGTTAGATCCCCGTAATGGGGATAGATTCTTCTTCTTCACTGTATAACATGGGGGAAACATAGGGACTTTGCCTATTTGGAAGAATTGACTATTCATTATAAATTCTCTCTCTCTCTCTCTCTCTCTCTCTCTCTCTCTCTCTCTCTCTCTCTCTCTCTCTCTCTCTCTCTCCCCCCATCTCTCCCCTCCCTCCTTCCCTCTCTCTCTCCCTCTCTCCCTTCCTCTCCATCTCCCTTCTCCTCCTCTTCCCCCTCCCCTTCCCTCTCCCTCTCCCTCTCCCTCTCTCTCCTTGCCCTGAGGATTAGGAAACACATGCTGTAGTATTCAAAATGGCATGTTTTTCTCCAGCCCCAGTGCCACTTTGGAGACAGGCCCAGATGGGAAATGGTGTGGTGCTTTATGTAATGAGTACGCTAGTGAGAGGCAGGGATAAATTGAATGAATGAGTGAGAAACTTGCACAGTAAAATGTTATGCAATGAGAACCAAAGAAAGCATTCTGAAAAGCATTTGTCTTTTCAAAATGAGAGGTAATGGCTGTGTTAGAAATTCATTTCACTAGGCTCCCTGGGAGTTGAAGGATTAGAAGCCAAACTAACAAACTGGTTAGGAGTATGGTATGGAAATCTTCCAAACCAATTTGATCTGAAGAGCAGGAAGAGGAGGTGGTAGTGGAGGAAAAGGGGAACGAAGTCAAGTAGAGGAAGTATAAGTGAAGGAGGAGGAAGAATAGAAGGTAAAGGAAAATGAGAAGGAGGAGGTGGTAGAAGAGGAGGAAGAAATAGAGGAAAAGGAGGAAAAGAAAAATTGAAAGAAGGGGAGGAGGTAAAAAGGACAATGAAAAAGAGAATAAAAGGTGGCAAGTAAAGAAGGGAGGAAAGGAAGAGATGAAGAGATGTCTGAAGGAGGAGACAAAAGTAACAAAAAGAAGAGGAATAGGAGGAAAAGGAAAAGAGGATTATTTTTTTTAACAAAATGTGAACTGAGATATGTTACCTCATAGCTTAGAGAACTAACTTCCAATGAATGACAGGATTGTCTTAAGCATAAAAGAAACTCCCCACTCTGGGAAATTCCTATTTTTTCTGATTAAAATGCTGAGGCAGAATGGTATTATTTGTTGTATTGTCATAGTGGAAAGCTTTCTGAATAACCTGGCAGGAAACTTGGATTATAGTCTCAGTTCTGCCACTAACTCACTTTGATCTTGGTAAAGTCACTTCTTGTCTTTGATTTCCTCAACTATAAAATGTGAGGGGGACAGGACAGAGACCATACTATGAGCTCCACAGTCCCTTTTAACTGAATCAACTTTGGTATTTATGCCTCATCAGGACTCTCTGTCCTCTGACCCCTTTGATTGGGTGGAATAGCAAAGGGCTCCCTACCAAAGTTTCCATTTGAGAAGGTGCTCAGGCCATTTTACCTACACTCCTTTGGATTTCTCCATCATGCCCGCATGCCCAAATAATTTCTCCTCCCACTTCTTTCCAGCTAGCTTCCTTTTGTGTGTTTTCTTCCCTGTTAGATTGTACGGTTCTTGCAGGCAGGAAGTATCTTTCTCTTTATATTTATATCCCTAGCACATAGCACAGTGCCCATCACGTTAAAGGTGCTTGATAAATATTTATTGACTGAATATGTGATTGGACTAGCCAATTGTCCCTGGACAGGATGCCCACTTGAATGTCTCATTTTCTTCATATGTAAAATGGAAAAAAAAATAATGGCCTAACTCCCTCACAGGGTGATGAGGAAAGCACCTTTTAAACTTTAAAGCACCATACAGAAATGTAAATGACAGCAGTAATGACAATGAGGAATCTATGATTGTTACTTGTGAAGCCCCTTCCGAAAACTTTCATGACCTAATAACAAAGTTCCCTTGGGAAATATTTGTCTATCCAGGATGGGTAGAGAGGGGATAAAATCTTGTGACATCACAAATCTTTGAGTGAAGATGGAAAGAGGAGGAAGAAAATGAGAAGGAAGAAGTGGAGGAGGAAGAGGGTAGGAGGAGCAAGAGTAAGGGAAGGAAGCAGCACAGACACAGCCACTGGACGTGAAGAAGCAGGGTAGAGATTCTCAAATGCAGTGAAAAGCAACTGGACTCCCCTGGAGGAGGCCAGCTTCAGCATCTACTCAGGGGAGATTGAAGAGATCTGACTGGACAATGGGACTCTATTCCCTTGTTGCAAAGCACCGTAAATGCAGAGTGTTTCCTTCCATTTCTCTCCTTCTGTCTGTTTAGGCAAAGAAGGGGAAAAAGGCAGGGGTTGGGAGGGGGGAATAACTGGGTCCTATTTTGCTCCTCACTGCTGCTTATGGTATTTTGCAAATCTGATTCCTTTTTATATATTAGTTCATTCCTTTTGTTTTGCAGGCATGTCATTACCTGAGATCAGAGTATATGTGCATGGAGGGACATCTCTGAAGAGCTTTCTGTTTCACAGAGTGTCTCCTCTAGGATCTGGGGGTTCTAGCAAGGGAAGTTAAGGTGGCTGATGAGTCATAGTTTAGTATTATGAATTATCCTATAGCTCTCCCAAGGAGAAACCTAAATTTTAACTCCTGGCTTATTTAGATTGCCCCTGGAAGCAACATTGAACAGGTTGCCACAAAGGGGCGAAGCACAAGTTCTGGAGTCTGAACTCCATTCTTATTACTGGGAAGGAGGAGAAAGTGATGAAAGGAAAGAAGCTAACGATTTGCACTAACATAAAAGGGTATGCTAGAATGCTAGTTTCCTTGTGGGCACCTGACCTACACTGAGCATCAGATACCTTTAGACACTCGGCATATTGGTCCAAATTAAAAGCATTTTCAGATATAGGGCATGCCATTAAGGTGAGCGCTCTTTGAAGAAGAAAAAAGGTAGATAATGAAACCTAATAATTATATTTCCACCCTTTTCTAGTCCAGATCTTTGAGGGCAAAAAAGTCCCTATGATGAAATCTACCCAAAGCAGATCAACAGATCATTTCCTACTCTGAAAATATACTTTATATGTAGATATGGACACACACACTCACGCGCGTGTGCGCACACACACACACACACACAATTTCCAAAGGGAAAAATGTACTTATATAAAGGAGAGAGAGAAAGAGAGAGGAAAGAGAAAGAAGGAGTGAGGGAGAAAGGAAGGAAGGAAGGAAGGAAGGAAGGAAGGAAGGAAGGAAGGAAGGAAGGAAAGAGGGATGGAGAAGGAAGGAGGGAGGGAGGAAGGAAGGAACAAAGGAAGGAATAAAGGAAGGAAGGAACAAAGGAAGGAAGGAAGGAAAACCAAGTAATTATTAAGCATCTACTGTATGCCAGGCACTACACTAAGCACTTGAAAAATATTATCTTATTTGTTTCTCCCAAGATCCTTGAAATGTAAGTGCTGTTATTATTCCCACTCTACAGCTGAAGAAAATAAGGCTCCTAGTCATACAACTAGTAAGTGTCTGAGGCATGAACTGAACTCAGATCTTCCTGACTCCACTGCTCTATACATATATCCTATAAAGTATATGTATGCTGTACAGTAGATAGGTATAGCTATAGATAGATATTTTATAACATGTATATATATATATATATATATGTGTGTGTGTGTGTGTGTGTGTATATATATATATATATATATATATATATATATATATATATGCAGAAGATAGAGTGCTGGGTCTGGAGTTAGATAGACATCTTTCTGAATTCAAATGTGACCTCAGACACTTACTAGCTGTGTGACCCTGGATAAGTCACTTAACTCAGTCTGCTTCAGTTCCCTCACCTGTAAAATGTGCTGGAAAAGGAAATGTCAAACCACTCCAGTATCTGCCAATAAAATCTCAAATGGGGTCACAAAGAGTCAGACATAACTGAAAAACCACACATGGTAGCACACATATATACACATAGTATATACATATATATACACATATACATACATATACATATATACATATGTATATGTATATATGTGTTATATATACATATTTTATATTATATATACCACATAGTATATGTATCTATACATATTATAGTATGCGTATATATAGCACAGTGGCCGCCGTATAGCAGTTGCTTAATAAATGTTGATTGATTAATATATATTCATATATACACACATATTTGTCATATACATATATGTATGTGTGTATGTACATACATATACAAGCGATACATATATTCATATGTGTGCATATTCTTCTGTGTATATATGTATATAAGTGTATATATATTGTGTGCATATATATGTATGTGTGTACTTGGCAGTTTTATATATATGTATAAAACTGCCAAGTAGGTTGTATAGTTTTAGTACAAAAAAACCAAGCTCTGGAATTAGGGGACCTGAATTCAAATACTACCTTAATTTCTTTGGAACTCTCTAAAATCCCCAATACCTTTTAATTTTAGTGCCTTTTTCTCTGTTAATTATTTCCTATATATCCTGAAGATGGTTTGTTTTTGCATATATTTGTTTGCATGTTTTCTCCTCCATTGGGTTGTAAGCTCTTTGAGGGCAGGGACTGTCTTTTGACTCTTTTTTTTAATCCTCAGTGCTTAGTACAGTTCCTGGCACTTAGTAAGTGCTTAATAAATGTTTATTGATTGATTACTTTATTGACTGACTCAGTTTCCTACTCTATAAAATAAAAGAATTAGACATATCTTAGATGTCCCTTCCAGCACTAAATCTAATGCTGTTTCTATATAAAATCTGTTCTTTTGGTGAGCTGAGACAAATTAATAGTGAGTATCAGAAAATACCCATTATTATTTTAGAGAATGTTTTTCATCAAAGAAACACAATAGTGTAGCCTTCTGTGCCTGTCTGAGCATAGGTTTAGAGATGAAAGGTGAAGGACTAACTCAGAAAATCTTATTCCCTCCATTGACCTCCACCTTTAGAATGTGGGCATTGCCTGCAGGAGAAGCTACACCTATTCTGATCCCACCAGGCCAATGCTATTTTCTGGTCACTGCCCTCAACTCTACCTTTACAGAAAGCTCTATCTCCAGATCTATGGGGGAAGGGAATAAGGATCTTTGAGTGAGACCATGTGATTCAATAGTCCAGACTTTTTCCTAAATAGAAATATCTCAGGCTGACATTTTTAGCCTAAGGGCAAAAGAAGAAAAAAATCCAGGTCCGGTTTAGCTCTAAAGTGTGGGAAGTTTATTAAAAATATTAATAATAAAGATTCTAAAGTCCTTCCACAATTTGGCTTAGCCCCACTCCCCCGCCCTCCCCCCCCGCCCAGGCAGGAGAAAGCCTGGCACTTTTAGTGACCCTTTATCTCTGTATAACAATATCCAAAGATGGTCCTCTCTTCTTCAGCGAAGCTAATTTATAAATAAGACAACACATGAATCAGCAACAGCTTGACCAACTAGATTTCCCTAGCCAGCAAAAAGAAATGCAACCTACATGAACAGAAATTGAAAAGTAACATCAGAGATTACAATGAACTTTGGAATCAGCCTCTGTGCAACTTAGGCAGAGAGGAAGAGGGAGGAAGGAGAGGCCATGGTTCACAGACTGGTACTTCAACAGCCACTGAAAGTATAGACAGCTTCAGGGTTTAGGCAGCAACCTCCCTACCCCCACCCCTACCTCCAGGTTGTAGCATCTCAGCTCTAGTTTCTTCATTCTCCTATTCCAGCTGAGATTCCTGTCATCTTACTTGTTTGAGACACATACCACCACTCCTTCTACTGCTATGATCAGCACACCCAGTCAGAGCTCATGACAATCCCAGGCTCTTCCAGAATCAGAAGGAAAAAAAGAAGAAAATGTTATCTATAGTGAACTGCATTTCGCGGCTCAGGCTAGGATCTGAAGACTTTCCCTCCTTCCAGAGGTCCATCTCCTGAATCCCCCCATAATAGTAATAGTGAGCGTCATAATGCAATATACATTATACAAATGACTTTCCACCTACATTATCTTATTTCAATTCCATTCAACAAATATAGATTAAGTATCTACTGTGTACAAGACACTGTGTGGATACAAACACAACATTAAATCATCCCTGCCCTCAAGGAATTTGTGTTTTATTTTACCCTTAAAACACCCGCGAGGTAGTTTATGCACATTTCACAATTGAAGAAACTAAGACTCTGAGAAAATAAATGGTTTTCCCAAAACCAAAGTAAGTAGAACTAATGGAGCTAATAAGTTATGAAACTTGGAGTTTGGGGGCTCCAGATACTTTGTTCTTTCTGCTAAAGCCTCCAGCATCCTGTCAAAACATCAAATCCACAGGTCCCTCAGAACCGTTTGTTTTATTAGCTGTAACTCTCTGCCAAATCAGACAATCTTTATTATGCCAATAATTATGGTTAAAATAATGATGGAACTTATTAGACTAATTGCTGTGGTTATGATGATTATAATGCCACTGGGCCAAACACAGCATGAAGGAAAGACTCCAGGCCATGAGCTGGGCTTAGACAACAGACTAAAACATCCTTGATTGATTTTGCTGTGGCTTTCTTAGAGGACTTCTGATTCTCCTAGAATGTCATAAGTTTCAGCAAAGACTGGAGCCACTGCCATGTGAGGGGTTCCCTGAGAGCTAAAAGAAATAAGGGTGCAGTGAAGCTTTCAGACAGCTAGAATGCCTGGTCAACTTATAATACATGCTATACATCTTCCATCCTGGCAACTGTACATTATGTGTTAAAGAGCCTTGGGAACAGCGTGAATTCTTATCTTCATGGAGCAAAAGCTTCAGACAGGAGAGAACTTGGTAGAGTGGAAGAAACAGAGGATTTAGAGTCAACAGACCTGTGTTCAAATTCTGGCTCTGATTCACACTGACATTGTGAGTACAAACAAATTCCTTCATCCCTCTTCAGTTGATTCATCTGTAAAATGGAGATTATAAAACTTGGACTATTTCCTTTATAGGTTGCTATGAAAAAAAATGATTTGGAAACTTTCAAGAATTATGGAAAGGTGATACCTTTATTTGTTTGTTGATTTGTTTATTTATTTCTTATCTTTCCCATCCTTGTATTCAATAATGCAGATAAGAAAAAAATCCTACTTTATTATTGTTCATTTATGTTTAATTTTTAGAGAATATTATATTATGCAGGTGGATAAAATCATGTTTATATATATACATACATATTTTAATCTGTGTATATATATTTGCATGCTATATGTGCGTATATAGACAGATACAAACTTAGTAAAATAGTTCAGACGTAGCCTTTTTTTCCTCTGTATTCAGTAAGGTCAGGATATCTGTAGCAGACAGGATATTGGGAATGACTTCGTGCTGTTTCCACATTTTTATTTGTGGATTTCTACTAGGTCTCTAAATTTTGAAAGCATTTCATTTCAAATAATTTGAAGATTTTAAGTGTTCAGTATGGCAAAACCTACTGTAAATAATGTCCTTAAATATTTGAGAGTCAATATCATGCCTGGGTGATTGTGGGTGACAGTTTTGAGTTTTGTCTTTGATAATACTTCAGCTCCATTAACTAGTCCAAACATTCTGGAAAACAACTTAGAACCATATCCAAAGGGCTATTATGTTGTGCATACCCTCTGACCTAGCAATACTGCTTCTAGGACAATATTCCCAAGAGATCAAAAAAAAGGAAAAGGACCCATATGTACAAAAAATATTCATAGCAGCTCTTTTTATTGTGGCTAAGAATTGGAAACTGAGGTGATGCTCATCAACTGGGGAATGGCTGAATAAGTTATAATATATGATTGTGAGGGAATACTATTGTGCTATAAGAAATGATGAAGGAGATGATTCCAGAAAAACCTGGAAAGATTTGTATGAACTGATGAAAAGTGAAAGAGTAGAATTGGGAGAACAGTGTACGCAGCCACAAAAATATTGTAAAGACAATGCACTGTGAAAGACTTGGCAAGTCTAATCAATACGGTGATCCACACCAATTCCAAAGAACCCATGATGAAAAATGGCATCCACCTAGTCAGGATGTGCCAGAGGTAAGACTTGAAACTATCTGGGTCTTCTTGGCTTCTTCTTCATCATCATCATCATCATCATCATCTCATTCTTATCTTTTTCATGGTCTGCTTATAGAAAATGGACTCAGCTTAAGTCTTATCCTGATATTATTCTTTTATATTTAATGCTTTATGAACAGTTATATAGATAGATACAGTAACTGCATTTATGACTTAATAAAAGCACTTTGATGTAAAGTCATCCTCTGTAGGATCTTCCTAAATGCAAACATCCAAGGCAAAATTCCATTAGCAGATTATACAACAGGAATGATACGTATCTCATCTTGTTCCCATCGGATTTCACCTTTTCTACTAGTTTTCTTGTATTTTGAAATCTTTTTGCTCCACTGTTTGGATATTATGAGGATTCTGTATAGCAATATCTATTAAAGTATTATTGATTTGTTTTTTAATTAATCAATTTTATATTCAGGCAATTATTGACAGCAGATTTTTTCTTTAATAATGTTTCCATTTCATAAAACATACTGGTTGAGTACTCAAGGATACTTTGACATCTGTATTTGTAGTATGGGGATTTTTTAAAAACTGAGTCCATGAAAGAGAGTATCCTTCTAGTGTACAATTCTAACCACCAGTTTATACCTTACTAGGTTTTGGGTGAGTGCTAAATTTTTATATCATTGCCTTTGACATTTTATAGAATCTTTTGGCATTGCCTCCAGAGGTTCCATAAGAGTCAAAGAAACGGGGTTGCAGGATGACTCTATTAAAGCCTGTTGTGAAGATTAGTGGCACTCCTTCACGTCATAGTACTACAAAAATAAAGACACAACAGATCAAACCAGAAATTCTAATACTCTACCCTCTGGAAATGTTTTAGTGCAGACAGTGCTGACCACTAATGTGGCCAGATCTAGATGCATACAAAATAGAGTGAAGATATGAATGAATGCTTTTATTATGCAGCAGGACCACATCATAACAAAATTGGAAACAGATCTTATCAGTTACAAGCAAGGGCTTAATACTGCTATTTGGGAATTGTAGCCTCAGGTCCAAGTCACAAAGCATCGTATTTCAGACCAAAGTAGGGTAATCATAAAAGCAGAAACAAATAAACAAAAAGCAATAGAGGCAGAATAAAACCTTTATTCTTAAATCCAGATGAGATGAAAGTTGCGCTGATATTGAGGAATTAAGATTTGAAGGGGATAAAACTCTTTGAAAATCTTCACTTAAAAAAATTCTTGAAATTCTACCTAATAATAAAACACATGACTAAAATAATACTTATATTTCACATCGTTTTATGATGGAGGTGGGCATACTAAAACTGGAATTCCAAAAAGCCCTTTTTGGAGTATGACTGCACAAATCCTACTGGCAGACCAACTATACCAAAAAAAGAGTAATTTCAAAGCCGGAATTTGCTATGCTCACCATGGATGAAAACAGACTCCCACAATATTGGGAAAACATGTAAAAACATTCCTAGACCTGCACATAACCACTCTGAGAAGCCATCAGATCTACTGATTTTAATTTTTTGAAAACAACCTCGAAACTGTTCAGTTATGCCAAGAGATCCCTGTTATCCCCTCCTCCTCATTGTTCCCCTGCTAAGTCCTCCTTCACCCCTTCACACATGAAATTCTTGCCAAATGATCCCATTCCATTCCATCTTCTCCAGCAGACTTTCCTCTGTCATCGTAATCTATCCCTGTCAACTCCTATAAACACTTTCATATCTCCCTCATCATCATCATCATCATCATCATCATCACCAACAAAAGCTCTAATTCGATCTGTCCATCCCCAATATCTATCATCCAATACATTATTTAGGGTTTTTTTTTTTGGCTAAACTCCTTAATAAAGTGATCTACAACTGATGCTTATATTGCCTTTGCTCTCTTTTCTTCTTAACTCTGCAGTCTGGTTTCCAACCTCATTATTCAACTAATTTTATTTTCCCTAAAGTTACCAATGATCTCTTAATTGCCATATATAATGACCTTTTCTCAGTCGTCATTCTTCTTCAATTATCTACATTCTTTGACACTGTAATTCACACCCCCACCCCCCAACCACCAACTGGTTGGACTTTAAGGCAATTGTTACTCTTGTTGTCTATGATGTTGACGATGATAAATATTATTGTTTTCTTATCTTTTGTTATGGAATTTAGAGAGTAAAGTTGCTATCTTCTTTTATAACAACAATAATAGTAGTTAATATTTATGTAGTGCTTACTATGTGCCAGGCATGGGTGCTAAGCGCTTTACAGTTATCTAATCTGATCTTCACAATAACCCTAGGAAGTAGGTGCTATTATTATCCCCATGAGAAATTTTTGTCCTATGAGAAAATGGCATTATACAGAGGTTAGGGTCACACACTGTCCAAAGCCAGATCTGAATTTAGGTCTTCCTGACTCTAGGCTCAGCACTCTATCCATTGTGCCACCCAACTGCCCTGTAAAAATGTTTGCATATGCGAATAAAATTTCTCCTTTTTGTAATTGAATGAAGTTGTTAGAACTTCAATACGCCTTTTTTAGGTGCACTGAAAATATCTTCAGGATGGTTTCAGTTATAGATAGGGTGATGTGGATCATAGGCACCTCATTGCATTTGCACATGACTTTGATCTCCTCTCCTAGATCTCTATATTTTGAAAGCTTTTTTGTTCCCCGTAGCTTAGAAATGATGAATATTTGGCATTGTGACATCTATTAACATGCTGTTCTTTAATTTTTATAGATCAAAGTATGTCCGGGCAATTTTGTACCATAGTAATTCTCCAAAAATACCCTGGTTCCAGTGGCTTATTTGTTCAATTGTCAAGGACATTTTGATGATATCATTATTGCTGTTGTTGGGATCTATGAGTCAATAAAACATACTTCTTTACAATAATTACTAGCATAGGCCAACCACTTTCCCTCCTACATGCTAATCAAGTATTTATTTAATGCTTGTTATGTTCTAGTCAAAGTGCCTGGAATTGCTTGCTTCTTCACTCCCACCTTTTAGAATCCTTAGCTTCTGTCAAAGCTCAGCTCAAGTGCTACCTTTACAGATAGACTTTGCTGATCCCCTGCTCCTCAAATGCTCATGTCAGACTCACCTTGCATGTCTGGACCCTAATCAAATCCCTTAACCTTTTTCTTCCTCAGTTTCCTCATTCACAAAATGGGAATACCTAATAAGGGAATTGTGATGATCAGATAAATTAATATGTGTAAAATACTTTGCAGATTTTAAGGTGCAATATACATGCTAGCTAACTAGTCCTCTTTATTGATCTTCAATTTTTGCATAAATACGTACCATTTTAATAAATTGATAAACTGTTACCTTGAGGTACTAAAGAGAAACTTCCCCTACTTCATAACTTTGCTTAAGGCTATCCCTGCTTACTACTTAAGCCATAATAAAAAGACTTTTTTTTCAATATAAGCAAATTAATTTCATCCTGCAGTGTAGTCCCCTTGGGAATGTATTCACGTATTCCAAATGGCTCAACTTTTTCAAAAATATTGTCAGTTCCTCTTTGGGACCTGCCTCCAGAAGACTCAATGAGTCATTCAAGAAAACCAGCAGTTATTCCATAATCATGGTTTAGTTTGTAGTCCAAAATATTTATTGCTTAGCCTGGCCTCTCTTATACACCAGCCTAGACATTTGCCTTTTTTTTCTCAAAAATTCATATCCCAAATAAAAGGAGAAAAATCAGCCACATGGAGTATAAGAAAAAGAATTGGCCACTAGCTCTGGAGGCAAGAAAGGAAAAAAGGAGTTCTAAATGTCAATTAACCAGCATGTATTAAACTACTATTTGGTGCAAGGCACTGTGCTAGGCATTGAAAATACAAAAACAAAAAAAATGAAACAGCGGCAGCAAGTTGGCACAGTGAGTAGAGCACCAGCCCTGGAGTCAGGAGGACCTGAGTTCAAATCCGGACTTGGACACTTGATACACTTACTAGCTGTGCGACCTTGGGCAAGTCACTTAACCCCAATTGCCCTGCCTTTCTCCTTCCAAAAAAAAATGAAACAGTGTCTGTCCTCAAAGAGTTCCCATTTTATAAAGGGAGGTGACATATTCACATGTGAGTATATACAGAATAAATACAAGGTAAAATGTGTGAAGCATTGGTTATATTACTGGATTGAATCTTTAGCCTGTTGTAATCCCCAAATCTCCACATCAGAAGAGATCACAGAAACCATGAAATGCCACCTATATACAGCTACAATTTTAGAGGGTTTATTAGGAAATAAAAAGTCCCAGCAGTAGATTCTAAGTCTGGCATGGACGCTTGATATGGCAGTGATGACAGCTTTCAATTATCGAAACATTTCTTGAATACCTCTTGGAGCTCTTTCTACAGTAAAAACAAAGCAACTGATAAATTTTGGCGTGCCTTGTTAATGATCTAATCCTTTGAAACGATAAGAAAATGATGACAGGAACAACTTCCTAGACTAAGCCAAACTCTTATCAAAAAGGAAGAAATGATTGCTAAATCTTCAGGACAAGTGAACACACCATCATAGGATTTATAATAGAAGGAATCAAAATTAGGTATAATCTGTCGTGCATCCTAGATCTTGGAATAACCAATTTCAAATGTTTCAGAGAAAAGTTAAATAGAATCTCATGTCCTAAAGTTTTACAAAGGAAATTATCCAAAGATAGCCAAGAATATCTAAAGAATAAACTTCTGAAGACACAAACAGAAACAGTTCTGATGAGGATGCAAAGGTAAGAGCTGTCTAATAAGAATGGTGTTGATGCTCCGGGAATTAATTGATGAATTAGAATTTTTAGAAGATATATGTAGAATCCCTTCTGGGCTCATTCTCCCAACGATGGGTAAGGGATCTAAAAGGTGACTGTTACTTCCAATTCTAGGGGTAATTCTGTAGTGACTATTCCTAAAGCTGTAGCTTAATGAGCCCCCTCTGGTCTGCTTCCTTTTAACAATCAACTAATTTAACAATTAGCACTTAGAAAAGAAATTTATTGAAATACCCTAATAAGAATACTAGTCCCAAAGCATTTTCCCCCAAAACCTGGGACCATTTTCCCACAAAGATAAAAAGAGTTCAGAGGAGGGGGAAATGGGCACAAACTTAAAATACAATGTTAGAAAGGCACATGTATAGGGAACACATGCATATGAGGCAACTCACAATTTTAGAACTTCAGGACCCGAGTGTCCTTTCTGGAGAATTTTTATGAGTTCAAAGCTACTGGAAATTTCTCTATTTACCCCTCATAACTTTCAGTTTTGCTGAAGTCTCAATGGGGCATACTCTTATATCTTTCCCTCAATAAGAAAGGTGGCAAATCACTTGGGAGAAACCAGATGTATAAAGCAGCATAAACATTAGCATGTCAAATAGTTCATACAGTTGAAACAGGTCAAGTAGAAAATACAAAGTACCTTAAAATATGAATTCACCATATATAACTATAGTATATAGTAGGGTCACATATAATAATCCTATATATAATATATAATACATATATGCATATAAAACTATGTTATGAAAATTCTTATTCTATCCCATAAGTCATAAATTTAAAAAACATTGCATGCACATAAAACAACAACATATGAGAGAGAAGCTCCTGCATTGGTATTTGCCAAGTCTTACCTACCAGCCTGCATGTCAGTAAGAAGTTCTGAGTTTGAATCCTAGATCTGAAACCACTAGCTATGTAACCCTGGGCAGACCATTTTATTCCTTGAAAATTTAGTTTTCCCACCTATAAAATGAGGGCAATAACACTTGTGTCCCATAACTCATAGAGCTATTGTAAAGGAAGTGCTTCGTAAGCCTCAAAATTCTAGTTGAATATGAATTATCTCTATTTACTTTTGTGGTAACCATTGTCTTGCACGTTGCATTTATTCAGTAAATGTTTGCTAGTTTGAAATGAATCAAATCCACATGTACATAGATGGTGTTTGTGGTGGTATTTGTAGTCTTTCACAAAATAAATCAAATATGAAGGAGAAAAGAGCAGGCAGACAACTCTAGGCAAAAGTCTATACCCTTCACTTCTTCCTATGGGTCATATACCCCTATTTGCTCATGAGGATAACATGAACACAAAAGTTTATATTTTCCTGAAGTTAAAAAGTGATTGAGGATAATTTGCTATAAAGTATGAATAATCAACAACAAATTCCATTTGCATACATATTTAATTTATATTTGTATGCATGTTTATCTCTATGTAGAAATACATGTGTGTATGTATATATACATACATACATATATGTATAGGCATCTATACGTATACACACATAATTGGTGTGTGTATATAATGGGGTGGATTGTGTGTATGTATATGTATATATGTGTACATGTAAATACATAAATATACACATGCACACATACATATATACGTGTGTGTGTGTGTGTGTGTGTGTGTGTGTGTGTATACAACCTCTGCATAAATTGCTAGATTTAGAGTTAAAGGACCTGGATTCAAATCTCAGTTCTGCCTCTACCTATGTGACCTTGGGAAAGTCAAACCTCTCCGGACCCACAGCTTCTTCATCAGTGAAATGAGGGAATTGAAGTACATGTTCTTCTCTGTCCCTTCCTTTCTGATTAATTGTCTATTGCCCATATTTAACCTTCAGTAGTCATGGAATTGAAGACACTGGAGGAGATCGTACCAAGAGTGAAGCTCCCCAAAATGCCACTGTCACAGAGAAATTCTCATTTCTGGAAAGGGAGGAGTGTATGTGCATCCTCTACATGTATGTTTATACATGTGCTATGTTCATGTGTATGTTGAAAGTGAAGAGGAAGGCTGGAAGAGGTAACTGGTTTCTGGCTTATTTTATTTATTCATTCATTCACTTACTTACTTGTTTCCACTTTTAATTAACCCTCAGAAGGTTCAGATTCCAGCCCCGAGCAGGATACTGGTAGCCTCTAACTGGGAGGATTCCTTGAATTCAGGTTGCCCATCCCTAAAGAGCCCTAGAGCTGCATTGAAAAGATAACCTTTTTCCTGCCTGACAGGGACAGGTATATAATAGCCCTAGTTGTGACCCACAGGAAACAACAAGCAAGCTGTTGAACTATTTACCATTGGCTTTTCTTAGGAGCCCATGGGAACAGTGGCTTTTGTGCTCTCTAACAATGTGAGCTCCCTGCCCTCTGCCCTCTCACTGGGATCTGTCAGGGTTGCCATCGAAACCCTGGAATGGATTCTGATTGTAATTGGACTGGCCTCGACAGAGAGCGCTTTAAGCAACCCTGCCCCTAGAGTGTCCCAAACTGCAAGCCCTGCCATCTTATCTTTCTTGTCTTCAAGTAGAGGCAAATCATTTCAAGAGATGCAAATGTGCATTGTTTCTGCAGCCTTAATATGAATTCCTCGAACAGACTGCATGAATCAAGACAGTAAGGTAGGAGAAATGGGTGAGCATTTTATTTTCAGGAGAAAAACAACACAGATTTATAGCTTTCCTTCAGTTTTAGTTTTGCAGCTCTAAGGATAAGGCAGTAACAGTGGTCATTCAGAGGAATTTTGCTAAGAATATAACTAGTAAATTGTACACGGAGAGAAAAAGGACTTAGCATTTCAATGACACAAGAATCTCCCAGAGTAGGAAATTCCCTTTACTAAAGCATGTTGACACCTTCTCTGTAACTTAGAGTACTAAAAAACTCAATGACTTGCCTAAGACCACAGCCAGTACCTGTCAGTGGCCAGACTCAAGCCCAGACTTTGCCATCTCTGTGTCCAGCTCTCTATCTGATACTCCACACTGCATCTCACCTTGTACAGACTCTCCATGACACAGAGAAACTTCAAGGAGATCCAGGAGTCATTCCTGAGTAGAGAGGACCTTAGAGATCATAGAGCAAGAATGTATATCCCTAGTATCTGTATAGCACTTACTACGTACCAGGCACCATGCTAAGTGATTGACTATCATAACTTCCTTCGTCTTCACAGCCCTGGGAGGTGGATGTTGCTATTATCCCATTCCACAGTTGAGGAAATCGAAGTAGACAGAGGTTAAGTGACTTCCCCAGGGTCACACAGCTAGTAAGAATTTGAGGCTGGGTTGTAACTCAGGTCTTCCTGACCACAGGACAAGTGTGCCACTCAGATGATGTATAATCAACCTTCTCATTTTACAAATAAGGAAACTGAAGTCAAGTGAAGTGAAATGATTTGTTTAACTAATGAGTGTCAGGGTCAGGACTAGAAGCCGTTAAGTCGTGGCTTCTCTTCCATGTCCATGTTTCATCTGAGTTCAAGTTTTCACATGTTCTTGTCATATGACCATGGGTAAGTCCCTTAAGCCTCAGTTTCTCCATCAGTAAAATAGGGGGAAATAATACTTAGACTAATGATCTCCAGGGTACTTTTGAGAAAATGACCTTCTAAACCAGAAAGTACCATAGTAATTTGAGTTGTTATGTATAATATTACAGAAGAATCAAAGCCATTGTCCTACTAGGGGAATTTTGTCAGTTTTTCATGGGCTTATATGAAAACAACAATTCAAAATTCTGTCTAGTTAAGACTTTTTTAAAATCATCTCAGAAACTATTGAAATACTTCCCAAAACAACACTTTTCTGACTGCTCTGTACTAAGAAAATGGGAATGTCTCTCCAAAAACAAATGGCCTTACCATATATCAAAGGGATGTTTTTTTTCTTAATTTGTATTCTGAAAAGTAGAATTAGCCAGCTTCTCTTAACACATAACTATTTAATTCAGGGATCCTCAAAATACCAAGGCTCAGTGAAAAATTTTCATTTTGCTTTGTTTCTCTTTTCTTGAAAAAGTAATGTTTCTTACCTCCATAAAGTTCTGAACCCAATAACTTCATGAAATTGACATAGTATAGACCTAGCTTTCAGCAAAGTCTGAGAAGCTGTCTTTGTCATGTGCCTGGATAGGATACAATGGTTCTTCCAGAAGTTTCTTTTCTGGGTGATCCTCACACATTAATGAAAACATTTTATAAACTGCTAAATAATTGTGAGGTATTATTATTAATGATTAATTCATCTCATTATGTTATTGTTATTCAGAGGAGTATTAATGGTATTAATATCTTATAATACTTGCTTCTTATAAAAGGCATTTACTATTTCTGGCTACATAGGATCTGAAAGAGTTAATGTGCTTTCCTGGAGTGAAGAGTTTGCTCCCTTTTCAATGGAAAATCAGGCTCCCCAAAGCATAATTGAATCAATTGTACCATAAACCCAGGAGAACACTGCCTACCTTTCATCTAGGGGTAGAAGAAAGTAGCAAAGCCTTCCTTCCCGTCCTGTCTATCCCCTCCAGCTAGATTCACTATTCAAAATATCACATGACATGGGTTTGTCAAGTATTCATTCTCTTTCTCTGCCTTTCTCCCCTTCTCTCCCCATTTTCCACTACACCTGCCTTGTCACACACATAGGCATGTATTTATAGATGTGGGCATGTATGTACATATATGCGAATGTGTATATATGCATGTGTTTATAGATGATGTAGTATCTGATATAATTATATCAAGATGTTATAAGCATATATTAAGGTTATAAGGAGGTTAAATAAGCACATATGCATATGTTATTGTTCAGTGACTTTCAGTCATGTCTAACTCTTTGTGATCCTATTTGGGGTTTTCTTGGTAAAGATATTGGACTGGTTTGCCGTTTCTTTCTCCAACTCATTTTACAGATGAGAAACTGAGCAAACAGGTTAAGTGACCTGCCCAGCTAGTGTCTGGGGTCACATTTGAACTCAGGTCTTCCTAACTTCAGGAATTCTAAATATAGATGTATCACTTCATTTTAGCTTCACAATAGCCCTAAGAGATAGGAAGTATAAATATTATGTACAATTTATGGACTTTCAGACCCAGAGATGTCAAATCATTTGCCCAAGATCCTAAAGTCTGTCAGTGACAGAAAGAGTCTTGTGCACTTTCCATTTCAAAATTGCCATCGATAGCACCATCTAATTATCAATCCTATATAAGGGTCTATGAATTTCTATGTTCACACAATGCCTTAGGGCAAAAGGGCCTCACTCACTAGAGAAGAATCTATGTATTTGTTGTTGTTCAGTCATTTCAGTTGTGTTCAACTCTTTGTGACCCCATTTGGGTTTTTCTCAGGAAAGATACTGGGGTGGTTTGCCATTTCCTTCTCCAGCTCATTTTACAGATTAGAAACTAAGGCTAACAGGATTAGATGACTTACCCAGGGTCACACAGCTAGTAAGTGTTTGAGGCCAGATTTGAACTCAGGAAGATGAGCCTTCCTGACGTCAGGCCTAACACTAACCACTGCATCACCTAGCTGCCCTTATCTCTGGATTAAGTATCCCCCCAAAATATGTGAAGATTCTGTCACAGGTGAGTTTGAAAAGAACAGCTACAATGACTTTCAGGCCTGGAGCTGGGAAATGGAGAGATTTTTGTTGTTGTTGGGTTTGGGTTTTTTTTTTTTGGTTCTGTTTTTATTTTTTTTAGTTTTTAAACAAACTAGTACAGTGAGACGGAACAGAGAAGGAAACATATGCTATGTGTAGGCCATATCCAGGCTAGCAGAGGTGGCAGAAGTGATATGGGAGCAGAAACTACAAATAATATCTTCCGTGATATGTCCTATTTGTTGTGTGTGCTCCAAAGTACTATATTATAAAAGCAATATTGTTTTAAGAATGACTTTTGAGTGAATAACTCATTTTGATTATTATAAATACCCAAATTAACTACAAAGGACATAGGAAGAAACCTGCTATCTTCACGCAGAGAAAGAACTGATAAAAAGAAGTGTATATGGAACAATTTTACATATATACATATGTATGCATACATGTATATATATGCATATATGCATGTATATATATATACATATACACATACATACATGTATACACATATTTCATCTGATAGTAGCCATCTCTGGGGGGGAAGGATAAAAGTGGGAATAAGAAAGTTATATAATAATTTTATTATATATTTAAAAGTAATAGCAAGTTGTATATAATAGATTTACAGTTTCATGTGCAAATATCTTTTTTTATTATATTATGCTCTAGAAATGCTTGTTTTATTCCATAAATTAAAAATAAAATAAATTTTTAAAATCTTTTAAAATGCACTCACTTTATATCGACTACTCAATAAACTGCTTCAAAATGTTGCAGGGAAGGTATTCAAAGATTAAACTTTGATTTAGTTACCATGTCTTACATCCTTTTCTGAATTTCTCTCCATGTTGGGAAATAAGAATGGTTAACTGATCGTCAACTAACTAGTGCTTTCATGTAACTTGATATTGGCAGTCATGAAGAAATGGGAATTGAGAAAATTTAATGACTGATCCAATTCTTTGCATTTTACTTCCTGATTCTGTTTCATTAAGTTTTCTTTTTTCATGAATTTTGAGCTTGCTTTATGGGGTTTTTTGGTGGGGGGAAGAGGAAGGTGCTGCTATGAATTCGTGGTTATCTGGTTTGGTCTTCTAAATGAAGACTCATTAGATGGATTCATGAACCATGGATTTGGATAGATGCTGACTCAAAAGAACCTATAACTCATGCCTAATTTTTCATGGACCATACTGAAAAGGGGGAAAATTTTAGTTTCTATTTCTTTATGTATATAATGTGTCATTTCTCTATTTGTAGAGCAATATTTTATCATGGTAGGGCACTGGACTAGCAATCAAGAAATATGAGTTCTATTCCTGACTTGGCCACTCATTCACATGTGACCTTGGGCAAATTACTTAACCTCTGTGAGACTCTCTTATGTGCTCATTTCTCTCTATCGTCTCTCACTTGGTGACTTCATCAGCTCCCATGAGTTCAATAACCATTTCTATTCAAATGATTCTCAGATCTATATATCCAGCACTATCTATATATTCATTTCCGATCTCTCTCAAGCCCCAGTCCCACATCACCAAATGCCTATTGGACATTTCAAACTGGTGATCCTAAAGGCCCACCAAACTCAACCCATCTAAATCAAAATCATTATCCTTCCGCCCCATACCCACAACCTCTTTCAAACTTCTCTATTTCTATCAAAGGCACCAGCATTCTAGGTTTGTAATCTCATTGCCATTTGTGACTCCCCATATCCCCTCATCCCACTTATCTGATCAAATCTTGTCATTTCTATCTCCACAACATCTCCAGCATACATCCTGTTTCTCTCTGTTCACACTGCTGCTATCTTATTTCAGGTCCTGTGAACCATTCCCTGGCCTACTGTAATAGCCTCCTAAATGATCTCCCTTGGCTCAAGAATCTTCTCGCTCCATATCAGACCCTTAAAGTCATCAAATTGAATTTCTTAAAGCCAGGTCTGATGACTTAGAAAAATCCCACCTCTACTTAATGCACTCTCTATTACCTCAAAGATTATATATGTATGTGTATATATATATATATATATATATATATATATATATATATATATATATATATATATAGTCTGTAGGATATTTGGCATTTAAAGCTCTTCACATCCTGGCCACTTTTTAAATTTCCAGTGTTCTTATACACTGTAACCCCGCCTCCATCCACACACACACACACACATACACATACACACCTCACACACACATATTCGTGCATACTCTCCAGTCCAGCCATACTGACCTATTCATTGTTCTTCACATATAAAACTCTTTCTCTTCCCTCTGCATGTTTTTATGGCTGTTTCCCATGCCTGAAATGCTGTCCCTACTCACCTCTACCTATAAGAATCATCGATTTCCTTCAAGAGTCTCCAAGAGGACTTTCATGGTCATTCCTTCTTGGCTCCCAGTTGTAAGTCCAAGGCCCTATGAGGCTATATTGCATCTGCTTTGTGTGTACCAATTGTGTATCTATATATGCAGTTGTCTCTCTTGTTAAAATGGAAGTTCTTAGAGGAAAGTGACTATTTTGTTGTTTTTTTAGTCTTTATAGCTATCCCCAGTGCTTAACATAGTGTCCAACAAATAGTAGAGACCTAACACATGCTTGTTGCTTGACTACTTCCTTGCAGAATTTGTAGGAAATTCCTGGAAAGAATCACACTGAATCCCCATATTAGACTGTTAGCTCCATGAAGATAGGGTGTTCACCTTATCACGTTTCCCACTGTGTAGCATGGTGCTGTTAACATAGTTAATGTGTGGTACCATGGAAAGGATTGAATATTGGGTTACTACCTAGAAGACCTTAAGGAAGTTACTGACCTTTCAGGGCCTTAATTTCATTGTTTACAGAATTTAGTGACTTAATTAGATGGCCCTCTATCTATGATCTGATGATCTTCATGCTTTACACATGTTTATTGAATTGTTTAATCTTCTACCAATAAGAAAATGCATTTGACCTACTGATATAAAAAGGGTCTATTTCTTTTAGTTCCAGATGTTTATCCAAAGTTCATCGGTTTTCAAGGCCAAAGTCTTCCTTCCTGTCTATGAAAATATTAATTGTTGTTTAAAATGCTTCCTAGTCCCTCCTATATGTCTTGGAAAGCATTTGCTATGAGAAGGCTAAGGAAATGATATACCAAAGTTATGAGCTATATTTTTATTTAAAATGCAAGACATTGTGACTTATCAGCTATCTGGTTTTTTCAAGGATTAGACTGATTTCTTAGAGGCACAGGTCTGAGGCAGAGTACCAATGTTTAGATCTGCGCAAAATCAAAGTGGCCCCAGAACTGCATACATTATTACACTTAACTTGCATTATTTGTATCATTGGCTTCAACCCCCCCCCAACTATATAATGACTATGACTTGCCTTTTTGTACAATGTTTTATGGTTTACAAAAAAGTTTTTGCCTCCGTGTTCTCTTTTTGTCCTCACACTCACTGTAGGAGAAAGGTAAAGCAAGTAATCTTCCCCAATTTTACAGGAAAGGCTCACAGAAAATTGGTAGCAGTGCAGGCACTATACTCTAAACTTGCTGATTCTCTGTCAGGTAGTCTCCCCACTCAGGACATCATGTTTTCTTTCATCTGACTTTATGTGATATTCTGGAAAAATTGAAGACCACGGGAAACTATTCTTGTATTCCCTGAGAATGGGAGGGGTCATTTTTAATAAGGAAAATAATGCAGATATTTTTTTCAGATGATGATGAGTGATGTTCGACAGTCACCAGGTCTCTATCCCCTTCTGCTAGTGTCACACTTGCATATATGTTTAGGCAATACAACAAGAACACCATGTGAATCCCTAGACATCAAGGTTATAGAAACTTATAGAAGTCACAAGAATACTGACCCATCCACATGCTTATCACAAGAAATAATTAATAAAAGTTAGCACTAAACAGTTTGCAAGTTCAAAGTGCCACATAAATCTATTGAATGCCAATCATCATATACTATTCACCTGACTGGGAAGTTCTGTAAATAACTACTTTCTCAAAAATGTCCATTTCATTACCAACATGATATATTTTCAATAATGGACACAGGAATTTTAAAAACAAGAAATGTGCTTTTTCTTGCCAATGTCTGTAATATATTTTAATGAGAAGATATACACTACTAAAAGTCTGTTTGTGCTGCTTATCCTAGAGAAATTATCCAAGAACAGTTCACATGTGAAAAATATTATATCTGCAGTATTGCCAGGGTAACTGAACTCTTATAACCTGCTAGATGTCAACTGTGCAAATTTAAATTGCTTGTCAGATTTAGTGAACAGGAAGCCTTTTTTCTGTATCCTAAAGGTTGGAAAGGAGGTGGGGAGGGGGGAAGAAGAGTGGAGGGAAGGGGGGGAAGACAGAGAGAGAGAAGGAGGGAGAGGGAGAAAGAGGGAGAAGGAATAAGACAAGGAGGGAGGGAGGGAGAATGTGAATCTGTGTCTTGCCTTCAATACATGTTTCGTCCCATGGTTTGCTTCACCTTTCCTGTTTCCTGAGGTGTATGTCAGATTCTGGTCCAGAAATGACTTTTATCAATTTTCATGCAAATAATGTGAGAAGGAGAATTGCAGAGCAAAAGTTTAAGCTGAACAAAGCCCTCTGAGTCAAAAGGTTTGAATAAAATGCTAAGTATCATTAGCAGAGTTGCTCCCTCATCCCAATCCAATTCCCAGAACACTGATTTTTTTTATCTTCTTGAAAAGATGATCTCATACTGATCTAATGATGCTGATTCACAGACACAGTGAGGTAATGCACTTAAGATAATGCATCATCTCAATGGCTCTCACAAGTGTAAATATTAAACAGAATTTCAGGACAGCAGCAGCTTTTACTGTAACTAGAAACTGCAAACTAATATTAAGTGAAGGAAGCCACACACTGCAATGCTGATTTTTTTTTTTAAAATGGCACATGGGAAAGAGGGAAGAGAAGCTAGGATGCCTTTTCCTCTAGGTTTATAATCCCCTTCTATAAGAAAAAAACAGGGCTTTGTCAAGCTGTATATAATAACAATGGTTCATGTTTATATAGCAATTTTTAGGCTTTATAAAGAGCTATACATATTGTATCTCATTTGAAAAAACAAACCTGCACAAAAATTACCAGCTATTGAACTGTTAGGAGTCAAGAGCTAACCCTCAGCACAATCCTATTCCTCCTGCTGAATTAAGCTGAATATGATTAAGTATAAGCTGTAAAAACCATAAATTTAACTTTTTCTAGGTTTATAATATGAAATTCTGCAAGGTGTTGGTAGAACTATAAAAAGAACTACAAATATGGGGTTTGAATACCAACTCTGCCACTCACTAGCTATGTAACTTTGAACAATTTCCTGTATGTCTCTGGTCTCTAGCCTCCTTATGTATAAAATGAGGATGTTGGATCACATGACATCTAGAAAGGAGTTTATGAAGAAATAAGTTATATATCTATATTAGTCCAAATGCAGGCTGAACCCAAATGTAATTTACAACTATTAAACAAGAATAATTTCATTTCTTTTTACATTTACACATATATGTAGATACTGAAAGATAATTTTGATTATGTGCTGCACAGTCTTGAAACAAGACAGATATTCATTGGAGGGGGATCAATATTCATATCAATATGGTGCCTTTATTGCAAAATAAAGTAAGCCTTAGTAGCCAAGGAAATAGAGGGAAGTATCTGGTAGGTTGATCTCATTAGATAATTGGATTTTATCTCTTGTCCTTGACTTTTTTGTGTTTTCTGATTAGGTCTGGTAAATAAATTAAAGCACACTCCTATTCTCCACCTGTTCCCAAGGTGGAAATAAAAAAACCTAGGGTCCAGAGCAGTAGATGAAAATATCTAGAGATCAGAAGAAAGTTGAGATAAGATTGGGGAGAGGAGCAGGGATCTCACTAACTTGGCACTTTCTCTCTCTCAAACTCTCAGACAATTTGCAAAAGCAGTTAGCCACAGAGTTTAGTCAAAATAACAACCACAAAACAAACAAATAAAGAACTCTAAATATTGCTTCAAGAAGTATGGAGGCCAAGAATTTTTCAGTGACTTAAAGAGAATATGCTGTGTTTGTGTTTCCGCTGATAACATCAAACACCTATCAATCAATGAGCTTTTTATTAAGAAAGCACAACATGACAGGCATTGTGGTAGATACTAGGGATAACAAGAAAATAGCTTTTTTAGTTTTTTTTGTCCCTCTAGGAGCTTGTATTCTGGGAAGAAAAATTAATCTACATAGCTAATACAAATAATACAAAGAAAACACAATGTAACCTGATAGGGGGAGGCTCTAATGCTTGAAGAAAATAAAAGTCTCTTATAAAGAGTATCCCCTGAGCTGATCCAATTTGAAGAGGACTAGGTGTTCCAATACACAAAGTGAGTAAGGAGAGCATAGAGGCATGGGAGAAAACCAGTGCAAGAGACATGAGAGATGGAGAATCATGTGTAAATATGAGCAAGTAGGTCAATATGACTGATCAGTTCACAGAGGGAGTAATACAGAATAAGGCTGGAGAGGTAGAAGGGGGCCAGGTTAAAAAGAGTTTTGAATGCCACATAGGAATTTATATTTAATTCTAGAGAGGGAGCTTACTGATATGAGAGGAGCGGATGGGAAAAAGGGTGACGTAGATTTGTGCTTTAGGAAAATCACTTTAGTGGCAGAACATATTAGGCTGAGGAGAGAACTGAGAATGGAAATTATTTAAAATACTATTGTAACAGTCCAGACAATAAGCAGGAAGACTCGGGAACTAGGCTGCTGGCAATGTGAGTTGAGAAAAGAGTCATAAATGAAAGTTGTTGCTGAGATAGAAATATCAAGATTTGGCAACGTATTAGATATGCAGTGCAAATGAGAATAAGATTGCAAACTTAGGTTACTGTCAGGATAGTGTGGTTCCCTTGACCAAAATAGGCAAGTCTGTAAGAAGGGAGAATGCATGTGTGTCTAAATGCATGTGGTAGCAAAAGGATAATGAATTCTGTTAGGGATAAGTTCAGTTTAAATTGTCTATGGGACATTGAGTTCAAGATACTTAACATGTTTTTGGTGATGTAGGACTGTAGATTAGGAGAGAGATCTAGATCAAAAGAATATCTGCATAGAGATAACAACTGAACCCATGGGAATTAATGAGGTCTCTAAGTCAGATAGATGGACAGCGGATAGATCACTGGATCTGGAATCTAGAAGATCGGACTTCAAATCTGCTCTCAGACCATTACTCTGGGCAAGTAACTTAACCTCTATCTGCTTCATTTTTCTTATCAGAAAAATGGGGATAATAATAACTCATACCTCCCAATGTTGTTGTGAGGATCAAATGAAATAAAATATTTAAGTCCATTGAAAATCTTAAAGTACCTATCTCTTTTTCAGGAGAGAAAGGTAGATTTGAATAGAGAACAGCTAGCTAAGAAATTGGCTTCGGTGAATGAGGTGTCAATTTCTGGCTTAGAATAAAGACCTTTGAACAGGGATGAAGTTTATTTAACACAACACAGTAAGAGGGAAAACATGTTGTTCAGTAGTTCAATAACGTTTAACTCTTCAGGAGCTCATTGGCCATAGCATGCCAGGCCCTTCTATACTCCACTATCTCTCCAACTCTGTCCAAGTTCATGTTTGTTGTTTTCATGAAAGTGCTATAGAAATATTTATTATTATCATCATCATTTAAAGTGTAGAGGGGAAAAAGAAGAAGGCTTAGGACAGAGCCTTGCATTAGTGACAGTTATGAGGCATGATATCAAAAATAATCTAGCAAAGGAGATGGAAAGCGAACCAAGAGAGAGCAGTACCAGAACCCACCCACCCCACAAAAAGCATAAAAAGTATGTAAGAGAAGGTGATAACCTTTTGAATGTAGCAGAAAGACCTAAAAGAAGAATATTAGAAAATGGTCATTGGATGTGGCCATTAAGAACTCATTGGTAGAAATCAATTTCTATACAAACCAGTTGGTCTTTGTCCTAAAGGTGAAATAGAAAGGCTATGAACAGAAGTTCTTAGCTAGAGGTCTATTGATTAAGGTTGCATGAACAAATTTCAAGGGGTCTATCAAACTGAATGGGGAAAAATTACCTTGTTATTTTCACTAGTTTCTGATTGCAATTAAACATTTCCTTTTACTAAGCCTGTGGGCAACGAATATTATTCTGAGCATTTATAGGTTTCACTAGATTGCCAAAGGTGTCCGTGACCCATACACAAAAAGGTTAAGAATTTCTAGGTAGAAGAATGCATTTCTACACTACAGATTATCAGAGACAATTGAGTTTATCAGGGGAAATGAAGGTCATCAAAAAGATAGAGGAAAGAAAGTACCTACATAAATCTAACAAGTCTGTTACAATAAAAGAATTAGAGAGGACCAATAATTCATATGAGGCAATAGAGGCAGCTAGATTGATTATAATTTAAAATGATGAATATAAAATTAAATTCTCACGTACCATCTTATTAGGTAGACATTGTCTGAATATTGCCAAAAGTAGGTCAGCTGATAAATAAGTGACTTTATCTTAGTGATAATCTCATCCTTCAAAGGAGGAAGAAGTAACAAGAGGAGCTGTTATTCTGGACTTGATTTGGATCAATAAGAAGGTATTAGTTGCTGAAGTAGAAATGGAAGGAAACATGGGGGCATTTGGTCAGTCCATCATAGAATATGTGACAGCAACAGAGACGAAAGTCTTAAACAGTGTGACACATATCCTAGATTTGGAACGAATAAATTCCAAAGGTTTCAGAGAAAAGATAAGTAGGATCCCATGGCCTAATATCTAGAAGGAAAGCCAAGCCAAAAAGGATGAGAAATTCTCAAGAAAGAAATTTTGAAGATTCAAGAGCAAGTGATTTGGATGGTGAGGGTAAATAGTAGCTACCTCAAGATATCAATATATGATTGCAAAAGGAACTCATTGATCATGTATAGAAGTTACAAATGAGGCAACTGAAAATGAAATTTAAGAAGAACATTATGAGTTCCCTAAGAACTATAAGGAGAACACTAAAGACCATAATGAGAGAAAAGAGGGACAAAAGGAGGAATACATATGGAATAGAACTATCAATTGGGTTAGATGGGGTGATCATAATGGATAATTGTGAGAGTAGAATTCCTTAATATTTATTTTGCTGTATTATCCCGCAAAATGAATGTGGTTATAGAAAATTTAAGAAAAATAAGAATTGAAAAATATTTTATCCTTGGTTTTAAAATGTTGATAAATATGTGTTGTTATTGGTTTTTATTCTGATTGTTTTTTTTTACAGGCAGAATGTACTCATCTCCTGTTTCTATAAACAGTTAACAGTATTCATTCTCTAAATACACAGCTGTGAGTCACAGAGTGATAAAAAGGAGATATTCAGGTAGTCCTTTATAGTTTTCATATGTGTTACTAATTTGACTTGCACTGAAGACAGGATATATATTATTATATCTATTTCCCAGAGGAAAAATCTGACGTCCCAAGAAAGGAAGTGATTTAATCAAGATCATAAAGCAAGTTAGGAAGAGAATTTGGGAAAAGAAATAAAATTCTTCACTTCAGATTGGTGATCTTTCCACTACAAGAGGATGACTGAAAGTAAAGCATTTTCATCAGAAATGTTGGAACAATATGGGCAATTTTTTGAACAGTGTTGGACCTAGTAATTTTTGACTAGTGGATTAGGCCAAAAAACTGGGTTTTTTGGTTTGTTTTGGGGTGGGTTTTGGGGGTTTTTGCCATTGAGGAACTTACAGTCTAGTTGGGAAGACTGAAGTGCATGCATACCTACTACCACTACAACCTCAAAATCTATCCTATTCAATTCCTCAAATATTTATTTAGTACCTCCTATGTCCAAAGTATTGTGCTAGGTCACTCAGTCAATAAACCTCTTTTAAGTGCCTACTATGTGCTAGGCCTGTGCTACACTAAGAATACAAATAGAGGCATGAGACAGTCCTTGCCCTCAAGAAAGTGACAGTTTAATGAGAGGTGAGAGGTGGGGGACTAGGGAGTAGGGAAGTTACCTGGCCCAGGTGAATATTTTTGACTCTTTTTTTATATGGATACCTGAAAAATACACCCATAGTTTCACCTTCAATACTGAGCTCCAGTTATGCATTCCCAACTACCCACTGGATATTTACTGACATCTTGCTTTCTCATTAACACTTTAACAGATTAAAAACCTAAGATTATCATGTCATCCAAAACTAACTCTTGCTCTTTCTACAAATGGCACTATATTTCTTGAAACTACTCCAATGTAATTCAATGCAAGAAGCATTATTAAATGTTTACTATGTGGCAGGCACGAGAGATTCATAGTGGAAACAAAATAAAATAATAAAATGAAAAACATTCCCTTGCCTCCAAGAAACTCACATTACAATTCCCTCTTGCTTACCCTCAATATCCAATTAATTCCCAAGTTGATTCTTCTTTCCAAACATTGTTCACATCATAGAAGAAGTAAGAGAGATTTGGAGTCAAAATGAAACTAGGATCTATTCCAAATTGGCACAGTGGACATTTCTCACACCTGAATCTGAAGGAGGAAGACGATCATGACCAATATTACAGCTCTAATATATACTACCACTACCTGGGTGACCTTGGGTAATTCACTTCAAACTTCTGGGCCTCAATCTTTTCATACATAAAATCTGGGGGTTTGGATTCAATGTCCTTTGAGTCCCCTTCTAGCTATAAATTTATAATCCCATGATTTATAGAGCTTCTATACCATGAAGGATTCCTCTTTACAATATCCCTGAGAAATTCTGATATATCTGATGAATTACTCCCCATGATACGGAGCTCACTATCCCAAAGGTAAGTCATTCCCTCATACATATTTAAATATTATAACATTCCAGACTTTTGAGGGTTCAGAAGACCTGTGTACAGTATTCAAATGCCTTTCTATTCTAGATGATAGATATTTCTAAGTAGATAATGGCAAGATAATGGTTGTTACTATTTCAAAGGAGCAAAGTGAAGTCATTGAATGGACATAACTAATTAATCACCCTAAAAGTCCCCTATCCCTCTTGAGTAACTTAGTGAGTACTATATTACCAAAAAAGAAAAGTTGTTCATAATCATCACCCCCCAAATTCACTATGTCAGATCTAAAAGTCTCAAAAGAAAATTAATCCTTAACATGGGACCAAATCTGCTTCTCTGTACCATACACTAACCATTTCTCATCCTACCTTCTTGAGCTGAATGGAACTAGTTGAATTCCTTATTTCTATGTCAATCTCTCAGAAATTGAATTCCCTATTCCTACATCAATCCCTCAGAAAGTTAGAGCATGTGCTGAATCCAGCCTATGTTTTTTTTTTTTTATCCAAGGTAAACCTCCCCAATTACTTAAACTTTTCATTATTTGGTTGAGATTCCAATTGTCTCACCATCCTACATGCTTTCTTCAAGAGACAGTGCAGTGTAGCAATATCCCTCTTAAAGTGCAACATTTACAACTGGTCACTGGTCTGAGTAGTGGCAAGTATACTCAGTTTCTTATGTCCAGTGTTTTGAATATACATTTATTTGTGCAACCTAAGCTTACAATAGGCTGTTGGGGTTGTTGTTGTATTAGTTAATTTTTAATTTATTTTATTTTTTGGTAGCCATATCACATTGTTAGCCACCAAAAAACAAACAAAACAGGAAGACTCATCTTACTAGCCGTGTGACCCTGGGCAAGTCACTTAACTCTGTCTGCCTTCATTTCCCCATCTGTAAAATGAGCTGGAGAAGGAAAAGGTAAACTACTGCATTATCTTTGCCAAGAAAACTCTAAACAGGGTCACAGAGAGTCAGACACAACTGAAACAACTCAACAAATCACACCACTACAAGCAGTAAAATGTTTAAGCATTTTCTACATGAACTTCTGCCAACACATATTTGCCTCCATCCTGTACTTTTGCCATTGATTTTTTTTTATCTAAGAACAAGGTGATATATTTATTTGCTACTAAATTTCAGCTTGTTGGATATGACACATCCTTCAAACTTTTCAAGACCTTTTCAGATGCTGATTCTGTTATGTTTGCAGTCCCCTCCCCCCAGTTTTTAGTTATTCATAAATGTGATAAAAGGATGTTAATTCAAATTAATGATTAAAAGTAAAGGTCAGCTGAACATAGCTGAGGAAAAGGGTTTGCATCGTGATTGTTTTCTAAGTTTAAATCACGCCATTATTCAGAACTCAGATATAGTTGTCCCAACTACTAGGCATCCACCTAAATCTGTCCCACATTTCCATTTTCTGTAAGTATGTTTTCAGATACATGTCAGATGTGTCATCAGACTCAAGATACCTTATTTCTTTACCATTCCTCTGATTCAGCAGTTCTAAGATTCCATCAAAATTATATTAGGGAATTTAGAACTAAATGAGACCTTAGAGATCACAGCATCAGAACCCCAAGGGACCTTATGGACCATCTATTCTAACTGCATTGTGTTACAGATGAGAAAACTGAGGATCAAAAAAGTCAGTAGAGTTTCCCAAAGCCACACAAGTAATAAGTGGGAGGGTTAGAATTCAAACCAAGGTCATTTGGCTCCAAATCCAGCACTTTTTCCATAATACCATAATGTCTCTTAATTTGGTCAAATTATTTATATTAAACATATTTAGTTTCAAGCAATCAATTTTTATAATTGTGTGCAAATAATAGTTTTATTATTTTAAAATTGTTTTAGAATTTAGAATTCCAGAATCTAAAATTCTAAAATAATTCTTTTTAGAATATAAGATTTTAGAATAATTCATTCTAGACTTTAAATTCTAGAATAATTCATTCTAGAATTTTTTTAAAAAGGGCATCTAGAATTTGTAAAATTGCTGAAAGAATTGAACTAACAATGAATATGATGGACTCCATTTCTAACAACATCTGAATCTATTTCTTGGGATGAATGCCACTATTTAGTTTGCAGAATCCACAATTTTCCTATTGTAACAGCAGGAAATCACTTGACCTCTCTTGGGTTTCATAAATCAGTAAAATGGGAAAGTAAATTTGCCTTAGAGACATATCAAAGAGAAACTAGATAAAATTCACTTGCAAAAAACATGTACATTAAAATTTGCATCCTCCTATGGCCATAAAACCATGATTACTCCAACTTCTATCTCTGAAGCTTCATTTCAGTTTAGAAGTTACTTTGGGTTCTTGAAGGCCATGTCATGGGAGCTGAAACTCTGGTAGGACCTATAAGTCTGCAAAGGTGAAGGGAACAAGAATTTATTAAGTGTCTACTATGTGCCAGGCACTATAATAAGTGCTTTACAAATATTTCATTTGAAAGTTTTGAGCTTGAGCCTGCTGATGGGTTATATGTATGAGAACCGGAATAGATGAAGTCCGGAAGACATATAATTAGAAAGTTTGCCCTCCCTTCCTTCCCCTGCCCCCCTCTACTACTCTCCTGCCCACACATTTTCACTCAACATGTATCACTTGAAGCTTGACTCAGTTCCACTCGGTACCACTGAAGAGAATTCTTGCCAAACAAATCACAAATCTTTCAGAGTATTAGACTAATTAATCACTCAGAAGATATTGAATAAATGTTGCTGAGGGACAAAGCATATTCCCTGTATTACTGGAGGAATAGGTTAGAAGAGAGATTTTGCTTTTTTTAATTTAAGGGGGGACTCCCAGGGAAATTTTGCACCTTGGGAACAAGTGTGATAACCAGGAATGTTGGAATCAGGCATAAAATAGTTTAAATTCATTATATTCAATGAAATGAATACTGATTAAGTAACTAATGTATTCAAGAAACTGTACTCTGTGCCACAGATGCCAAAAAAAAAATTTCCTGTCCTCAAGAAGCTTATAGTCTGCTAGGAAGGAAATTATTTATATATATACACACACACACACATATATATATATACATATATGTGTGTGTGTGTATATGTATACATATATATGTATATGTATATATACACACGTATACATATATACACATGTGTATATGTCTATATACGCACGTATGTGTATATATACATATACGTGCATGTATATATAATACATATGTAATATTTGAGGGGATTTGTTCTGTGAAGTTTGGATTCAGTCAAAGGGCCTCACTTAAGGACCTAGAGGGCTACATATGGCCTCAAGGTCACAGGTTCCCTACCCCGGTCTAGGGTATGCTATCTTTTATGGAAGCTCTCAACCTGAGCTTCACCAGCAAATAATTATCATAGTTACAGAACAGTGAAAAGAGAATGATCAATCAATCAGTTAACATTTATTAAGTGTCTACTACTTGTTAGGCACTGTGCTAAATGCTAGTGATACAAAAAGGACCTAAAGATAGTCTCTGCCCTCAAGGAGTGTAAAAGCTAATGGAGGAGAAAATATAAAGACAAATATATACAAAGCAAATTATATATAGTATCAATAGGAAATGATGACATAGGGAAGGCACTAGAATTAAGAGGGAATGAATAGAATATAGGGTCCTTGAAGGTAGGAATGCTGTCATTCTTTGTGTTTGTATCCAGTACCTAGCAGAATTCTTGGCACATAGGAGGTTCTTAATAGATGCTTATTGATTGTTAGGAGGTGGAGTCAGGGAACTTGGGCTCAAATCCCTATTTGACCAACCACTCACTAACAATTTACAACAGACTAGAAATTCCTCTCTCTCTGCCTCATTTTCTTCATTTATAAAATGGGTATAATAATACCTTCTAAAGTTATTGTGAGGTAGTTGTTTTGGAAAGCTTAAAATGCTTCATAAACTGGAGATATATTTATATTTGAAAAAAATAATCTTAAAACATTAATTTCCATAAAATTTCAGTAATATCCAAATATAGATATGATTCTAAGGAATGTGGTGGGAATCTAATGCTTCAAAACATTCAGGACACTCTGTTCTGATGGAAAATTTTCCTCTAAACATGAGCAGTCAAGCCAGTATAGTCATCCTCTTCACCCTCCCCATTGTTTGATTCAATCAGCCCAATGCCGTCCAGGCCTGGAGGAACAGAGCACAGATTAAGCATCAGGAAAAGACTGTGGTTTGACATCACTGCCATGCCTGGCATGGACATGGTGCCATTAAAACCAGGAATCCTTGAAAATGGACACTCATCATCGTTCTGAGCAATGACTAACCAAAGTCCAAACCTAGGTGACTTCAGATTGCAGCCTCATCTGAAGGGGAAAAGATTTTCCTGAGAGTTTCCTTGGAGCTCAGAAGAACTGACACAAGCAAATGTCACATGGGGTGATGACTCATTGTTTGCAAGGCGCTAATGACTGGTAAAAAAAAAAAAAAAAAAAAAAAACAGGAGATCTCTTTGTTTCATGTTCCCACCCAGGATTTCCCTTGGAAACATAAAATAACAGATTTAGAACTGGATAAAAATTGAGAGTTCATTTATTCTAAGCTCCTCATTTTATAGATGAGGAAACTGAAGCCAGGAGGGTTAAGCAACTTAGTCAAAGTCACACAACTAGTGAATTGTAGAGCCAGAATGCACACCCAGATTCTCTCACTGAAAGTTAGTTCTCTTTCTATTCTACCACAATCTCCTGGCTTCTGGATCTAGTTTAAGTCTTCAAAAGGCTAAAGAATTATAATACAGCTAGCTTTCCCTTAGAGGACATTTATCCAGCTACTCCTAATCTTCAGTGACACTCTGGGAAGCAGCATGTTCCAAAGAAACCAAAATAAAAATGTGGGAATCTATGGAAGGAGAGGGAGAGAGAGAGAGAGAGAGAGAGAGAGAGAGAGAGAGAGAGAGAGAGAGAGAGAGAGAGAGAGAGAGAGAGAGATGAATTCAATTCAAATACATACTCTTATCAGTATTTCAATCCCTTCACAAATTTGCTCCAAATTAGCTTTTCATCCTTATTGTAATTTTTTTTAACTTTGCAACTCCAACCAAATTGGTCCTCTTAATCTTGTCCCCTTGAATACTCTCCCTCATCCTCTCTGCCTCGTGGAATGCAGTTTCCTTCACAGCTCAGCTCAAATGTTAGGTTCTACATGAAGTCTTTCTGATTCCATCTGCTAGTGCCTTCACTCCCTTCCCTTCATCTATTTTGCATTTATTCTCAATATTTTTTATTCTTATATATATATCATATTATCACTCTCAATAGAATGTTTTGTCTTTATATCTCTAGAACTTAGTACAGCACTTGACACAAAGTAGATGCTTAATAAATATTCTTTGATGGATTGATTCAATTCCCCAAAACTTTTTAAAGAACCTACTATGTTCAAGGCAGTCTTTTAGCCTCCTGGGAAACAAAGGAGGACAAAAAAAGATGAATACCTAACTTTGAGGAGTTTTCATGCTACTAGAGGGACGTAGCACATAAAGTAAAATGTCACAAGGTCAAAAGAATTTTTTGGAAGAAAATTTTAAACTTTCTAGATAGATTTGAGGAGTGAGAGACTATTTTCAACTAGAGAGAAAAAAGTTTCATGTAGGAAGTGGTTATTGAGCTGGGCCCTGATCTATTTCAGTTGGCATAGAGGAAAAATAAGTAAATTCCAGGCTTGGAATAAAGATGGGAAATAGCAATACCAGGACAGGGACCAGGGAGTAATCCAGTTTAACTTTAAAGTCAAGGACATGAAGGGAAATATAGTTAAAAAGGTATATTGGAGTCAGATTTACAGACTTTTAAGTGCCATGTTCAAGAATATATATTTTTATTATGCCTGTGCATTATTTTGGTAGCTATTTTATCTGTTTAAAGATGTGCTAGACAGAGGAGAAAGGGAGACCAAGTAAGAGACCAAATCATACCATAAAGGAAAGGTGAAAAAGATTTCAATTGGATGCCAAAGTGTTCTCTGATTCCAATTTCCATTCATTTTCCATAACCCATTTGATATCACCTTTCTACACTTGGACTCCACTTAGCATTTTATACCTTTTCATGTGAATTATTTTGCATAGTTCTTTATATACATAGCATATTCCTTTATTAGACTATAAATTCTATTAGGGCATAGAATATATCATATGTGTACCTTTTATTCCCCTCAATACCTAACACATTGTTTTGCATGCAATAAGCATTTAATAAGTGCCGATTGAAGTAAACACAATTAATATCACTCTCGTTGGTTTTTTATTCATTCATTTGGAGTTTTTAAATCAGAAATGATAGTATGTTTTATGCTTCTCCATTCTGAGTATAGAACAGCTGGTTTTTTTTTTTGTTGAAGTTGTCCTTGAGCCAGTGAGCTGTCAGACTGAGGATATGGGATATGGGATCCAGGTTCCATGCTTCAGGAAATGGGAAAGAGGCACTCATTTCAGGCAGATTGCCTTCATTACAATGCATGATCTAAAAAAAGCTGAAGATGCCATTGAATTTGTGGCAAAGGAGTTTCTTCCGCATAGTCCCAGAGCCTACAGGTATCTCAAAATTGCTCCCCTGAATTACTTCAACCTTTCACATCAAGAAAGGAAGACAAGTTCTATGAATGAACAACTCTTAACAGTGGCTGAAGTAGCTTCTGTTTCTAACCAAAGTACAAATTGTAATGTATCCTTGATCTTAGTGGGTAATGAAGATAAATGAGCTGACTGTCCGGACATCCAAGGCAGGGCACAAGGGAAATCCTGAAAACAGTCTCTGTGTAGAGAAAATAGAAAGTGATGGTGTTGGGGAGGGTTCAAAGAAAAAGCCAAAGAGATCATCACAGAATAGTCTTAATGAAGAAAAAAACCATGAACTAAGCAGTTTTCAAATGGTTGGAAATTTATTCCTCTGAGATCTCATTTTAGAGGAAATATGAGAATATTTAGGTTACCAGGGAAAAGAACTGACCCTGCAAGCCCCGCACCCCCATATACATACCCTTTTTTGTTTTCATCTTGATTGATGAACAAAGAAGAATAACGGAAGCTCTTCTCAAATTTTTGGGGGGTGTCTATGTTAGTTTTGCTAAAACTCTGAAGAGATGGAGGGTTAGTAGATATAGTAAATGAGTATAAGTATAGTGAGAAAAATTACTAGATTCGAGATGCCAACACTAGTGTTATGATTCCAGTTCTGTCATCTGCTACCTATTTGACCTTAGGCAAGCCACTTCCTTCTTGAGGCCTCAGTTTAATCATCTAGAAAATTAAGAAGTTGGATTTAGATGATTTTTAGGGCCCATCTACCTTTCAACCCTATGATACTAGTAAGCAGTAGCTCTTACGTGAGGCAAGAAAATAACTCAGTTGTGTACTAGAATGGTTCCAATATAATCACAAATTCTCTATAATAAATTTCAAAAGACATTCCTTTTTAAAGATGGAAGGTAATAGAGGATGATTACAAAAGCAGGGCAGCTAGGTGGCCCAGTGAATAGAGAGCTAACCTTGGATTCAGAAAGACTTTAGTACAAATCTGCCTTACAAACATACTATCTCTGTGATGCTGGGAAAGTCATTTAACCTTTCTTTGCTTCAGTTTACTCAATTATAAAATGGAAATAGTAATAACACCTACCTCCTGGGCTTGTTGTGAGGACCACATGAGATAACATTTGTAAAATTCTTAGGAGAATGTCTAGCATATATGAGACAATCTATGTGTGTTCTCTTATCTTCTTGTAAGGATAGTAACGCAAAAATCACAGGTGAACTGAAATTGATGAGAAAAACCAAGGACAACAAAGAGATTGATTGGTTGGCTTTCTTAAGAAGAGATAGGTTTCCTAAGTTGGAGTCAGATTGAAAGGACTTTAAATACCCAACTGAGAAGACCATGTTGGCTCCCAGAAGCAATAGAGAATGACTGGAGTTAGTTCAGTTGGGAAGCGACATTGTCAGAACTATACCTTAGGAATATCACTTTAGCAATGTATTGAAGAAGAGAAATGTCTGAAACATAAGGACTGCAATAATCCTGGGAAAGGTGATAAGGACCAGAACTAGGTTTATAGCTGTATGTATGGAAAGAATGGGACAGATGTGAAAGATGTTGTGGAGGTAGAATCAATGACACTTGGCCACTAACGACATATGTGGGGTGAGAGAGAGTGAGAAGTCGAGGATGAAATCTAGGTTGTTAACATACGTTATTGAATGGTAGTGATGCCCTTGGCAGAAATGGAAAAGTTTGGAAGAGAGGTATTTTCTGTTTTGGGTTTTTAAACATTTTGAATATAAGAGATCTGTAGAGCATCAGGTTCCAAACATCCAGAAAGCCCTTGGTGATACGATACCACAATTCATGACAGAGAATAGGTAGGAATGAATACGTAGATCTGAGATTTGTTAATATAGAAATGATGATTAAACCCTTAGGAGCTAAAGATGCAGAAAGACAAACTGGCATACAGACAGAGACAGAAAGAAATGAAGGAACAGAGAGAGACAGAGATACAGAAAGACAGAAAGAAACAGAGAGAGAGGGAGAGAGGGGAAAATGAGAGAGGAAGAGAGAAGAACAAGGAGGAGGGGGAGGAGAAGGAGGAGGGAAAGGAGAGAATATAAAGGAGTAAAGTGAAATCTTGCAGAAAAATCAAGAATGAGAATTGAGAAAAGGTAATTACATTTAAAAACTAGGAGATCATTGGTGTCTTTAGAGAGAGCAGTTTATGTTTAGTAATGGTTTCAGAAGCCACATTTTAAGGGATTTGGAGTGAGAGAAGTGGAGGCAATAAGTAGACATAGCTTTGTTTTTCCCTAAGAGTTTGACCATGAAAGAGAGTAGAGATATAGAATAAGATTGGATGGGATGATTGGTTCAAATGAAGGATTTATTCTTATAGCATGGCAGATATGTTTGTAGTCTCCAGGGAAAGAACCAATAGGAAAAGAATGAAGACTGAAGAGTGACTGTGGGGACCTGGAACCATTATCATGGTTAGTGAAGAGAAGGTAAACCTGTTCCAATTTTCTCTGTCAAGAGTAAAGATGTCTGCACTAGAAAGAGCAGAATAAAATGGCTAATCGAGAGTTGAAACCTGAGATAAGTAGAAAGATACTCTTACTAGAGAACACCTAGCTGTTCTTGCTGAGTTGATCACTAAGCTCAGGTGAAATAGACCCAATGCTACTGAACAAATTGGTAGATATGATTGCTGAGTCACTGTCAATCTCCAAAAGATCATAAGCAATGAAAAAAGCCTATAGGGTTGAAAAGGGGAAAATGCTGTATAGATTTTCAAAAAAAGGAAAGAGAATGAAGTTAGTAAATTACAGACCAGTGAGTTAGAGTGGAATTTCTAGCAAAATTCTAGAATTTATTGTTAAAGGAATATTAGCAAACATCTAGAAAAAAAGGAATCATTGAAAGCAAATAGTCATGGCAGACCAACTCCATTTTGTTTGTTGGACACTTTTCCTTGCCTGGTGGGTCAGGGCAATGCTGTAGGTAGAGTTCACAGAAAGGCATTTGCGGTGGTCTCTTATGTGGACTGCCATAGACTCCTGTGGACAAGGTTGATATATATGGACTAGATAATTTTAAAGTTATCTGAACTGAAAATGCCTGGACCTAAAGAGAATTGTCCTCCTTTTTCTTCAGCTCATCTCTTTCTTGTCTACATCCACAAAGCTGGCTAATTCTTATTGTTCCCTATTTTCCCCTTAAGTAGGGTGGTATACAAAAAGGAAAGAATTAGATGGGCTACAGGTAAAAGGAAGAAGAAACCATAGGAAAATAATAGAAAATAAGAACTAGTTTTGTACATAATATAGGTCTTTCAGGGTGTAATAAACTGTGGTAGGTTACCAGGAGGAATAGAGGAAGATGCTTAGAATATTGAGTGGACTTGCTCTGGAGAATTCGTGGACAGACATAGAAAAGGGTACTGTAGGAGAAGGAGGTAGGGATGGATGGTGGTCTATATTATTAGTGCACCTCCACATCCTTGATATCAGAGATGCATCAAAATAGTATATAAATAATAAACAAGTTACTCATTTGGGGGAGTTCAGTATTGGGCTACCAGATAAATTAATTTTGTGAGTAAAACAAAACGAGAATTAGGCAATATAACTTCTTATATATAGGGGTGTATGGGGTGCTCAGAGAAAACTAGAACATCTAATGTGAGGACTTGCCAAGTCCTTTTCAGATCTGCTTATCCACTTTTGGTGTCTACCTGACATCTATGGTTCCAAGAAGCTGTAGCATGTGCAGCAGCCACAGCCTGGTAAAACTTTCTTGGTAGATGAACTAAACCAAGTTGAGGGTAACTAATCAGCTTCAAACCTATCAGTGAGTTAGAGGGATATCTATCCCAAGCATGTGAATACTTCCCCTGGTGGAATGGACTAATTTAGATAACCATGAAGGCTATGAAGGGTGCTATGGAGTGATTAGAGTTTGGTCAGACATCAGAAGATGCCATGGTAATACACTGCATCCTGGGCCATCCCCAGTTGTCTTGATTTTTGCCCTGCCACTGGACTTCAATGATTCTGGATTAGAGAGCAAGGCTGATGACTTTCCGAAATTCTGGCTCACTTAAATCCAATTCATGCACAAGTCAAACATCACCCCTTACATCATGATGTCATTAGTCTCTTTGAAAATGAAGGACAAATGACAAATAAGCAACAATATCTTCTTATGATTGGTTTTAATATTTTCAGTTTGCCACAAACCAAAGCTGCTGGAGAGTTTCTAAGTGACAGTCACATAAGACCAGAGACTATCTGGATCTTGACAGAGAATAATACAGACTAAGATCTTTATATAATCACCTTAACAGCAGGGAGGGAATTTTTTTTTTTGTTATAATATCTTTGTATCCCCACAGCCCAGCATAGTGCCTGCTACATAGTAGGTGATTAATAAATGCTTGTTGGTTGATAACATTCTCCATGTCCACACAGAGTTCATAGTGTGATGAAATTGAGGAATTCAGACAATTTTTCAATTCGTATATCACATGACCCAACCTTATTTCTTTCTTCTTTTTTTTCTGTCTGTGGGTATTTGTGTACTATTTCCTCCCATTAAATAGTGAGTTCCTTGAGATCAAGAACTATGTTGTAGTTGTTTTCCTACCTGATCTTCCTCTAACCTCAAGCATAGTGGTGAGCTAACTAGCTAGCTAGATGGTGAGATAGTGAGATAGGAAGTAAGATATATAGTGAGATAAAGAGATAGATAATTAATGTTTGTTACTTGGGTTGTCAGTCAATAAACATTTATTAAGCACCTACAATGTATCAGGCCCTGTGCTAACCACTGGAGATACAGCAAGAAGCAAATGATAGTCCTTGCCCTCAAGGAGATTATCATCTAATAGGGGAGACAACAAGCAAACACATGTACAAACAAGCTATAAAAGCATAAATAAATAGGAAATAATGAACAAATGGAAGGCATTAGGATTAAGAGGGATTGAGAAAGCTTCCTGTAGAGGGTGAGATTTTAGTTGGAATTTACAGGAAACCAGATAACTCAATAGGCAGAGTTGAGGAAGGAGAGCATTCTAGGTATGGGGGACAGACAGGGAAAACTCAGGGAGCCAAGAGTTGGAGTGCCTATTCATGGAACACCAAGGAAGCCACTATTACATGATGCGGAGTAAGGTGCAAGAACACTGGAAAATTAGGTAGGGTCTGCATTAATAAAGGTTTTGAATGCCAAACAGAGATTTTGTATTTGATCCTGTTAGTTACAGGAAGCCACTAGAGTTTATTGAGTAAAAGGTGACATGGATTGTTGAAAAGAGTATAAGGATGTTTAATGTGGCAAAACAATACCACCATCAGACTAGAAGGAACTACTGAGATTTCTTCAAAACTGTTTTCACTGCTCTGAGTTAAGGGTATAAGAGCAATAAAGGAATAATAAGGGGAAGAATTCTGCCTCAGCTCCTTCCACTCACATAAACATTTATGTTACCCATATCTATTCAACTCACACATGCCCAGGGAATTCTTTTTATAACAATAATAAGTTACCTTCTTTTCCAATTCTCTTTTCTAGTGATCCTCTAACTCAGGGATTGTTAACCTGAGGTCCATGTACCTGTGTTTTTTAAAATATATTTTGATAACTTTATTTTATTAAAATTGTTTTCCTTTGTAACCCTATGTGTTTTATTTCATATATTTAATGTTTTTATTCTAAGAAGAGCATCATAGGTTTCAAAGATTGTCAACAACTGGGTCCATGTCACAAAAAAAGGTTAAGAACTCCTGTTCTAACTAGTCTACCCCATGCTGCCTCTAATCTAATGCTGTATTTACCATTGCTTTTAGTCCCTGGAGTACTAAGGTCTTTGCCTATTTGGGTGTCAGATATATCCCATGCTAGCTTCTGGTTAAAATCACTCTGGCTTTGTAATTACTTTCTTGGCATCCGCTGTCCTTGAAAACCTGATTTCTTTCTTACTTCTCTTTATTATACAACATTAGCTGTGTTCCTGGCTCCAGCCATTAATGCAACATGGATATGCTGACAGTTTTTCTTTGCTTTTTTTTTCCTTTTTGCCCCTTAGGCTATACTAATAGGTTCTGTCCTCTATAGTTTAAACCTTCCCTCTTTTGTTAATTGAATAGCCCTCTTCCTCCCCTAGATAAATTGCCAGCCAATTCTGTGCTTTGGTGGCAATATAATGGATCAGTCTGGGAATGACAGAATTAGGGACTAGATACACATATTTAAATGATATAAGTGACCTGGGACAATAACAGAGAATCTAGCCAGGTAAATCCAATTTCAGGGATATTCGGAATCAGATAGTAATAATAAGCCTCATATTAAAATACTTTAAGCTTTGCTCCTGTTTATCATTAAACGTCTCTTCTAAGGACCCATCCTATTCTGATAGTGACTGTGAGTTCTTGAACTTTCTTGTCATCAGAGTATATAAGCTCTGGTAGTTTTTACCAAAATAGAAAGGGCCAGCCTGAGTGAGACAGCTATGTTTACAATCTGACTGCCATTCTAGTTATGTTCATAGAGGCTCATTATCAGGTTGTCTACAGGGCAATGTGTTTTTTCAACACCAGCAACTCTGAAGGAACATCTACAAAGCCAATGACTGATTGTGATTTGTGTCAATAGAGGAAGGAAACACATCAATGAAATTGCAGTTACTCAAAATATTGAAATATGAGGTGAAGGTTCACAAAGTGCTTTTCCTACGACAATTCTGTAAGGTCATAGAACAAATATTATGATCCACCTTTTCAGATTGATAAAACTAAGGTTCAGAAATGTTAAATGATTGCCCAAGCATTACATAGCTGAAAAAGTCAGAACTGGAATTCATACACATGCCTTTTTACATCAGTCAATCCATCATCACTCATTTATTAACCAACTACTTTCTTTTTTTTAATTTTATTTATTTTTTTATTTGTTTTTAATTTTTTTATTTTTAGTTTAAAACACTTAGTTTTACATATTCTTGAGTTTCAAATTTTCTTCCCTTCCTTCCCCTGTCCCCTCTCCCCCAAGACAGCATGCAGTCCAATATAGATTCTACATAAACCTTTGCATTAAACTTATTTACGCCATAGTCAAGTTGCAAAAAAAAAAAAAAAATTATGCCCAATGGAATGAATCATGAGACAGAAGAAACAAAACCAAAAAAGAAGAGGGAAAATAAGAGAGAACAAATAGTTTGCCTCATCTGCATTCAGACTCCGTAGTTCTTTCTCTGGATGTAGATAGATCTCTCCATCATGAGTCCTTTGGAGCTGTCTTTGAGCCTTGTGTTGTTGAGGAGAGCCAAGTCTATCAAAGTTAGTCATCACAGAATCAATATGTCTATGGTTGTGTATAATGTTCTCCTGGTTCTGCTCCTCTCACTCAGCATCAAATCATGTATGTCATTCCAGGTTATTATGAAGTCCGTATCTTTCCCATTTCTTATAGCACAATAGTATTCTATCACATTCATATACCACAACTTGTTTAGCCATTCCCCAATAGATGGGCATCCTCTTGATTTCCAATTCTTTGCCACCACAAGAAGAGAAGCTATAAATATTTTTGTACATACAGGTCCCTTTCCCACTTGTGTGATCTCTTTGGGATAAAGCCCTAGGAGTGGTATTGCTGGGTCAAAGGGTATGCACATTTTTATAGCCCTTTGGGCATAGTTCCAAATTGCTCTCCAAAATGGCTGGATCAGTTCACAACTCCACCAGCAAAGCAACAATGTTCCAATTTTCCCACATCCTCTCCAGCATTTATCATTTTCCTGTTTTGTCATATTAGCCAATCTGACAGGAGAAATGTGGTACCCAAGAGTTGTTTTGATTTGCATTTCTCTAATCAACAGTGATTTAGAGCATTTTTTCATATGTCTATAGATACCTTCAATTTCTTCCTTTGAAAACTGCCCGTTCATATCCTTTGACCATTTCTCAATTGGGGAAAACCAATTACTTTCTCAGTATTGGAGATACAAAACCAAAAGTGAAATAGCCCCTCCCCCTTAATAAGGCCATATACAACTGGTACCACCCTTTCCTTTGCTCTCTCAACTCTGCACTCTGTTTTTTTTTTCTTCATTGCTAATCTGAAAACACTTTTCAAAGATACCAATGATCTTTTAATTGCCAATATAATGGCCTATTCTTGGTACTAATCCTTCTTAACCTCTCTGTAGTCCTTGACGGCTATCTATCATCCTCTTCTCTGTAGATTTTCATGACATTGCTTTCTCCAGGTTCTTCTCTTATTTTTCAGATCACTCATTTTGTCTCCTTTGCTGATCATCATCCACATCATTACTAATCATGGATGCCCCCACAAGGCTCTGTCCCGGACTCTCTTCATTTCTCCTTCTATATTATTTTCCTTGGTGATCTCACTAGCTCCCATGAATTTAACCACTGCCTCACATTAAACTGTGAGCTCCTTGAGAATAGGGACTAGTTTTGTTTGTTTCTTTTTTGCTTTTCTTTGCATCCACAACACTTAGCACAGTTCTTAACACACAGTAGGCATTTACTTGTTGTTGCTTGTCCTTTGTTTTGTTTAAGAAGAGGACCAATGACCAATTGACTCATGTGTGAATTGGATTTAAGTGTGGCAGAGCTGCACAAAGTCATCGTTCTCACTTTCTCCTCCAGAGTCATGGAAGTCCAGTGGCAGAACAAAAATCAGGATGACTGTCAATGGCCCGGGCTGCAGTAGATTACCTTGGCATCTTTAATGTCTGACCAAGCACTTAGCCCTACACATCCTACATCCACTCATTCTGCTGGGGAAGTCTTCACATGCTTGGGATAGATAACTCCCCCAACTCACCAACAGATTTAGTTTGTTTTCCAAGATGGTTTACCTTGCTGTGCCACTGTGCATGCTCCAGCTTCTTGGAGCCACAGGTGAGAGTTGAGTGCCAGGTAAATACCAAAGGTGGATGAGCAGTCCTGAAAAAGCCTTAGCAAACTTCATACCAAAGGTGCTAGTCTTTTTTGAACACTCCTTATAAACCTGAATGCCCCATACACCCCAAGCATTTACTCAAGTGCCCGTTGCCTGACATCCCCCAAGGAATTTGTAATTTATAGGAAGACAGTATTTACATGTAAAAGAATATTCAATATATAACAGATAAATACTGTGGAACACAAGCAGCACCAATTTCCTCATTCTTTCCACTATTCAATAGCTCCCTTTATTAGACAAATACATAAAAGTCTAGATAGGTAGGCAGTCTTGTTAAGGATGTCCCTAATTGGAAAGGTCACTGAAGGTAGCCAAAGACAACAGATGTTTCTCTACATAGACATATTGGCACTGTGTTATACTATGGGCATACAGAAATGAAAATGAAACCAGTTCCTGATTTCAGAGAACTTACATTCCATAAGAATGACAACATATTCCTAGATGAATATGTTCACAATAAATCCAAAATGAATATAAGGTGGTTGAGGGAGGGAGAATGCAAGAAGGTAGATGCATTGAACAAGATTTCCTATAGAATGTTTGAAACAATTCATTGAATTGGAGGTTAGGCAGGAGAGCATCCTAGGCATATGAGGCAGGAAGTCCAAAGCCACAGAAAAGAGAGAAGGAGTGAAGTCCTATGCATGAGGAACCTCAAGAAGCCCAGTTAATGCATAAAGAGGCAAGAAAAGTAGTTTGGGACCAGGTTGTAAAGGACTGCTAAACCCAAACAGAAATTTTATCTTGGATCTTAGAAGCAATAAGGAACAACTAGAGTTTATTAAATTGAGACATACCAAAGGAATATCATGTTAAGAGCTGAATGCAGTACAACATTTAATCACTTTGTATGTTTTTCCTATGCCTCTGCTTTGCTTCCTTTTCTCAGTAAGAATCTTAACCTCTTCACAATTCAGCCTGGCCATCATCCACTCACCTGTTCTCCTTCTGGACTGCTCATCATTTTCCTTTAAAATACCCACTTTATAAAACAAACTACATAAGAATTGGGTTGGCACTAAAATCACAAGCATGTTTAAAAGTAGATTATTGTGTGATTAAGAACATATAGAATATTGAAATTAAAAATATTCATAGGATCTGAAGCTGGGGCCATAGAGATCATTTAATCTAAGGTTTTTCAACTTGAGGACTCGTGACCTAATTTAAAAATTATTTTTATAACTGTATTTTCCTTTGTAATCCTATGTATTTTACTTTATGCATTAAAAACTTTGTTGGGGGGGGTGGTCAAAGTCTTCACCAAACTATTAAATGTATACCTAACACAAAAAAGGTCAACAACTCTTGATGTAATCCAATCTCATTTTGCACATAAAGAAAACAGTGGACCAGTGAGTTAAATTTCCCTGCCCAAAGTCACATGGCAAATAGGACAAAAAGCAGAGGCAAATTTTGAGCACAAGTCTTTTTACCCCACCTCCAAGCACAATATTTATTCTATGCCATACCATCTCCTATACAGAATCAATTGATGTTCATGAATATACACACAAACATGGATCTGCCTTAGAAACAATTTTCCAAAATCATTATGCCATTACGTCAAAATTCAGCTAAGCTGGTAAAACTTGCCTATTTGATTCCTGTAACATTTAACCAAAATTTCTTCCTATTCAACCATTCCTAACTTTTATTTATGGAGCAGTGTGGTATAGTCAATCAACAAATATTTATTAGACTCCTACTATGTATCAGATACTATGCTGAGTGTTGTGGATTCAAAAGAAAGGCAAAATATAGTCCTGCTTTCAAGGAAGTCACAATCTAATAACAGGGGAAGAAAACATATAAACAGAAGCTGAAAATAGGGAGGAGAAAGTAGGTATCTGTCATGGCAGGGGGGTGTGGTATGGTGAAGTCTATAGGAGTACAGTTTGGTGAAAAATGAACAGACAGCTGGCCTGGGTGCCTCCTTAAATAGAAGATCTGGACTGAGCGCTCTCCTCTCCATCCTCCACCCTCTCTAATCAGATGCAGGAAGGGATTCCAGGGAAAGGGGGGAACTGATGAGGTATGAGTTCCAAGGTGGAAGTGATTGCAGAATATATGGGATGGTGGGAAGAACACTGAATTTGGAATCAGAAGATCTGGGATTAGATCTCCACTCTGCTACTTATCACTTTTTTTCCACAGTTCAGTTTTCTCTTCTCTAAAATGAGGGAGCTGAAGAGAGCTTTCACAGCTGATAGAGATACGGCTTTGGAATCAGGGAGCCTTGGATTCCAAACCCATCTCTTAGGCACACTGGCTGTGTGACCCTGAGTAACCCCTTAGAGTCCCAGGAAATTCTCTTCATAAAAGAAAATGCCCACTGGGAGCTCTCTACATTTCATCTCTATACAGATGAAATTAAAGGTTGTTCCAAGAGCCAAAATAAACAAATAAAAAAGAATCTTAAAATGAGGAGGTAGGCTAAGATGATGCATTTTCTTCAGGTTATAGTTCCACAGCAGAAAGTTACCTGAAGGGAGTAGAGGTAAGGGACAGGGTTGTCTTTATAATCCCAGTGGCTTTCATGGCACCTTATGATTTTTTTTGGTCAAGACCATTAACTTCATCAGTGTGGGAAACTCTCTCCCTCCATCTTTGAAATCAGCCACTCTGTTCTGTTTTATAGTCTGGGGCCACTGAAAGGTTAATTGACTTGTCTTGGTCACATAGCTAGTAAATGTGAAAGGCAGACCTTGAACCTAGGTCTTTCTGCTTCCAAAGTCAGCCCTCTAACCATCGTCACAAATGACATCTTGCACTGCACATAATATATATTTAATAAATACTCTTTGGTTTGTGTTAGGATCATTGATTTAGAGTTAGAAAGAACCATCCAGTCCAATTTCCTCTTTTTACAGATCAGGAAACTGAAGCCCAGGGAAGCTGTCTTGGGAACATAGATTTAACACTGTAAAGGACCATATAGGATATCAAATCCAAGCCTTCAGTGTTACTATAACAGTAACCACACTAGCATACCCAGCATGGCTGCTAGTGCAGGTTCTTTTATCTGCTTTACTAAGGAAAGATAGCTGTTTCAGGGGTCAACAATCTTTCTTTTTTAATCACATAAAATACAAACACAGGAAATAAGAGAAGAGAAATAAAGACCAACAGGCAGGGATCTACTGCCTGAATCAAAGCTTTACATCCACCACTGAATCGAGACAGCCTTTACCTCTGAGAAGTCTGGGAGCACTGAACATACAGCCACTCAGAGTCTCCACCAGGGAATCACAACATCTTTCTTATAAGTAAGCCCCAAAGCAAAAGCTCACCTCTCACAATATATACTCTTTCAGCTAATAGGCTCAGAGCCAGAAGGCATCACAACCTGACTCATTGCCTAATTAGCTTATTAACAAAAGGTGTGCAAGCCTTCCTACAAACAAGCAAGCTTCCCTTAATAGGCTCCACATGAGGCCTATTAATGGGCAGGGAAGATCTTACACCTCCACCCTGTCCCCCGCCCCTCCCCCCACCATTAACATTACAGTTACAGATGAGGAGACTAGGGCAAAGAGAAATTAAGTGAATTGTCTCAGGGCACACAGGTTGAAGGATTGGGGATTGGAGAATTGGAGGCAGGATTGGGGACCTAGCTCTTGCTGACTCCAAGTCCAATGCCCTATCTACATTCAATCCCCCTCACACAGTAAGCATGACAGGTTGGATCAGAACCTAGGTCCTCTGACTTTACAGTCAGTATTCTTTCCATCATCAAACGCTCCTGCAGATTGTATTGTATCTCTAAGATGCCTTCCAGGCCTTCTTTCTTTCTCTGAGCAATAGCATATTTGTCTAAACCCTTTAATCTGCTGTAAAAGCAGTTCATAACTACAGTTCAAGCACTGAAGGAATTATTGTCTCTAAAGTCACCAATTTGCTAATATCCTAAGCCTGACAGGCTAAATCCAACTGTGCACTGACTGGTGGAGTGTAAGTTTGTAAGATAAATGCCTCTTTAGTTCTTCTAATTCTATTTTGGTATATAATATGCTTTTGAGTACCCAGGAGCTGAACACGGACTGGCTTGTATTGGGAAATATGCAGCCTGATAAATACAGATGATATGTTTCGTATTCCATAAATGATTACTTACTTACTTTATCCTATCTTGATATTCTTTGTAAACCCATGCAGTCCCAGCCGAAGGGAAGAGATACGGAAAACCATTTCCATCCCATCACCGCCTATCAGCAGTTTCTCAATTCTTTTTTCAATCCACAGTCCTTTCATATCTCTATTGCTCATCTACCAAGAAAAATAAAAATCCCAATTCACCTCCTTTATATTTTAGCAAACCTTTAAGGTAAGATGTAAGAGAGAGCTGTCTAAGGATAGGCACTCTCAGGGGTCCAGGGAGGCTACACCATTTCTGGCTTTTGTGCCTCTGAAACATTTTTTTTAAATGATGATGCATGAGAACAAATGGGCTACCCCTACAAAAAAGGGATTCTTATATTTTTAAGTTAGAATGCTTTTCTAGCTGTCTTCTATGAAAATATTCTAATTAATAAGAAAAAATCTAGCTTTCCTTCCATATCATAAGTCAATAGGATCTCCGGACCTAAGGGGGAGCCCACCCAAACTGCTCATTTTACAGATCAGTAAAATGAGGGCAAGATAGATAAAATAACATCAAAGGATCAGGCTTCGGTCCCAGTTTCTTGGACTCGAAATGCAGTGCTTTTTCATTATTAAATTTTATTTTTAATTTGTGGAATAAAAATAGTAAAATAAAAAAAGATGATTACACATGAAACTTCAAATCTACTATGCACAACTTGCTAATTCCTTTCAAACATACAGCAAAATTATCCTGTAAATTTCTTTTTTTCTTTCCTCCCCCCGAGAGGTGGCTACCATTAGACACAAGTAGGTATGTATCTATAAAATTATTCTATGTATATTTCTATTTATCAGTTCTTTGGATGCAGATAGCATCTTTCTTCATATGTCCTTTATACTTAATTTGGGTATTTGTAATAGACAAAATAACTTATTTGTTCAGTCATCCTCAAAACAATATTGGCATTACTCTATACAATATTCTCTTGATTCTGCTCATTTTGTTCTTCATTATGTCATAGAAGTCTTTCCATGTTTTTCTAAGATCGTCAAGCTCGTTGCTTCTTATAGCAGAGTAGTACTCCATCACTATTACATACCACAACTTGTTCAGCCATTCCCAAATGATGAGCATCTCTGCAATTTCCAATTCTTTGCCACCACAAAGAGAGCTGCAATGAATATGTTTATCATGTGGAAATCATTCAAATGCTCTTAGCTCATCACTGAACATTACCTGCTATACTTGGGACTCCCTTGGAGCTCAAAATAAGGCCAAAAGAGGCAGCTGGACATTTGTCAAGTAGAGAGCAGTAGACCTGAAGCCAGGAAGACCCGAGTTCAAATCCAGATTCAGACACTAACTAGCTATGTAATCCTGGGTAAGTCACTTGACTTCTCTCTGCATCAGTTTCTTCAACTGTAAAATGGAGATAATAAGGTCACTTACCTCACAGGGTTGTTGTGAGCATCAAATAAGATATTTGTAAAAAAACAAATCTTTTGAAAGGTGATTAGGACATAGTCAATGCTGCATAAAATGTTTTTTCCCTTCCCTTCCTCCTAAATGGCTATATCATGTATACCTGATTGTCTCTGGTATAGGACATATGTTAGCTTCTCAGTGTCCTTAGTTAAAGGGAGGTGTTCAATATTTAATACAAAATTCCAAATGTTGTCTGACCAGGGATGGCACTATACTTTATCTATACGATATATATACACACACACACACACACACACACACACACACACACACACACACATATATACATATATATACACATATATACACATATACACATATATATACATATATACACACATACATATACATATATACACATATATATTATACGATATCTATGTATACTACACATAATTATGTATATATACATACATATTATACTAATGCTGGACAAACTACCTATCATTATGGAGTCAAACTCTGAAAGTTATATTTTTGGCTGTTATCACATTTTGCTTCACTAAGCTTGAAGGCCCTTCTCAGACCTTTGGTCAGATGAAATGCTATCCAGATATTCCTTCTCCTTCTTATTCCTTTGCAATTCATTTTATTATTTTTAACCAAATCAAGGATGACATTTGTCCCTATTAAAATTAATCTAATTAGATCTGACCAAAACTTTTAACCTCTCAAGATAATTTTGCATCCTGATTTCTTCATCTAGTGTGTAAGCTATCAATACAAAGTTTGTTCCACCTACAAATTTGATAAGTATTCTGAAAGTCTTGATCTCCAGCCTTAGAATAAATTACAAAACTTTAAAATGACTTTGATAAATCACCTAGTTCATCTTCTTCTTTATAGGAAGGAACGCTAGTTAGAAAATAATCTAGGCTCCAGTTCAGTAACAAGAGATGGAGTTTGTATATACTTGACCATTCCTGTATCCCTATTGTTATCACCTCACTGCCAGGATTATTTGTCTTTATAATTCGTTGACATTGTCCAATCTGCATGGGTTTTGTGTGATATGTCTGCTGTTAAATTACAGTGTTGCTTCTTTGATTTCTTTGACTTTTCTTGACAGCAGTAATTCTGCTTTCCCAAACATACAGGCCAGGATGTCAATTGCTTAAGAGATTTATTTTCCCAAGTGCAAGATTAATTAATTAATTAGTTCTTTTTTACTGTTTTCTAGACTATAATCCAGTGTTCTGATGTATCTATAATCACACTGCTATGGATATTCCTTCTAACAATGCAGAGGGAACCCCCCAATGTTTATCCGTCCTGTGTGACTCTCTTCTATGCTCTCCCATTAGCTCAGCCCAGGGAGATTCAACTAATGTTCTGGGTACCTTCTCATTATCTTAGATATTGCATTAATAGTAATAGAGCATGAAGTTATCTATCTTTTGTCTCTTTTTTTAGGGGGGAAGGCAGGGCAATTGAGGTTAAGTGACTTGCCCAAGGTCACATAGCTAGTGAGGAAGTCAAGTGTCTGAGGTCAGATTTGAATTCAGGTCCTCCTGACTCCAAGCCCGGGTGCCACCCAGCTGCCCCTATCATTTGTCTCTTGCTCTTATCACATGACCTTCTTTCCTAGACATACATTTCCCTAATGACATCTCAGATGGACCTCTCTCATTCAGTTCTTGGTTGGCAATGTGTTGTGTCACCCTGCTCACCATACATCTCTCTACTGCTTTTCAGGTGAACTTTATGTTTCAACAGTCTGTCTAGCAGCTGTCGTGGGGGGTGTAAAACCAACAACAACCAGCTCACATAACGCTGCAAGCCCAGGTTCTTTTGATCTGCTTTACTAAGGAAAGCAGCGTTAAGGGGTTAACAAGCTTATTTTAATCTGGCATACATATATCATTCACTTAGTTCAGGGGAAAAAGCCAGCACCCTGAACTTCAGAGCAAATACAAATTACAAACCTGGACAGACAGACCAAGTACAATTCATAGTTACCAACATCTGAGTTCAGCCAGGGAGCTCATAACAATGACTGGCCCAGAGTCACTCATGCCACTGCTGCTGTGGGTCAGAGCTCAAAAAAAGGAAAGCCAATCCCTGGTTTTATATCTTTTTCAAGGTCAAGGGTGAGTCACACATGCAACTCACCCACCTGACCTAAAATCGTCCCTAAAAATGCAACTTTAACCCACGTGGTTTAAAAGCCTTTGATGTCACAGACATGTCACTCAAACCCATGTAAACTAGGCTTTCTCTTGAGGCAAGGAGGTCATCAAGGACTCCTAATTTAATCAAGGAAATAAAGACCAAACTTTTCAACGTCACTTGGTTGAATTAAGTGCTAAGAGCCCATTTTGATTGCCAATACACTTTACCCTCAGTTTCTTGGAGACTTTAGTGTACTATGACTTGTATCCATACTAGAATAGCTGTTGTTACTCAGTTGTATTTCTGTCATTTCAACTATTTGTGATGTCATTTGAAGTTATCTTGGCAAAGATAATGGAGTGGTTTGTTATTTCCTTCTCCAGATCATTTTACAGATGAGGAAACTGAGGCAAACATGCCCAGGGTCACCCAGATAGTAAGTATCTGAGACCAGATTTGTACTCAGGAAAATGAGTCTTTTGATTGCAGTCCCAGCACTCTAACCACTGTGCCACCTCGCTGTCCAACTTGAATAGCTAGATGTTCTCACGTAAAGAACATTCAGTTAGAAATTCCATTAGATGTTCTGTCAAAGAGATAGGGTTTGGACTTATGATTTCACTCCTTGGGTGAGGAAACTTTATCATCCCAGATCACTCATTACCTTTCTACTACAACTTACAGTCTGGCAAGTTTTTTAAAGTGCTGAAAATTTTAAATGATCTACCCAGAGTTACACAGAGTATATGTGTCAGAGGCTGGACTTGAACCCAAGTCTTCTTGGTTTCAAGATTAACTTTACTACAACATCTTCTCTCATGTTGGCCTTTCTTAATAGGTTAAAGTATCTACTAGTTTTGTTTTATGCCCAAATTCTGTACCTAATCTAGAGAGCAAAAAAAAAAAAGATTGGGATAATATGTATCCAGTGAAACATACCCTTTAGTATTGATTGTAATAGAAAGTCAGTTTAAATCAACGAATATTTATGAAGTGTCTATTATTTACCATCTATTGTGTTACATATTGAGGATTCAAAAACAAAAATGAAATATTTCCTCCCTCAAGTAACTTGCATTCTACTGGGAAACATTTGGCTTTTTTAATCAAAATGGTTAGTATAAATATTAATGCATGTTATAAAATCAGTAGACCATATGACCTTTGAGCTGAAAGGGAATATAGAGAGTATCTGGTCAAATTTCCAAATTAAGAATCCCTTATATAAAATCCCTGACTGGCAATATCCAGCCTCTGCTTTAATACCTACAGTAACAGGAGCTCACTATATAACACGGAAGTCCATTAGATTATTAGTGAAATAAGTAAGGGCAGACAGAAAACCCTATCTTTGCCTAGGTGTTAGAATGTTTTCCCCTCTAACTAGTGCCTCAGAGTGACTGTGATTGATTTCAGATTTTCATTAGACTTCTTTTAAACTCCTATCTAAAGTGTTTCCTCAATGACAACAACAATAATGATGGTGATGTAATTAGTAATACTGAAGTTCGTTAGTAATAATGAAGAAACCAAGCAGATTGTAGAGACCATTATCAACATTTGTTTGGATTTGCTTGCTTGTCTTTCTGGTACTTGTTTTCCTTTTCTCTTCTTTCTGGTAGTCTTTTAATGCTGTTTACCCCAGATAAAGCAACTTTTCCCATTTTCCTGTCTATGATAGAAATTTCCTGGTTCTTTCTGGATGCAGAAAGGGGAATATGGAACCAAAATGGCCTCTGAGTTTTTAAGATACAGTATTTTTCAATTTTTTAAAAATTATTGTTTTAACAATTTTTTTTAAATTTTGTGTTCAAAATTCTCTCCCTTCCTCCACCCCCTCCCTACTCACTGAGAAGGCAAATAATATATCAATTATACATGTGAAATAACAAAAAACTTATTTCCATAATAGCTATTTCACAAAAAAGCGAGAAAAATAAAAAGAGAAGATTATACTTTAATTTGCACACAGAGTCCATCAGTTCTCTGATCTCTGGAGGTAGGCTGTATTTTTCATCATGAATCCTTCAGAATTGTCTTGGATCATTGTATTGCTCAGTATAGCTAAGTCTTTCAAAATGAATCATGATTTAATATTGCTGTTACTATGTACTATGATCTCCTGGTTCTGCTCACTACACTTTGCGTTGATTTTTATAGGTCTTCCCAGGTTTTTCTGAAACCATCCTGTTCATCATTTCTTATAGCCCAATAGTATTCTGTCACAATCTTACACCCCAACTCATTCAGCCATTCCCCAATTTATGGTTATCCCCTCAATTTCCAATTCTTTGCCCCCCCCCAAAAAGAGCTGCTATAGTTTTGTGCAAATAGGCTTCCCGCCCTGCCCCCCAACCCCGCATTATTTGATCTCTTTAGGATACAGAACTAGTAGTGGTATAGGTTGATAAATGCACTTCTCTAGGGTTTTTCTAATGTCTTTCTGTAAGAGGGGTATTTAAAAAGGGCCATCATGTTTTGAGAGTAAAGACTAGAGATGCAAAAGACATTGGACATATGTGCAAAGCAGGGGATAGGAATGATCAGAGAGGTGTGGCTACAAACCTGGAAAAAGATGACAAGAGAGCATTTGACTATAAGCCCTCTGGTGACTATTCTATGAGAATGCAGAGAAACACATTTATTTAAGAATGGGAAACCAGGGAGATTCTGGGAAAATGGCAGTCCAGTAGGTCAGAAATTTCCAGATTTTCTGGATTTCCTCCATGAATAGACAGAAAATCACCATGAAATAAACATAAAGCAGCAAAAATAAAGGGGGTAAAGTAGACAACTTGAAAGGACCTTAGAAAAGACAGGACAACCAGGTGCTGAGGTTTGGCCTGAATGAGGTGTAGACACTTCCCCTGGGGCTCCACTGAATCAACAAACAGCAGTCCCAGAGGGCAGCTCCACCAGGAAGCAGGCTAGGCCTTGGGAAATTTTACCGCAACTTTTACCTCACTCATTACCTCAAGAAATTTCACCTCAGGAACTTTCACTTCATGAATTTTTACCTCACAAAGTTTCATCTATGGAAACAGGAGACCACTGAGAGGGGACGATTGAAGGACCTGTACTGTTTCTGGCAGCTAGTTCTAGCAGAGCTGATCAGACATGATCCCCAGCTGTGCTGTGGGCAAGCAGAAGCAAGCACATGCCTAGTGAATGTGGTACTGCAGCGAGCAAGACCATGTTTGGGACAGGGTGACTGGGGGCCAAAGTGTGGCTTGGAGGAGAAGAGTCCCTGAGGTTCAATCTCCAGACAGAATTCAGTAAGGAGGATCTGAGGCCTAGGTCAACATTACCCACAACTCAGGATGAAAACTTGACTAGTAATAAGCTGGTAAAATAAAATAAAACAAAATAAATATAAAAATAAGTAAGCAAAGGAAAAAATAATCTGACCACAGATAGCTACTTGGGTATAAAGGAAGATCTGGGTTCATGTTCAGAGGAAGATAATGAGATAGAAAGAAGCCACTCCAGTCACAAAGAGTATCATCATATTGAAGAGGTTTGAGGTTGAGAGGTACTCAACACCCCAAAGTACCGACACACCGGGTCCTGCCGAAAGAATTTGACTCAAGCTTTCTCAGCCAAGGGAAAAGACAAAGTTTATTAAGAGTTAGCCAAATAGGCCTGCCCCAAGAGATCCCACCCCTTGTGATGCCTGTAACGAAAGCAGGCCAGATCAATCTGAGCTAGATTGGATCTGACCAACTTCATGGAGGCAAGATGGAGATTATATACACAAAGATTGTGGGAGGGATTGAGGGGTGGTCTGGGGTGACCAGAGGAGGGGTTTAGGGAGGGACTTGAGGGGGAGTCTAAGGAGGAGCTTGATGGGACTGAGATGAGGTCAGACTCCTTAGTGGGAAATAGCTGAAGGCTACATGGAGACATACAGACAATAGAGGGCTGGGGTAACAGAGCTAGGGTATAGATATTTTGATCAGGATTAAGTGCAGGGAAACAGCTGGACAATAGATGGCTAGGCTAGGCAGAGACTTGGGCCCAATGATAATGCAAGGCCCATGGCCTTAGGGGAAGGCCAGATCTAGTTGGAAGACTCAAGGAGAGTTCAAGGGGGCTCCTAGAGACTGTATTCCAGGTTTGAGGGGGTTCCCAGAGATTGTGCCCTCATCAGTATGACCACAAACCCAAAAAGAGTTCTTGGAAGCACTTAAAAAGGAATTTAAAAATCAAATAAGAGAGATTGAGGAAAAATTAGGGGGAAAAAAAAGAAAATTATGAAAAGAAAGTTAACCAATTAGAAGAGGAGGTCCAAAATCTTAAGGAAGAAAATAACTCCTTGACAACCATAACTAGGCAAGAGGAATCAAATAATGTTATGACATCAAGAAATAATTAAACTAGAAAAAATAGAAGAGAATCTGAAACATCTCCTTAGAGACTGAGGAGAGACAATATAAGAATTGTTGGACTCTGTGAAAGTTATGATTTAAAAAAGAACCTGGATACAATATTACAAGAAATTATTAAGGAAAATTGCTCTGAAGTTCTAGAACAAGAGGGTAAAATTGAAATAGAAAAAAATCTACCATTCACCACCTGAAAGAAATCCCAGGAGGAAAAATTAAATGAATGTCATAGCTAAGTTTCAAAACTCCCAGGTTAAGGAGAAAATATTGCAAGTAACAAGGGAGAATAAAAACAATTTAAATACTGTAGCAATATAGTCAGTATTTCACAAGACCCAGCAGTGTCTATTCTAAAAGACTGTAGGTCTTAGAATATTATATTTTGAAGAGCAAAAGAGATGGGGTTATGTCCAAGAATAACTTACCCAGCAAAGTTGAGTATAATCCTGAACAACAACAACAACAAAGGTCATTTGATGAATTCAAAGACTTTCAGGTATTTGGAACAAAAAGACCAGAACTCAATGAAAAATTCAATATAAATGATCCAGAAAAAATATAAGAAAAATATTAAAGACTAATTATAAGGCATTCATTAAGGTGAAACTGTTTACTTATTACACATATATATGTATGTATTCATGTATGTGTATAAAAATGCGATCAGAATGCTTAAAATTGTTATCATTGCTAAGGTAGTTTGAAAGAAAGGTTGGGGTTGAGTTGTGTATGACAGAGTGGTTCTAAAAAACAAAATTGGGTAGGAGAAGGTAAAAGGGAGCTATTATATTATAAAAATGGGATGCAAAATAAGGAACTATTACAGAGGAAGCAGGTGGGGGTGGAGGGCTGGTAATGTTGGAACCTTACTGTCATCTGGGTTGAAGAGGAAACAATGAGTACATCTGAAACAGTGTAGAAGTCTTCTGAACATGTAGAGAAGTGAAAAAACTGAGGAATGGGGTGAGAGAGGGACGAGAAGGGTTATTGGATTTGTGTTTGGGAAGGTGGGGGAGAAGATGGGGGTACTTTTGGAGGTGTGTGTGGATTGAGATTGGGGGGAAGAGGTAGAGGATGGGAAGGACTCATGGAAGGGTGTGTGAAGTAGGGGTTAGGAGGGTAAGGGGAGAAGATAAGGTAATAGGATAGGGTAAAAAGAGAGGCTAAGAGAGAAAATAGTAAAAAAAATAAGATGGAGGGAAAGTCACAAGTAGTAATTATAATTTTTAATGTGAATGGGATGTTTACTGCAGTTCTTCTTGTGATTATAAAGTACTGGAAGTTGAAGAGAACCCCATCAATTGGGGAAAGACTGAACAGGTTGTGGTATATGGTTGCGGTGGAATGCTACTGTGCTATAAGAAATCATGAATTTCATTGGTCTTAGCAAGACATGGAAAGACTTGCACAAAATGATGAGGAGCAAATTGAGCAGAGCCAAGAGAACATTATAAAGGGGCAGCTAGGTGGTGCAGTGAGTAGAGCACCAGCCCTGGAGTCAGGAGGACCTGAGTTCAAATCCAGCCTCAGACACTTGACACACTTACTAGCTGTGTGATCTTGGAAAAATCACTTAACCCCAATTACCTTGCCTTCCCCCCTGCAAAAAAAGAAAACATTATACAGAGTAGAACAACTTTGAGTGAATAAGTCATTTTTGACTATTATAAATGCACAAATTAAAATAAAAGAAATATAAAGAAAGATACTATCTGCATCAAGAGAAGGAACTGATGGAAGTATGTATAGAATAGTTGTGTGGGGGGGGGGTAGGGAAGATCTTTTGCTTGCTTGATGCAGTGGTTCTGGGGGGAGGGAAGAAAAAAAGGGAAACAAATTTACATGATGATTTTGTTGTATATTTGGAGAGAATAGCAAGTTGCACATGATACCTTTGCAGTTTCATGTGCAATCATCCTTTTCATTGTACTGTGTTATGGAAATGCTTGTTTTGTTTTGTTCCCCGAATTGAAAATAAAATAAAAGAGAGAGAGGAGAGAGAGAGAGAGAGACAGAGACAGAGAGACACACAGAGAGACAAACAGAGACAGAGACAGAGAGACAGAGACAGAGACAAAGAGAGAGACAGACACAGACACAGAGAGACAGAGACAAAGACAGATATAGACAGAGACAGACAAAGACACAGACAGACAGAGACAGACAGAGACAGACAGACAGAAAGAGATAGAGAGAATGGGAACCCAGGGAGTCAAAGTCATCGCAACCCCAAAATGGGAACAGGAACCATTTGAGTTCAGTTTCCCTTCCCTCCTTGAGAACAAGGTATGCTTAGCAAAAGATCTTCAAATATATCTGCACACAAGCTAGTGTAATGGAAGTTTAGAATTCAGATCTTAGCAGGAACAATTCTATCCACATTGTAGTTTCAAAGCCATGTTTGCTTTTACCTTTGTTTTTGCTACAATAAAACTCTATTTAATGAACTTTTTTCATTTTTGTTTTTACTAGACCAGTGATTTCTTGATATAGGGAAGTCCCAGTGAGGAAGTTCCTCCATAATGCACACTACCAGGGGTGGAGCCAAGATGGCGGCTGGAAAGCAGGGACTTGCCTAAAGATGTCCCCCAGTACCTTTCAAACACCTATAAAAATGGCACTGAACAAATTCTAGAACTTCAGAACCCATGAAATAGCAGAGGGAAGCAGGGCTCCAGCCCAGGACAGCCTGGATGGTCACTGGGTAAGGTCTATCGCACAGAGCCTGGAGCAGAGCAGAGCCCAGCGAGGGCCATGCCCGGACCAACCAGACTGGGAACCAGGCAGAACAGGCCCTAGCACCCAGAATCAGTGAGCTGTGGCAGTTACCAGAATCCTCAACCTATAAACACCAAAGACAACAGAGAAGGTTAGAGGGAAAAACTGTGGGGTTGGAGTGAAAGGATTTCAAGGTCAGCCACAGCCCCAGGGGTGGCAGAGGTGGTGCAGCTCTGAGGCTGCTTATAGAGCTACACTTGCAGTTGCTTTGGGCCCCAGGCCCACCTGGTGGAAGGAATTAAGTAGCGGATTAGAGCAGGAGTGCACAGCCTGCTTAAGATCTGAGTTGTGATCCAGGTTGGTGGTTCTTGGGGGAGGAGGAGCGCAGGTGTGGCAGTGCTTGCTGTGTAGGAATAGCTCTGAAAACAACAGCACAGACCCTCAAGCTTGGGACAAAGTACTCTCTACTCTACAAGCAGTCATACCCTGACAAAAAGCTCAAGAGTCAAGTAGTTGACTGGGAACATGAACAGGCAGTGAAAACAGACTCAGATTCAGACTCAGACTTTGGAATCTTTCTTTGGTGACAAAGAATACCACAACATACAGCCAGAAAAAGTCAACAAAGCCAAAGAGCCTACATCAAAAGCCTCCAAGAAAAATATGAACTGCTCTCAGGCCATGGAAGGGCTCAAAAAGGATTTGGAAAAGAAAGTTAGAGAAGTAGAGGAGAAATTGGGAAAAGAAATGAGAGTCATGTGAGAAAACCATGAAAAACAAGTCAATGACTTGCTAAAGGATTCCCAAAAAATACTGAAGAAAATAACACCTTAAAAAATAGACTAAGTCAAATGGCAAAAGAGCTCCAAAAAGCCAATGAGGAGAAGAATGCCTTGAAAGTCAGAATTAACCAAGTGGAAAAGGAGGTCCAAAAGACCACTGAAGAAAATACTACCTTAAAAAATAGATTGGAGCAAGTGGAAGCTAGTGGATTTATGAGAAATCAAGATATTATAAAACAGAACCAAAGGAAAGAAAAAATGGAAGACAATGTGAAATATCTCACTGGAAAAACCACTGACCTGGAAAACAGATCCAGGAGAGATCATTTAAAAATTATTGGACTACCTGAAAGCCATGATCAAAAAAGAGCCTAGATATCATCTTTCAAGAAATCATCAAGGAAAATGACGCTGATACTCTAGAGTCAGAGGGTAAAATAGAAATTGAAAGAATCCACCAATCGCCTCCTGAAAAAAGATCCCAAAAAGAAGACTCCTAGGAACATTGCTGCAAAATTCCAGAGTTCCCAGGTCAAGGAGAAAATACTGCAAGCAGCCAGAAAGAAACATTTTCAGTATTGTGGAAACACAATCAGAATAATACAAGATCAAGAAGCTCCTACATTAAGGGATTGAAGGGCTTGGAATATGACATTCCAGAGGTCAATGAAGCTAGGATTAAAACCAAAAATCACCTACCCAGCAAAACAGAGTATCATGTTCCAAGGCAATATATAGATTTTCAATAAAATGGAGGATTTTCAAGCTTTCTCAGTGAAAAGACCAGAGCCGAATATAAAACTTGACTTTCAAATACAAGAATCAAGAGAAGCATGAAAAGGTAAACAGGAAAAAGAAATCATAAAGGACTTACTAAAGTGGAGCTGTTTTGTTTACATTCCTACATGGAAAGATGATGTGTATAATTCATGAGACCTCAGTATTAGGGTAGCTGAAGGGAATATACATACATACATACATACATACATACATACATACATACATATATATATATATGTATATATTTATATATATGCATATATATATATATATATATATATATATATAGAGAGAGAGAGAGAGAGAGAGAGACAGAGGGCACATGGTGAGTTGAATATGAAGGGATGATATCTAAAAAATTAAACTGAATTAAACGATGAGAGAGGAATATATTGAGAGAGGGAGAAAGGGAGAGATAGAATGGGGTAAATTATCTCACATAAAAGTGACAAGAAAAAGCAGTTTGTTGGAAGGGAAGAGGGGGCAGGTGAGGGGGAATGAGTGAATCTTGCTCTCATCCTGATTTAACCTGAGGAGGGAATAACATACACACTCAATTGGGTATCTTACCCCATAGGAAAGAAGGAAGAAGGAGATAAAAAAGGGGGATGATAGAATGGAGGGCAGATAGGGGGAGGAGGTAATCAAAACAAACACTTTCGAAAAGGGACAGCATCAAGGGAGGAAGTTGAATGAAGGGGGATAGGATAGGAAGGAACAAAATATTGTTAGTCTTTCACAACATGAGTATTGTGGAAGGGTTTTGCATATTGATACACATGTGGCTTATGTTGAATTGTTTGCCTTCTTAGGGAGGGTGGGTGGGGAGGGAAGAGGGCGGAGAATTTGGAACTCAAAGTTTTAAATGCAGATGTTCAAAAAAAAGTTTTTGCATGCAACTTGGAAATAAGATTTCCAGGCAATGGGGCATAGAAATCTATCTTACCCTACAAGAAAGGAAGGGAAAAGGGGATGGGGGGGGAGTGGGGTGACAGAAGGCAGGGCTGACTGGAGAATGGGGTAATCAGAATATATACCATCTTGGCATGTGGGGGTGTAGAAATGGGGAAAAAAAATTTGTAATTCAAACTCTTGTGGAAATCAATGCTGAAAACCAAAAATATTAAATAAATTTAAAAAAAAAAACAAATGAAAAATGGAGACTTGGAGAAATGAAGGAACATACCCACAGTCATATTGGTTGGTTGTTGTCTTTCATTCTAGAAGAGGACCAAAATGACATCACTATGCTAGAGTCAAGTTTCATACAACTAGTAAATGGTAGAGTGGGAATTTGAATCCAGGGCTTACAAACTTTGATTCTACTAAACTATACTGATTTTCCATTATAACATCATGTTACCAAGAGATCTGACTCTTAAATGAAGTTAGAAAAATCCATTTTTTTTCAAAGTGAGGTTTGCAAACCCTTAGCTTGACTTGAAATGATGTCAGTGTAATGCCAGGGACTGTCAGCATGGCAAAAACACATTTGTCCTTGTTGATTAAAAAATAAAAATAAAAAATAATGCAGATCAGCAGCTTCTAAGAGGTATAAAGTTTTAGAGTTGCCTGGGGCACTAAGAAATTAAATGCCTTTCCTAGGTTCACGCTACTGATATGTGTCAGAGGCAAGATTTGAAACTAGGTCTTCCTGACTCAGAGGCCAACTCTCTGCCAATTACAATGTGTTCCTCAGCTATAGATGAGAGAGAAATTTTTTTTTCATCATACTAACAAAGAGAAAAAAGGCTATGGGTGGAGCACAACAAATCAAACTGGTAAGCTATGAGCTTTGGTGTCAGATCTTGAACTGAATATTCCAACTTCATCCTTCCAGTAGGCACATGAAGAATTGTCTCTTTATGTGTAGGTTTCTTTTATTACTTTTTCCGTGTTGGCTTGGAATTCATTATCCTTCCTAATACACTGAATTATAGCAAAGCAGTGCTCAAGCAAATTACTGTGTACTGTTTTCTTAACCTTGTGTGTATGTGTACACGTGATGGACCTCTTTGGCAGACTGACAAAGCCTGTGAACCCATTTTCAAAATAATATAGAGTTAAAAATACACAGTTTTATGAAGGAAATAAATTATACTGAAATATAGTTTTCAAAGTATTTTTTTTTAAAAAAGAAGTTTAAGATCCCCTGGTACAGTACACAGAATAGAGAATTTTGTATCAAATACCCATTTTTCAAATTCCATGTTTATCCCTTACTATCTGTATGACTTTAGGCAAGTCCCCTTCCCTCTCTGGGCCTCAGTTTGCCCATCTTTAAAAGGAGAGAATTGGAGTACATGGTCTCTAATTTCTCTTCCAAATTCTCAGAACCTGTTATTCTTCCACCTTTTTCAGTAATGGAAAGAATAGTCTATATTCATACTTAAACACTCAGTCATGAAGACAAAAATAGATTATACCCTGAAGACCAATGAAATTGTTAGGTTAGTGTCCATATATCCTAGATTCTGTATATTCTGTGATTCCTCCTTGAAACCTGTAGACTGCCTTCTTTCTGAATTTGTTCAGAGTCTTGGCTTCCTGGTAAAAGGTATGGGATTAAGCATAGGGATTGGGGGTGGGGTGGGGGTTGGCAACAGAGAGTGTGTCTTTGTTAGTGCTACACTTGAATTGACCTGACGTCTGCCCTGCCTACCCCTCAATGCTTATTCTGCTAGGCATTTGTAATTACTCATTTGCCCTAGCTATGTGTGAAGTTTAGCTTCTTTAAGTAAATATAGCAGCACAGAAAGACCATTTATTCTTTGATTCCAACCTATTTTATACCCTCCTAACATTTTTGTAATGTCTATGTTCTGCTAAGACATCTTGAAAATACAAGAAAAAAAAAACTTTATACCTCTTGCAAAATAATTGTAACCATTAGACATATCAAGGCAAATTCTACAAGGAGACTACATTTATTTTTAAAGTGTGTGATATAAACCAAACCAAAGGCTATTTGAAAACTAGTGTCTTAGAGGCAAACTGCTGAAGGTCCATGGAAAATATGGAGAAAAACAAAGTAATATTTGGATTGTGAGCAGAGAGCCATATGTCAAGAGGGTGTTAATGTCTCTACAGGATTCTTATGAGACCACTTTTGTAATAATGTGCATAGTTTAAGGCACTTGAAGTACCTGAAATTGGTAGACAGATTAATTGGAGTGAGTTTTTAAAAGGCAACAAAATAAGATGACTGGGAAAGTTTACTGAAATTAGCTTATTAAGGGAAATAGATACATAGAGATCAGTTTGGTAATCCCCACAACAGTTTCCATGTGCAGTGGTGATTATTAATTTTTAAAAATAAAGCAACAACCTTATACAAAGAATCAAACGCAGAAACTAAAAAAAACAACCATAGCTGAAAATGAAACATCACTCCAAAAAAGTGTAGCTACATAAGATAAATTCAATTTTAAAAATAAAATTATCTTGAACCTCAAATTTCTATACTTCCTAAACTTCCCCTTATATCCTCCCACTTCCCAATCCCAGAGTCAAATTTTAAAATAAATATTTTAAAAGAAAAAAAGAGGAAAAAAATCAGTAAAACTGATTAATGCATCCTAAAAAGAAACTCTGACAACACATACAATGATCCTTATCTGTGAATACTCTCACCCTTCTTAAAAAGGAGTTGGGATTGTGGGAAATAAAATGGATAATTTTCATTACATTATATTAAAAAGTTTTGCACAAATAAAACCAATTTGACAAGATTCGAAGAAAAGCAGAAAAGTTTGTGGGGATTTTTTATAGCAAGTTTCTCTGATAAATTCTTAAATATGTAGAGATAAATTCTTAAATATATAGAGAACTGAGTCAAATTTATAAGCATGCAAGTCATTCTCCAATTGATAAATTGTCAAAAGTTATGAAAAGACAGTTTTCAGATGAATAAATTAAAGCTATCTATAGTCATATAAAATACTCTAAATCATTATTGATTGGAGAAATACAAATTAAAATAACTTTTAGGTACCACCTCACACCTATAAGATTGGCTAATATGGCAGAAAAGAAAAAAGACTAATGTTGGAGGGGATAAGGAAAATTGGGACACTAATGTACTATTGGTGAAGTTGTAAACCAATCCAACCATTCTGGAGAGCAATTTGAAACTATGCCTAAAAGGTTAAAAAAAAATTTGTATACCCTTTTACCTAGCAATAGCACTACTAGGTCTGAACCTGAAGAGATAAAGACAAAGGAAAAGGACCCATACATACAAAAATATTTATAGCTGTTCTTTTTGTGGTGGCAAAGAATTTGAAATTGAGGGAATGCTCATCAGTTAGGGAATGACTAAACAAATTGTGGCATGTGACTGTGGTGGAATACTATTGTGCTATAAGAAATAACGAGCAAGATGGTTTCAGAAAAACATAGAAAGACTTACATAAACTGATGCAAAGTGAAGTGAGCAGAACCAAGAGAACACTGTGCATAATTAGCAGCAAGACTGTATGATGATCAACTGTGAATAACTTGGCTATTCTCAGCATTACAACAATCTAAGATAATTCTGACAGACTCATAATAAAAATGCTATCCACCTCCAGAAAAAGAACTGATGGAATCTGAATGAAGATTGAAGCATACTTTTTTAAACGTTATTTTTTTTCCTTGTTTGTTTTTTTTTTCTGTACTTTCTTTCACGTGACAAATATGGAAATATATTTTGCATGACTGCACATGTATAACCTCTATCAGATTGCTTGCCTTCTCAATAAGGGAAGAGAATTTCAAACTCAATTTTTTTTTAAAATGAATGTTAAAATTTTTACATGTAATTAAAAATAAAATGTTTAATAAATAAAAAAGAAGTTTTAGGATGTTATAGCTCATATCTCTTCTTTGAAGCCACGCTTGTTCTTTGTAATCTTTTTGTATTATTTCGTGGTTGTTATTCTTTCCATTTACATCATTATGGTCATTATGCATATTGTTTTCTACTTCACATTTTTGGTTTTTTTTTCATGCTTCCCTTTATTTATAATATTCACAATTTCTTACAGCACAGTAATATTTCATTACATTCATATATCCAGGGGTGAGTAGTAAATGTTTAACAACTGGCTCCCGGTGGCAGGAAAGGAATGTACATACATTCATTTTTGCATTTAATCTGCGTTATTAACATTTTCTTCATTACTTTCTTCAGGCCATACACTCAGCAAAACAATTAATCAAGCCCTGACTTGTAGCATTTACAGATTTCTGATGTGTAAATACTAACACTGAATATTTAACAATAGGTTTTCCTAAGTGGTTTGAGTTGATTCTAGCAGACATTTGTATATTTTTTTAGTCATTCCCCAACTGATGAGTATCTACTTTGCAGTTCTTTGTTACTATGAAAAATTGCTATTATAAATGCTTTGGCTTGCTTGGAGCTTTTCTTTGTTTTTCTTTTCTTTTTTTTTTTTTTTTTTTTTCAGTAAGCACCTTGAAGCATATGCGGAGCAATGGAATCTTTAAGTCAAAGAGTACTGACACATCAGTCACTTTATTTGAATCATTACATTTTTTTTTCCCAGAATGGTTGTTAATTCATAGCACTGTCTAAAATTTATTAATGTGCCTATCTTTCCACAATCCCTCCAACACTGACTGTTCCCATTTTGAGTCATCTTTACCAATTTAATGATTGTGAAGTCTATATACTGGTCTAAGCCTAATTTCTTCCAAAGTGTTTTTTCAGGTTTCAAAACAGTTCTTAGCAAATAGAAAGTTCCTTCCTAAGTAATTTATGTTTTCAGGTTTCAGATTTACCAGATACTGGGTTGTTGAATTTTATTTTATTTTATTGTATTTTAGCCTCCTCTGTGTAGTCTGCTCCACGATGTACTTCTCAATATATTACCAATACCAATTTGTGTGTGTGTCTGATTGCTACTTTATAAAAAATTTGATTTCCAGACATTCTATTCCCTCTTCATTGCAACATTTTTCATTATTTCTTTTAGTAGTCAGGATGTTTTGTTATTAATTTATGAGGTTCTATAAATGATCTCTTTAGTATTTGGTATAGCACTGAAGATATGAATTAATTTTGGTACTATTTGGAATTTTTACTACATTGGCATGATTCAGCCATGAGCACTGAATATTGCTTTAGCTGTTTAAATTTTTCACTATTCATTTAAGCAACATTTTGTGAATGTATTTTGTATTTTGAACGTGATCCTTTTTTTCTTTGCATTTTTTTTTTGTATATTAAAAAACTGTACATATTTGGGGCTGATAATTTTATTTATTCTAGTTTTATTGTTTTTACCCTGTTCATTTGTTACATTGTTGATTTTATTTTCTGCCTTCCCTCTTTTTTTAATTAAATTGGCTATAAGTTAATTAATTTTGCTAGTCTTATGAGGAAGTAACTTTGAGTTTTATCATTTTTATTGTCTAGGGTATATCATTTATCTACTTTCTAATTTTCAATATTTCTGATTTTGTGTTTATTTGGGGTTTGTTCATCTATTTATTTTAATCTGAAAATGCATATTAATTTAATTAATCCTCTCCTTTTATTTATGTATGTTTTAGGGATATAATTTTTATTATAAAGACTTCATTGGCTGCATTCCAGAAATTACATGTGTTGTTTCATCATTATCATTGTATTTCACATAATTATTAATTATTTATCTAATTTATTCTTTGATCTACCCCTTAATTAGGATTTAATTATTAAGTTTTCATTTAGGTCTGTATATTTTGTTTGAGCTCCCTGATTAATATTTTTATTGTGTAATGGTCTATAAAGAATGGGTTTAATCTTTCTATCCTTTTACACTTAATTACACTATTCCTATATTCTAATACATGGCAAATTTTTGTAAATTTCTATATGCTATGGAGATACATGTACATTCTTTAGTACTTCCTTTTGGTATACACCATAAGTCTTTTAGCTCCAATGTCTGCAGCAATTTGTTCTGATCTATGCTTTCTTTTTTGTTGATAATTGTATTAGTTTCGTCCAAAGTTAGGAGAGGAACATTAAAGTCTTCTACATTTATTTTGTTACTATGTCTTCTTGTAATTCAGTTACTTTTTAAAATAAATTTAGATAACTATGCAATTTATAGCATACAAATTTTTACTTTTAATTTTTTCATAAATTTCTATTGATGTCTTGTATTTTATACATTAATATAGTTATTCCAAGTATCTCACACTCTTTTAGAGAGTCAACCTATGTAACAAAAAGTAATTTTTAAAGAGAAAAAAATCAGTAGAACTAATCCCTACAATAAAAAATTTTGAAAGTGTGTTCATTGTGTAACATATGGACCTCCCACCTCCACAAAAAGGGTAAAACAGGGGTATTTAATCATATTTCTTCATTTGAGTGTTGTTTAAGCTTTATAATTTTGTCACATTCACTTTTGATTTTTTGGTGTGTACTTCTCCTTTCCATTAAATATTGTAGCCATTGTGTATATTGTTTTCTTGGCTCTGCTTACTTCATTCCACAACATTAAAGTAGATGTTTTCAAGCCTCTCTGAATTCATCACATACATTATTTCATTCAACATAATAATATTCCATTACATCAATGAACTGCAATTTTTTTAGCCATTCTCCAATTGATGGGCATGTACTTCTTTTCCCAATTCTTTCTTGTCCCCAAAAGTGCTATTTTTAACATTCTGCTGTGTATGGGGACTTTTTCTTTATAGGTGGATTCCTTGAAGCTGTAAAACAAACTCTGGTTCAAAGGGTATGGAAATTTTAGTAACTTGATTTGCATAACTACAAATTAAATTAACTACATAACTACAAATTAAAACTACAAATTAAAAGGCTGTATTATTTTACAACTTTCTTCTTTTGTGCTTATTCCAAATTTGTTTATTTGTTGGCTTTCTAATTTAAAAAAAATATATTCAATTCATTAATATTCTCTTTTTTATTTTGTTTTGTTTTGTTTTTGGTTTTTGTTTTTTGGCAGGGCAATTGGGGTTAAGTGACTTGCCCAAGGTCACACATCTAGTAAGTGTGTCAAGTGTCTGAGGCCACATTTGAATTCAGGTCCTCCTGACTCCAGGGCCAGTGCTCTACTCACTGCACCACCTAGCTGCACTCCTCTCTTTTATTTCTTAATCTTTATTTTTTCCCTAAGGACTGCTTTAGCTAACCAAAAAAGTTACAGCATGTTGTTTCACCATTATCATTATCTTCTAAATAATTACTGTTTCTATAATTTGTTCTTTGACTCATTTATTATTTAGTATTTGATTGTTAAATTCCAACTTGGATCTGTGTTTTTTGTTTGTGGGCCCTAAGGCAATGATTATTTTTATTGTGTTATGACCTATAAAGTATTTATTAACCATTTTTGCCCTTGTGTATTTGTTTGCAAAATCTTTCTACACTAATATAAAGTCAACTTTTGTATAAGTTCCATGTGGTTCTAAGAAATATGTATATTCTTTTGCTGTTCCACTTTGAAGTTGCTATATATCTTTTAACTAGATTTTCCCTAGTAATTTGTTCAATTTCATATTTTCTCTTTCATTTGTATTTCTGTTGGATTTATCCAAAACTGAGAGAGGGGTATTGAAGTCTTGAATTATTCACTGTCTGACTCCCTTCCCTCTGATGGTATTTTCCTAGAAGTCTGGATATCAACACATCCAAGTCTCTTTCCACCAGGGCAATTCATGACTCAACAGCCTAGGTGACTTTTCAGGTGAAAAAACTTGCCTAGTCGGATGCTGAGCTCTTTCCCTCTGGTTCAGTTCATGCTTCAAACACCCTTCTCCCATTCCCCCCAAATGCAGTGTCCTGTCCTGGTGTCCCCTCTCATTCCTTCTGTTCCCATGTTGTTTGGCCTGATACTGGCAGTTCACGTTGTTGCAGCACTAGTCCTACTAGGTTGATTTCTATAGTTTATATCTCTGAGACTCTGGGAGATGAAATGGGACAGAATTGGATATTGAGTTAAATTCTAAGTGTAGCCATGTGTCCTCTCCATTGCTTTCTGTTCTCCTTCAGAGATTGTTTGCAGCATAGTCCACTTCCTTGCCTGCTATGATACTGACTGGTTATCATAGTCAAAGAAAACTTCTGTCTCTGGAGCAAGTGGCCAAAGTAAACCTTCACAGCCTGGAAATGGGATCTTCAAAGCACTGGAAAGAAGGTTGGGGGATTGGAGTGTGTGGTTGGGTTTTGTTGCAAGTTCATATACTGGGTCCTAGGGTCAGCTAATGCATGTTTACTTCCCTTAGTATGGAGGACAGGAGGTTTGCTGAGTGAGCTCAAAGTATGCATCATTCCATGATGTGTGTTTTTGTTTTTTACATCATTTTCAATTTTGGGTTCCCTAGAACATGGTGACTGCCAAAGTTGTTTTATCTTGGGAGTATAAGTACTTATGTGGAAAGGTTTGAGGGGAGATAGGAAAGCCTTTTGTTACTTATGTGACCCAGAAGTCTCTCTGGAACATATAAATCCAATATTAACATCAGTTTGCTGTCTATAATTCCTTTCAGCACAATGTAATAATTTTGTTTATCTTCATTTATATTGGAAATTTTTATTTCTGTCATTTCTGAGAGCACAATTGCAACTTCTGTTATTTTGAATTTACCTGATACATAATAAATATTAACTAGCTTCTCATTTTAGGTTTGTTTTCTAATTTTAGCTTCTCCTTTAATCTATGTTGCTCATTTTAGGTGTGTAAGCAAAAACTTGTGGGGCTTCATTTTCTCATCTAATGTATCACTAACATTGTAGCAGTTTGATTCATTCAGATTTAAAGTTTTGAGAATTAGGTAATATTTTCTTCCATTTAGATCACCAGGATTTTTGTTTGTTTCCTATCCTCATTTAAGCCAGTACTTTGTCATATAACAAGATCATAAAGAAAAATAGTTTTGAAAAACATTAAAACTCTGGCAAAATATATGATAAACTATGACTCTAGAAGACTTCCTCCTGACCAGAGAGGGGAATTTAACATTCCAAGTGAGATATAAACTTTGGACATGGCCAATGTGGTGATTTATTTTGCCTTATTGTAAATGTGTGTTATAAGGCTACTGTTGTTATATTTTAATTTTTCAATTGGGAGTTTAGTAGGAGATGGAGTAAATTATTGCTTGCTATTTGGAAATATGCATAAACATGCATAAACATATGTATATATTTCACTATTTTTTCTAAAATTAATTTTGCCTAATGTACTTTAAGGGCACCCTATTTGGACAGGCTATCTTCCTTAGACTTGAAATCTAGTTAACATATTGATTTTGTTTTTCATATATTTAGTTTTATGATTCTTACTCTCTTTTTCACTCATTTTTCACCCACTCAGTTAAATGGTTATTTCAAAATCCCTCTCTAATCCTACCTTTACTTTCTCTCATGTGTCAGTTTTTATTTCTTTTTATGTGCATTATTCTAGCAGATTTTGTAACTTGTTCTCTTCATGAATTCTCTTCTCTTTCTATCTATCCTAAACTTTTACTATTTTGTTTATGGATTATATGCTTCTTTATTCCTTTTTTGATATTTTTTGTTCCTCATGGAGTTAAAGTTTCTAAAGCATCAAGTTTGAGTTTTCTCTTCCAAATAGTTTCTATCATTTTGCCTTTAAAGTTTGACTCTGACTCCTTTTTTCTGTGGTGCCTTATTCTTAGAAGTATCAATCTCTGAGACAGTAATGAAGATAGAATTATTGTCTAAAGGTAGAACTCTCCCTGTGCCCCAATCTTGGAAGTCCAGTTCCACTCCTTGTATTCCCCATGATGATTTTCCCCCATTTGCCATGCAATATGCTCTCTGGTTCAATCTACCACCATCCTTTCTTGATGCTAGCTGCCTCAATGAAGTTTAATTTCCTTTCTACTGACGGCAAGGTATTGTCCCTGGATTGACAACAATACTCGGAGGAAGAGCTTTCCCTGTGCAAGAAAAAAATGCTAGCAAATTATATCTTCTATTGGGTCCATACAACTCATTATAGAATGTATTTCCCCACAGAAACATTCTTCAGCAAGACCTTTTCCCATCCCTGAATCTAGGTCTTCCTCTTTCCTTCCCCCTGTTTAAATCTCTCCTTTTATCAAGCCACACATACTGTTGTAGTCCCGTCTGAGAAACTACAACTTATTCTCCCTTTGTTGTTTACCACAGACTTGATCAGAGTACATCACACTCTATCTTCTACCTCTTCTACTTCTACTCTTGAATTTTGTAGTAGTAATGGTGGGGGGGGAGAGGGAGTAGGGGTGATGGTGATGGTGCTGGAGCAGCAGCAGCAGTAATTAAAATAGCCAACATTTATATAGTATGTATGTTGTGTCAGAGGCAGCTAGTCGGCTCAGTGGATACAGCATCATTCCTGGAGTGAGGAAGACAGATCTGGCCTCAGACAGTCACTGGTTTTGTGACCATGGACAAGTCACTTAATTCTATTTGCCTCAGTTTCCTCACATGTAAAATGAGCTGGAGAAGGAAGTGGCAAACCACTCCAGTATCTTTGCCAAGAAAACCCCACATGGGGTCATGAAGAGTTCAAAATACTGAAGGACAAGAATAACCATGCTAAGCACTTTACAAATATGATCTCATTTGATCCTCATGATGACCTTTGGAAATGGCTATTAGTATTATCCCCATTTTTTACAGTTGAGGAAATTGAGACAAACAGAGGTTAAGTGACTTGCCCAGGGTCATATCACTAGCAAGCATCTGAGGCTGGATTTAAACTAAGGCCTTTCTCACTCTTGGCTAGTGCTCTATTCAGTGTACCAGCTAGCCATGCCCTCTCATTCTGCAGTTTAGTCTCACAAAATACATTGATTCACCAATGCAGGGTAGAGGTAGAGTTGTGAGGTTTTAATTCATGTTTTTTTCAGGCCTGTTCCTTGACTATTACTTCTCTTTCTTTAAATCTCACTTTAATCTTTATTACTTTGTGTACTTTTAGGGGAAAAATGAGATCGTTACATCATAGGTGTCACTCTTTTTCAAGGTTTTCATTTCCCCCCTTATAGTGGTCTCTTGAAATGTTATAACTTTTTTTAATTACCTGTTTTCCATATCTGTTGTATTTGTTAACATGTCTTGTGTTTTTGTTGTTCCAGGTATTCATAAATCAAATAATTTGATCATGTCTTTTTCTTATTTTGGAGGAATGCTTATTGGCCATTCACATTTTTTCACTGATGATTAGGTTCAGGCTTGTTGAGTATGTCACTTTGGGGATGCATCTTGAGCTCCTTTACTTTTTTGGTATATGGTATTCCATTTCTTTCTATAGTTTGTGGAGAATGTAAAATAGTCTTGTATAATTCTAATTTCTTTTCTTTTATCTATGAAAGTCTTTCTCCTGGTCACTTAGAGAATGTGTTGTTTTTTTAACTGGAATTATTAAAATTAGATGCTACAATTCTTAGAGTTTGAAGCATGGGTTGCTTTATCTTCCAACTCCCAATCCTGCCCATGGAGATGAACTATGTCATTTTAATTGGTGCTTTATTTTCTGCATTCAGAAATTCTGAACAATTTTCTTGTATTATATCTTGTATTATGGTTTTTAAGCTTTTTGACCTGTCATAGTTTCTGAAAGGTTTATGACACTTAAATTATCTCTGTATAGCCTGGTTTCTATAGCAATGTGTTTTGCTTATATTGAAATCACATATTCTTTTATTCTTATTGCTTCTCTTCTTCCAGATTGTCCTTTGCTGTGTCTGTATTCTAAATCTGCTGTTCTCTGTTTTCTTTCTTTAGAGACACTGCAACCATGGATTTGGGTTTTTTTATATTAATTATTCCTGTTTTGAGGGCCACAGATTCTGCTATTTGTTATCTAACTTCTTTCAAGATTATCATTTCTTTTTTTTAATTATTCTGGAACATACTTCTGTGACTCCATTTTATTTTGGGAATATGTTTTGTTTTTGTTTTTTGTTTTGGGTTTGTTTGGGTTCTGTTTTTCATTGAGTGTTGATTTAATTTCCTTTGTCTTATTTAGAGATAGTTGCAATATTTTAGATGTTTTATTACTCATAATTCCTTATAATCTTGATATCTTTCCTGCTTATTTATCTGCATGTACTCTAGGTCTTTAATTGAACTTCAATCCTCTTAAAATATTCAATGGTTTCATTGGTTTTCTCCCTTACACTTCCCTATCATTCAAAATCTTATTGTCATCCTCAACTCCTTACCCTTATTCACCCCACACATTCAATCCTTTGCTAAAAGAGTATTTCTACCTTACCAGCATCTCTCATATATGTCCTCTTTTCTCCTTTGAAACAGACACCATCCTAGTTCAGACCCTCAACACCACTCACCTGTATTATTGCAGTAGCCCCATAACTGGTCTCCCTGTCTCAAGTCTCACTTTGCTCTAATCTTTCCCTACTTATTTGTCAGACTGATTTTCCTAAGTGTAGATAAGATCATGTAATTACTACAATTGCCTTCAGGATAAAAAAGTCCTTTTTTGGGCATTTACATCTCTTCACCATTTCATCTTATTCCACACTTCAAGTCTTTCACTTTACTCCTCTGCATGCATTCTATAATACACCTACACTGTCATTCTACCTGTTCCTCACACACAACACATCATACCTCATCTCTCTGCCTTTGCACTGGTTGTTCTCCATTGCTGAAATGTTCTCCCTACTGACATCTGCTTTTTAGCATTCCTGGATTCAGTTAAGATGCAACTCAAATCCTATATTCTGCAGGACGCCTCTCCTAGTCCCCCTAGTAGCTATAAAATCTTCCTATATGAGGTTGCCACATGTATATTCTGCACTATTCTGTATTCTATCTTTTTACTTACATAAAAAATTCTCATGTCCTCTAATAGAATGCAAGCTTCTTGAGGGACATTTTGGTATTGTTTTTCTTCACATACCCAACAAAGTGCCTGTAACATAATAAGCAATCAATATTTTTTAATTGTCAGATTGACTGGCAGCTTAGTAATCTTGTTCAGAAAGGGAACAATGTTAGTCTGGAATAAACTATCTTTGATTAAAGCATGCTAGAGATCTTTAATCATCGATTCTTTTTCTAGATTGTCAAAGAATTTTCCCATTTTGGAAAATCAAGAGACTATTTCTCCTTCTATGGGCCTGTGGCATCACTTCTACTCTCCATCACCTTTCATCACCAATCACATTTGTTGATATGATTTCAGAATGTCATGTCCCTTCTCTGGGCTTCATTTTCTTTATATGGACAAATATGAATGCAAATATGACAGCTTCTTTTTGTGTAGTACTTTATATAGGTTATTTCATTTGATCCTCACAATGACCCTATGAGGCAGCTTGTATTATTTTTTCCACTTTACATCTGAGGAAACAGAAAGAGTTGAATGACTTTCCTAGGGTCTCATAGCTAATAATTCTGTCTGAGGTAGGATTTGAAACACAGTAATCTTGATTTCAAGTTCAGCACTCTCTCCACAAATTCGTGCCCACCTTTCAAAAGTGAGGTTTGGGATTATTTGATCTCCAAATCCCTTCCAGATCTAAATCCTGTGATTTTAGAATGCTTCTACAGCTATAGTTTGAAAATGCATGCCTCAATTTATTTATCTTATTTTCTAGTCCTTTAATAATCTCCATCATGATTTTATTAACCTTCTCCAACTTCTCTTGGTCACTTTATGTTGGGGATACTGAAATTGTGCTTAGTACTATCTCCATAGTCAGTCTGCCCAATGCCAAGAATAAGGGAGATTATCCCCATGTTTCCTACGTGATCTATGGCTTTTTATGCATGTCAAAAAAGTGCTGGTTCTTCTTACAAAAGCATTACATTGCTAAGAAGTGTTCCTTGAGTAATCCACCGTGACCCTTAAAGCTTTGTTGGCCAAATTTGCTCATCATCATTCGTTCCTGAACCTGTGCTGATGCAGTTTGGTTCTGCTCTCTAAATGTTCTAAGCTGCCGGAGGAATTTACATTGTAAAAATAGTATTACATTGAATATGGCAGCCAAAAAAAACTCATTCAGGGTTTAATTTTGTTTTGTATTATATTGAAAAAATTGCTATCCATAATTTGTTTATATAGAGGTTGTTTTATGCAATAAAACTGAGTCAAATATTCTGCATTCCATTAAGAATTTTTTATTTGTGTATTTTTTAATTCCATAATTATTCCTAATCAACTAATTTAACAGGATTTGGTCATCAGCACACTAAAAACTCAATTTTGTGTCCCAAAATGTTAGAATTTAATTTATAGAGAGAAAATCATATGCATGGTTAAAAGCCATAGTATCGGCATTTTTAAAATGTCATAGTGGTCCCTCTATGTGTGTGTTTGTGTGTATACACATATAAATTCTTCCTTCAATAATTGGAGAATCACCTGTTTTATCAGTGTGATCAGTCCCTTCAAGGATGTAGATTTCAATTCCTCTGTAACTAAGTAGATGAAATTTGCTGGGGTCAAATAATTCATGACCCTTAGACTAAGGCATTGATGAGCCTCCATAATCCTTTGATCTAACTTTTGCATCTATCATAGTGTCATTGTGGTTTGTGGCTATTTCTATTTTTCTCATTTTAGTGGTTTTATTTTTAACTTTTAAAATTTCAGTTGATAAGTTTTCTATTTATTTTTCAATTCTATTGGAACTTCGATCTCTCTCTACCCATCAAGAAACATTAAGAAAAATATGTATTACTATGATATTTTCTATATTTTATTTTTTAATTTTATTTTTAGTATAAATTCAACAATCTCAACATTTCAACACATGGGAAGGGAAATGGAGGAGGCCTATATAAGAATTTTTAACTTCTCTTTAAAAATATTTATGCACAAATACACAAATATTTCTTTAACACCAATATGCATATGCTTATATATATAACATATATATTTCATATACATACATACATGTTAAGTGTAATATGTATATACACATTATATTTACCAAGGTAGTAAAAAAATTTACTCTGCATCCCATTCTACACCTTCCCTTTTATCCTTTTGCCTTCTCTGTATTTTTTTAAAGTTCTTTATTAAGGTTCTTTTTCGTAACTATCACTCCCTCTCTCACTACCTCTCTCAGGAAAAGCCATCCCTTATAACAAATACACACAGTCAAGGAAAACACATATACACACACATTTTCTGTGTTTAAAAATGCATGTTTGGTATCCCCTTTTTGCCAGGAGGTAGCATGTATTTTTCATTATCGATCATGCCCCCCACCTATTACAGAATAAGTTTCTTGAATTCAGGGTCATTAACTACATCTAGCATAGTGCCATGTAAATGGTAGACATTTAATAAATACTTGAAACAAATCGAATTGATTTCTTATTTCTTGTATATCAAGCAGTTTCTATGCAGGCTGTGGTGTCTTATTGCTGTGATTTTTTTACTAGCTTTTATTAATATCTTATCCTGTTTCATCCCCCCATAATTTTACATTGTACTTTTATTAATACTTCTCATCAATTTTTTGTGTGTAATATCCAGCAGTATTTGTACCACATTCTCCTCTTGGAATATAATTTCCACTTGGGAAGAAACCACATGTTATTTAAATGTTCAAGATATTATTATGTAGTTTACTTTGATGAGGAAAAAAATAGGAGAGGGTTGAGAAGCAGCTGAGACAAGGGTGAGGAGAAATAACCTCATTATGTCCACAGAAAGCCAGATTGAAGATTTAATTCAAACATAATCTTTGGCATGGTATCAGGAAAAAGAAACACACATGAAGTTAGGATGAGTGATTCATAAACAAGCTTCCTGCTTAGAATGATACTATTAGAGGGAATTCATACTTATAAGAGTCATCAGGGACAGGATTTGAACTCAGGACTTACTGACTTCAAATCCATCACTGTAACCATTATGCCATGTGGTATGCACTTTGTTCCTCACATTGTACTTGTATAGGACCATAAACATATAGCAAAAAGTGACCTTAGAAGACATCAAATACAGCCCTATCATTTTACAGATGAGGGAGTTGAGACTCAAAGTAATTAAGTGACTTGTCCCACATCACATAGGTACTAAGTGGTAGAGTTAAGATTTGAGCTATCATCTATGGACTTCCTGCTGTTTCCACCTACACATTTAACAATCACATCAATGACCCTTTTATCCTTCCTTTTTTCCTTCCTTCCTTTGTTTCTTTTTTCTTGACTTTTGGATAAAAACAGCCAAAATCTGACAAGATGCTAGGTTTGTGAATTGGTCATACTAGAACTCACAATAACTTTTCTGTCTAATGGTGTATTGATTTGCTATTCTACTTCTAGCTTTCCAAGTTTTCTTCAATCTTACAGTTTAATCTGGCTTCCCCATTACCATCATGTTGACTTTCCCTTCTCTGGTTCCCTTAGACGCTTGTTTTTCTCTTGCTCTTCAGCTTCTCCTTTGTTAGGTTCAGGCCTAGCATTGCTTTTATACCTTTGACTCTCATTCTGTACAGCATGTTCCATGTGACAGAGACACTAAGAATATCCAAAAGTTGTTTAAATCAATTCAATGATGACCAGCTGTGACTCTGTCCTTTGTTCTGACCACACTGATAGAATAGAAAATGTTTCAAAATGTTAAAGGGTAAAATCATGAAAATGATATTTTATTATTATTATTGATTATTATTATTATTCATGTATTTAAATTATTGCCATTTTATGGAGTCCAGAAAAGATCCAGATATAAGTCCCTACCCTTCTATTATTCTATTTAATTTTCTGCAGATTATTGTGAATGTGAAAAAGCTAGCTATTTTTTCTAATTGAATGAACATGTTACAATGTAACCATAATCTCGTAGGTGCACTGAAAGCATCCCTGGGATAATTCTAGTAGAAAATAGGACAAAAGATATAATATGTTCTATCTTCAAATGGTTTTGACATATTCCATTAGGTCTTTGTATTTTGAAAGATTTTCATTCCATGTAGCATGAAGGTTATGATAGTTAGAAGGGCAACACCTATTTAAAATGTTGTCTTTAAATTTTTATAGATCAATGTTCTGTCTGGGTGATTGTGGGCAGATGTTACACTTTCCAGTATAATTTATTTATTAAATTCTAGGGGATATTCTGAAGCTTCATTTGTAGTATGTGGATTGTTTAGTTTATGAATGAGAGAAAAGCTTCTGATATATAATTCTTGATACTAAGTTATGTCTTATTAGGTATTTGGGAAGTACTAGTTATTGCAACTTATGATCATGACTATCACAGTTTCTACTTCCACTTCCTTGAATAATCTTTACTGATCGCTAAGTCCAGGTTACTTAAGATGAGCCTGCTGTAACATCTGGTGGTGATGACCTGATCATGGATAGACATCATACATCCTTCCATTTATTTTTATGTTTATTTTCAATTAGCAACCATTTATTTTCTCTCTTTTCTACTCCATACCCACTGTGTAACTGGCAGGAGAGAAAAGTGACAAATACATGGAATCAAGCACAAGAAACCCCAAAACTGACCATGTTCAAAAATGTTTATCTCATTTACATTAGTGAAACCATCTCCATTCTGTCAAGAGGCAGGTAATATTCTTTATCATGACTACACATATAAAACCAATAATTTTGTTTCCTCTTTGTTTACGCTTATTTTCTTGAATTTTGTTGTTTCTATAGTATTCCTAACACTATATCCTACACTACTGGAGATAACAAACATCCTTACTTAACCTCTAATCTAAGCAGAAAGGCCTCCTTTATCTGAAATACATATATTGCTAGTTTTTGGTTTTAGCTAGATATTACTTACCATATTAAGGAAAGGCATGACTGTTATTACATTTCCCAGGGTTTTAAACAGGAATTGGTGTGAATATAATAAAAATGAAAATATCAAAAATAAAAGTTAATGTCTACTTTTAATGCTATACCAATGAAATTACCAAAGGGATATTTTACAGAAGTTGGTAAACTAACATTTGGAAAATAAAAGATTCAGACTATCAACGGAAATAATGAAAAGAGGGATGAACAAAGAGAAACAGACATTTCAGATGTCAAACTATTATTTCAAATCAGCAGTCATCAAAATCAATTGCAATTGGTTTAAAAAATAGAGTAATTTGGCAGTGGAACAGACTAGAAAAAGGAGAATCAGAAACAATGGAACTCAATAACCTTGTATTCGATAAACCAGAAAATATAAATTGCTTGCTCAAGAACTCCCCACTTGATAACAATTGCTGGGAAAACTTGAAAGTTGTCTGGCTTAGGTTAACACTTTATACTATATTCTACCATATATCCTAAAGGAATATATATCATTAAAGATATATATGATATACATATATTAATCATTATTATTAAATATATGTTAATATTTTAACCAAACAAGAGATTAAGCCAATTATTTATAGTAGTACTTTTTGTTATACCTAAGAATTGGAAACAAATTGGATATCCATGAAGTGGAGAATGGTTAAACAAATCCTGGTTCGTGAATATAATGGAGTACTATGTAATGTAAAAATGATGAATCTGATGAATAAAAATAAGCATAGAAATAGCTACATATACTGGTAGAGAATGAAATAAGCAGAGCCAAGACAATACATACAATTACTACAATATTGTAAATGGAAAGAACAAGCAAAAGCATAAAAATCAAAAATGAATTTTGCAAAATTGCAAGGAACAAGCATGGCTTGAAAGAAGAGATATAATTAGATACCCAAGTCTGACCTCTTTGTAGAAATGGGTCCAAATTTGTTATAAATTGTCTATATTTTGACTTCTTTGATATATTGTTCAGTTATGCTAATCTTCCTTTTTTGTTTTATTTTTTAAAACAGTATTTATTATATGTGATGACTCTCTAGGAGAAAGAAGGGGAGAAATACTGGGGGGAGTTATGATGATGTACAAAAGACATCTAAAAAAGAAAAAATACTTGTTTTGATGCTTTGTTGTTATTGTTTTTAAAATTGTCTAGGTCTTAAAGGAGTACATTGAAATTATTGACTATTATAGTTTTACCATCTATTTTCCCCTACAACTTAAGTAAAAATAGTTTTTACTATTTAATTTAGCTTTTCCTTAAAGCATTTGCATGCCATGCCATGTAGGAGAGATAGACAGACATAGATAGATAGATAGATAGATAGATAGATAGATAGATAGATAGATAGATAGATAGACAGATATTTGTAGTAAATTATTTTCTATGATACTTCAGCAGAACAAAATTTCATTTTTTAATTTTAACCAAATTAAGGTCATTTTTTGCTGCAGCCTTGTCTAAGAATATGATTGCTACCCTGGCTTCTTTGAGTTCAGTTTAAACATAATAGACATTGCTCTAGCCCTGTATTTTAATGCTTTCTGTATCTTTATGTTTCAAGTGTGTTTCTTGCAAACAACATATTGTTGTTCAAACATTTCTTGCAAATAACATATCTGCTGTCTAATCCATACTGCTATCATCTTTCATTTTATGTGAGTTTATCCCATTTATATTGACTTATGATTACTAATTATTTATTTCCCATAATTATATTCTCTTTAAAATTTTCTACCCATTTCTTCTTGCCCTCTCTCAAAAAAGGACAGTGAAAGAGGGGTGTGATTGGCATCTCTGCTTATTAAATCATCTTTCACTCCCCTGCTCCTCTTCTCTTCCCCTCACCCAGACCTCAAGCACAAGTTTTTACCATTTCTTTCTTTCCTTTAAATCTCTCTTCATAATCCACTGTCAAAGCTTAGAGTCCATATTATGTATAGCTATTGCCATTGTGAATTTACCTTCTCTATTACTCTCTACTCTCCCACTTCCTTGTTCCCTCCTGTTTCTATGATGAGTTAAATATATTTCTAGACCATCCTCTACTTTGGCCAGTTTGGATGAAAGTGAGATCCAAGTCCAAATGATCCAAGTGAGATCAATTTCCCATCCTTTGCCTGTTTTTATAGAATTGTTCTCTTATTCCAAGTATATGCTCACTCACATTTCATCTCAGTTCATCCCTAGTGTATTCCTTTTCTCCTCCCTTTTCTTGCTACTATTAATATTATCAAAACACAACAAAACTAGTGCCAGGCCCTCTGTCTTATTTGACTATTTCTATGATAATATTAGAGTACTGAGAGGACACTTGTACTACATATCCCTATTAGAACATAAACACTTAATCCCTGTTTAGTGTCTTACGATGGCTCACTAGCTTTTTGTGTTTCTCTTGACTCCTGTGTTTGTATCTCAAAGTTCTACTCAGCTCTAGGGTTTTCATCAAGCATCTTTAGAAGTCCTGTACAACATTAAAAGCCCATTCCCCCTGTAAGAATAGGTTTTTTGTTTGTTTCTGAATAAATTATTTTTGGTTGTTAAGTCTATATCTTTTGTCTTTGGGGACTTCAAATTCCACACATTCTGCTCCTTTAAAATGGTAACTGCTATGTCTTGTTTGATCTTGTATGTGACTTCCTAGTACTTAAAATTTTTCTTTCTGATAGTTTGCTGGGTTTTTTTTTAACTTTGACATGGAAGCTCTGCAATTTGCCTTGGATGGAGGTTTCATTTTAAAGCATGAGGAGATTGGTGGAATCTTTCTGATAGTCTCGTGGAGACATTAGCTTCTATTTGGCCAATTCTCATTTTCAAGTAGTCTATTATTTAGGCAAGGTTATGAAACTCTTGTGCAAGCTGTTAGTATTCCTTTTATGTCTTTCCTCCATAGCTATCATTCCTTTTCAAATAATTTTCTCTAGTGTTATCATTTCAATTATAACATTATTTTAGCTTGCTTAAAGATCTTTTTTCATTTCTTCTAGGAATTCCAATTGATCTTGCAGATAAGCTGTGTTTTCTTTGAAGTTTTAATTGTAGGTACATTGGACTTATTGTCTTCTTCTGAATTTGTATCTTGGGTGTCTGACACCAAAATAGGTCTTTACCATGAGGGGTTTTTTATTCTTCTTGTTTTGCTTGTTCATTTTTCCAGCCTCACTTCCTAGATTAAGTCTTTATGTTAAGACTAGCATTTGTGCACTTCTGGAGGGAAAGTCCGAGCTTTTTTTTTTTTGGTCCTCAATTTTATTTTCTTGGGTCATGTTGCTACTTTCTTCAGGTAATGAGTGCTATGTTTCTTCAAAGAGAAGTTGGGGAAGCTTGGGCAAATTTCACATAAGAATGCAAACAATATTCTGAGAGTATATTCTATTTACTGCCTTCCTTGACTTTCCAGGCTCCAGCCCTGCTTGATATATAGGTAACACAATTGTAGACTTTCCTATGAATAGAACACTAATGGAAAGTTTCTGACACCAACCTCTGTCAGCTAGCTGAAGGTTCAGACTGACAATAATTTAGACGTGCCCTTGTTCAGAGTCTAGGGCCTGAATCCACAAAACTCCTCTTCAGTCAGAGTGACACCATTGGAGGCCTATTCCTCTTCCATATTACCTGCTGTGGGCAATTGCTTAAAATTAAATTCATGATCTTGGGCCATAAAAGTAACCCAATGTGGTTTCTCCTTAGATTTTCCAATCACTCTAAGTGTTCTTTGATATTTATTGAAATAATTCCAGAGAAATTAATTGGTACTCCTTCCCTCTTACATCACTATATTTGCTGATCTCATAAAGCCTTTTGCTAGATTTAAATGCACATGACGGCTTTTGTTTGATTATTCTATTGTTTTGTCATTATTATTTTTATAGATGGGAAAGCTAAAATGCAGAGAAGTTAAGTGACTTCCTCAAGGTCACATAATTAATAGTTGTAAAAAGTCAAAACCAAGGGGCGGAGCCAAGATGGCGGCTGGAAAGAAGGGACCAGCCTGAGCTCCCTGCCGAGCCCCTCCAAAAAACTATAAAAAATGGCTCTGAACCAATTCTAGAACGGCAGAACCCACAGAACAGCAGAGGGAAGCAGGGCTCCAGCACAGGACAGCCTGGATGGTCTCTGGGTGAGGTCTATCCCGCACGGAGCTGGGAGCTGGGAGCTGGAAACGGAGTGGAGCAGAGCCCTGCGTGGACCACCAAGACCAGCAACCAGGCAGAGCATGCCCTAGCGCCCTGATTCAGTGAGCTGCGGCAGTTACGAGACTTCTCAACCCACAAACACCAAAGACTGTGGAGAAGGTTAGTGGGAAAAGCTGCAGGAGTGGAAGGAGTTCCTGGTTCGGCTTCCAGCCCCGGGGGCAGTGGAGGTGGGGCAGCTACTGCTGCTGCTGCTTCCGGCTCCAGGCCCACCTGGTGGGAGGAATTAAGTGGCGGATCAGAGCAGGGGTGCACAGCCTGCCAAAGATCTGAGCCCAATTCGGGTTGGGGGTTCTTGGGGAAGGAGCAGTGCTGGTGTGGCAGAGCTGGCACCTCCCCCCCAAAAGTGGAACATAGAACTCTGTAGTCTACAAGCAGTAATACCCCACTGAAAAACTCAAAGGTCAAGTTAGTTGGCTGGGATTATGGCCAGGCAGCGAAAACGCACCGAGATTCAGTCTCAGACTCTGCATTCTTTCTTTGCTGACAAAGAAGACCAAAACATACAGACAGAAGAAATTAATAAAGTCAAAGAGCCTACAACAGAAACCTCCAAGAAAAACATGAACTGGTCCCAGGCCATGGAAGAGCTCAAAAAGGAGGTGGAAAAGCAATTTAGAGAAGTAGGGGAAAAATTGGGAAGAGAAATGAGAAGGATGCGAGAAAACCATGAAAAACAAGTCAATGACTTGCTAAAGGAGACCCAAAAAAATACTGAAAAATACACTGAAGAAAACAACACCTTAAAAAGTAGATTAACTCAAATGGCAAAAGAGCTCCAAAAAGCCAATGAGGAGAAGAATGCCTTGAAAGGCAGAATTAGTCAAATGGAAAAGGAGGTCCAAAAGACCACTGAAGAAAATACTACTTTAAAAATTAGATTGGAGCAAGTGGAAGCTAGTGACTTTATGAGAAATCAGGATATTATAAAACAGAACCAAAAGAATGAAAAAATGGAAGACAATGTGAAATATCTCCTTGGAAAAACCACTGACCTGGAAAATAGATCCAGGAGAGATAATTTAAAAATTATTGGACTACCTGAAAGCCATGATCAAAAAAAGAGCCTAGATATCATCTTTCAAGAAATTATGAAGGAGAACTGCCCTGATATTCTAGAGCCACGGGGCAAAATAGAAATTGAAAGAATCCATCGATCGCCTCCCCAAATAGATCCAAAAAAGAAATCTCCTAGGAATATTGTCGCCAAATTCCAGAGCTCCCAGATCAAGGAGAAAATACTGCAAGCAGCCAGAAAGAAACAACTTGAGTATTGTGGAAACCCAATCAGAATAACCCAGGATCTGGCAGCTTCTACATTAAGAGATCGAAGGGCTTGGAATGCGATATTCCGGAGGTCAATGGAGCTAGGATTAAAACCTCGAATCACCTACCCAGCAAAACTGAGTATCATGCTCCAAGGCAAAATATGGATTTTCAATAAAATAGAGGACTTTCAAGCTTTCTCAGTGAAAAGACCAGAACTGAATAGAAAATTTGACTTTCAAACATAAGAATCAAGAGAAGCATGAAAAGGTAATCAAGAAACAGAAATTGCAAGGGACTTACTAAAGTTGAACTGTTTTGTTTACATTCCTACATAGAAAGATGACATGTATGATTCATGAGACCTCAGTATTAGGGTAGCTGAAGGGAATATGCATATATATATATATATATATATGTTTATGTATATATATAAGTGAACGTGTATGTATGCATATATCTATGTGTATATGTATGTATGTATATGTATATATATATGTGTGTGTGTGTTTTTATATGTGTGTGTGTGTATATATATATATATATATATATATATATATATATATATATACGTAAAAGAGAGAGAGCAGACACAGGGTGAGTTGAAGATGAAGGGAAGATATCTAAAAGAAATAAAATGAAATTAAGGGATGAGAGAGCAACATACTGAGAGAGGGAGATAGGGAGAGATAGAATGGGGTGGATTATCTCACATAAAGGTGGCAAGAGGAAGCAGTTCTGTGGAAGGATGGGAGAGGGCAGGTGAGGGGGGAATGAGTGAACCTTGCGCTCATCAGATTTGGCCTGAGGAGGGAATACCATACATACTCAGTTGGGTATCTTACCCCACAGGAAAGAAGAGGGAGGAAGATAAAAAAAAAAGGGGGGGATGATGGAGGGGAGGGCAGATGGGGGTGGAGGTAATCAAAAACAAACACTTTGGAAAGGGGACAGGGTCAAGGGAGAAAATTCAATAAAGCGGGATCGGTTGGGAAGGAGCAAAATGTAGTCAGTCTTTCAGAACATGAGTATTGTGGAAGGGTTATACATAATGATACACATGTGGCCTAGGTTTAATTGCTCGACTTCTTAGGGAGGGTGGATGGGAAGGGAAGAGCGGAGAGAATTTGGAACTCAAAGGTTTAAAATCAGATGTTCAAAAACAAAAAAAAATAGTTTTTGCATGCAATTAAAAAATAAGATACACAGGCAATGGGGCGTAGAAATTTATCTTGCCCTACAAGAAAGGAAGGGAAAAGGGGATGAGAGGGGAGGGGGGGGTGATAGAGGGGAGGGCTGACTGGGGAACAGGGCAACCAGAATATACGCCATCTTGGAGTGGGGGGGAGGGTAGAAATGGGGAGAAAATTTGTAATTCAAACTATTGTGAAAATCAATGCTGAAAACTAAATATGTTAAATAAATAAATTTAAATAAAAAAAATTCAAAACCAGGTCTTCCTGCTCAAATTCTGTGATCTATGTCCAATATACAAATATCTGGCATAAATGTTGTGATTAGAAAGAAATAATTAATCTCCATAGAGCTAGCCTAGGAAAACTCATTCTGATGAAATGATAATAATTATCACATTCCTGTATGAAAGATGTCAGGACAAATAGTGGTAATTTCATGATTTTGTCCTCTGTGCTAGGCTTTTTGTTGTCGTTGTGTTATAATTGCCTTTCTTTACATTGAATACGGAGTGCTGGTGAAATAGATAACAACTAGAAGATAAAACTAGCCATAATCCTACAACTAGATTGCAAATAGAAGTAATCCTACCACTAGTAGAATTATGAAATTACTAGATGAGATTAATGCTTTTAATATATGTTATATATATATATATATATATATATATGTATGTATATAGATAGAGAGATAGATATTCCAAAGCTTATTATAAAACATTATACACGATTTTTGTGGAGACGATAAAGAAATGCTGAGTAGACAATAATATAATTAGGTGTATTCAGAAATGATTGGATAAGCAGACTCATAAATGAATTGTTGACAGTTCACTGTATAGGTGGAAAGAGTTTTCCAATGAGGCACCCCGGGAATCTATGCTCGGCTCAGGGCTGGGTAACATTTTTATCAATGGCTTCATAAAAGACAAAGATGATATGCTCATCAAATTGGCAAATGGCTCAAAGCTCATAGAAACAGCTAACTTAGCGGATAACCATCAGGCTACAAAAAGATCTTGATTGACTAGCAGGGGTGGGGAACCTGTGGCATCAAGTCCACATGGGGCCCTCTAGGTCCTCAAGTGCAGCCCTTTGACTGAATCCAAACTTCACACAACAAATCCCCTTAATAAAAGGATTTGTTCTATAAAACTTGGACTCAGTCAAAAGGCCTTACCTGAAGACCTAGAAGGACACATGAGGCCACAGGTTCCCACCCCTGAACTAGAGACACTACAGCCCAGAAAAAAAATAAAATTGTCCTCACCACTCAAAGAGGGATTAGGCATCTGCTTCGCTCAAGAAAGCAGAACTTGTAGCACTGGATGGGATTGGCACTGTGGCAAATTGAGGAGTAATTTAAATAAATACTTCCTAATGATTAGCACTGACCAATAACAAAACAAAACAAATCAGTGTTATTTTGAGAGATGGTGGATTCACACTCCTTAGAGGTCTTCAAGCAGAGACCGTATGACTCCTTCTAAGGTATGTTATAGTGGGCATTCCTTTCTTTCATAAGTTTTCTTCTGGGGCTCCTTTCAACTATCAAATTCTTTGTTTCTATCATCTTATACTTTTGTTACCTATTTTTGTTTCCCTTATAAGAATAGCTCCATATCTTCATTCACCCTTAATCCAAGGAGTAGACATCCTTTGGGATTCCTTTGACAGTCTTTATTGATTTCAATAAACATCCCCCCTTTTTTACTTTCTAAGATTCCAGTACTCCGATGGGCTTGTGATACTTTCAATATGGATTTTCCCTCCATGAATACAAAAAGCAAACCATCAACGTGTGCCTCTATGGGACTTTCCTCCAGGTTCTCCCTTAAGATTAACATGGGAAGTCTACTGCACATTCTAGGTGCCTTTCTTGATTTTCTTGACACATCTGTGATACTAAGGTGAAATGGGTGGTGCTCATTGGTTATTTCTTGTTTAATCTTCAAAACCTCAAGGTTAACTGCATCCTACAGATAAGGACCTGAGAAAATAAGCCCTTTTCCTTCTCTTCTTGATCCTCCTACACCCTGCTTTGGGTGCTACAGATGGAGGAACATAACTTAAAGAAAATCAATTCCTCTCTTCTTTACTTCTCTCTCCTAGAAATTGATACCCAACAAACCACCTTAAAACACTTCATTCAATTCAATACAATGCATTTTAGGTCAATGTAAATCATTTCAATTTAATTCAATCTGATTCAAATCCAATTCAACTAAACAAACATTTACTAAGCACATACCATATGCAAATATCCAGTACTATTTTCTAGGGAATCTAAACAAAAATAAAATGGTTGCTCTACTCAAGCAATTTATATTCTGAGAGGACAGGGATAGACATGCTGACAAGTTAGATATATAATGCATGTACAAGTAATTTCAAGAAGGACAGAACATTAGCACCTTGAGGGATCAGGAAAGACCTCATGTAGAAGGGGGCACCTGAGATCTGCTTTTAAGGAAACTGAATATTTTAACAAGAAGAAACAAGGATCATATGTGCTCTGTTTCAAGGATTCCTTTCCTTTTCTTCTTCCCTTTCTCTTCACTCTGCCTAAACTCCCTGTAATTTTCACTACAAATATGAATTCATGAATTAAAGAAAAAAATTGGCCCAGATAAAAAATATATGTCCTTATAACTTCCTTATATAGAGATTAATCAATGGAGTGCAAACACGTACAAAAATGCATGTGTTAATATGAACAAAACTAGTAAAGGTTTTCACATATTCTGGATTTTTAAAAATTTACCTGTACGTAAAATGTACATTTGTAAAACAAAATTTTAAGGCTATCTCATAGAAGGAAATATTTTAATGAAACTCCAAACATTTAGTACTCTGATCAGATGTTTCTGGAAGCTGCTTGGGAAAGCTGTTTGAAGATTGTTAATTCGAGGACCTCGAAGATCAGTCTTAGGTGAACAATAGTATCCTTGGGGGATTATAAGTAAATGTCAAACACCAACTATTACAAAATAGCCTTCTATATATTCTTTCAGTTTCTTAGGCCATCGTCAAGGAAGTGCATTACACTACTCCAAAAATTGCCATTTTAAAACAATAGTTTTTCCGTTTTTCCTAAAGCAGCAGACAGCATTTTTTTAAGGAGAGAGTTTTTTTTATTCAAGAGGGAAAAATGTGCTTGCTCAAAAACATCACCTGTCCACTATGATTATTACTTTACATTCTGTTAGAGAAATTAAAGCAATGCTACTTTCAGTAATGTGCCTTTTTAATGTATCTGTCCAAAGCATATTTGTACATGAATGGCCTTGAAGAAAGAATGAGGAAAACACTCCTTTTTTCTCCTTTCATGTCATAATGTTAAAAATACATGTTTAAAGCCCAAGCCATTATTTGGATGGATGCTCTCATTAGGCCCATTTGTAACCATTTTATGCATAGATAACTACCTACTAAATGCTGTTCCCCACTAAAATGAGAATTTAAGTAAAATAAATTTGATGACAGGCTTTTTCTTGCACATAAACATTAAGGTGTAGTACTCAAATGCATGTTGATCTTCATTCATTTGAAACAATAATATATTTGTATAAATCAGAAGCAGGGACACATGACTGCGTAGTTCTTGATGTTCTGGCTCATTTTTTTCTACTTAGTCATTTTAATTCTCTTTCACTTGGCTCAAGCCAAATTTTTTATGTTTTTTTTTCTGCCTATGTGCCAGCTCCAGTGTATAATTCCCTGAGCATCAATAAGAGATCCTGAGAAGCTTTTAAATGCAGAATATTGACTGGATTTCAAGACTTCTAAAAATGCATCTTCTTATTCACTGAATAGATATGAAGCTGGTACTATCTAATGTTTCCTGTCTCCCTGGACCTTACTTGAACATTTTATAGTCTAGGAAGCATTAACTGGATAAAGCGTAATTGTTTCTTTGCATCCTGTCACAATCTACTGAGTCAAAGCATGTTCTACTAAGAAGACCATCACAGTTCAGTTTAGTTTTTTTCTCCTCCTACAGTAACAGAGGTCTCTCTAATCAGGAAAAAGACCTAAAACTTCACGAAATATATTTGAAAAGGGTTTCTCCCTCCTCCTCCTCCTCCTCCTCCTTATCTTCCTCCTTCTCCTTCTCCTTCTCCCCCCACCCAAGTACACATGAATAGATCTTACAAATAAAATAGCTGTGATGTTCTTTATCTCTTTGGTTGGGGGAGCAGAGGTAGAGATAATAAAATCATATTACTAAATTAGTCAAATAGCAAAATTCCCAAGGAAGGAAGGAGAGAAGGAATTTTGGAAGGAGGGAGAAAATAGCCAATAAACATTAAGTACCCCAAATCAGGGCTTTTAATAATGACCTTAGTCTTAACAATGCAAATGGAATATGAGAATATTATACATGTACACATTCCCATGTTCCCTTCAGAATCTAAGGTTGGTGTTGTAGGAGATTACATTCCTGTGATAATTTATAAAATATAAAAACTAACTTCTCTAGCAAGAAGCTGCTCTCAAGCAGGAACTCTGATTTCTTCTGACCACACTTAATCAGATTTAGGGAGGAGTTAGGGTATAGTGCAGTCAGGGCTTTTACTCATTTGCCAGGTTTGATGTTGCCCTAATCCTCAACGTGCCCCTTCCAACCTTCACGGAGCTAGTATCTTGTCTCCGTACAAGCAAATACTATAACAGTGACTTAGTACCACTTCTGGGTAAACTGAAACCCAGATGCTTTTATTGGCATATAAACTGCACAATGGACTCCATTTATCATTTCTAGGCTGAAAAGATGCAAACCAGATTATGGTGGAGGAATTAATGCTGTACTAATTATATCTGCTCATTTCCCCCCTTTCCTCCCGAAATAGAAATGGAAAAATGGGGGAGGGGGCAAAAAAACAACTCTAAGACCAGGTTCTGTCTTTCAGAAGCCTCCTCCCAGCCACCCTCACCACCCCTCACCCCTGCCTTCCTTCTAACCCAGCAGTCTTATGATAAAAGAAGGATGCCATGCAGTGTAAATTCAGTCAGATTGTCAATGTATCCATCCACGTTCTCAGTCTCTGTTCAATGTTCCATGACAACAAGGTGAGACGGCAGAGGTTATCCGAACAGCTGCTTCCTAAGCTGGAAATTCCAGGCATTGAAAACCATCTGTCTATACATTCACAAATGTATATAAGGGCAATCTATCAGGCTGTAGCACTGCAGCTGCCACTCCATCAGGCCTGCTTCCTTTCTCGACGCTGAACAATAAGAGCCAGCCAGTTCTTCACTTTGTGTCACACAGAATGGCTGATTTGATTAAGTCCCCAACTCTCATTATGCTAGGTAGGGGTGTAGAATTTCAATGATAATCCATAATGCATGACCAGTTTGTCGCCATGGCAACATAAATTCAAGGTTACTAGCTCAGACGCATAATTGGGTGTGCATTGAGTGCTGAAGAAGGGCTGTTAAAATTCTTGTCATAGGAAAGTCGCATCCATCATACTGCCTGAAATTGCAAAGTACTCATAATCAGAACAGAAAAATCCTTGGAGAAAAATGTTAATAAAATAACTATTACAGTCTAATAAAATTATTTAAGTTTAACCACTTTAGTTTTTTAAAGCATTTTAGTTAATAAGAAGGGAATAGGCACCTCATTAAACATAGGCGACTTGGGTTTAACCTTTCCACACTGTAACCCCCCAAAAAAAATATTTGCATTGCAATATAGACCTTAAGCATTTCAAACCTGGCACTGATTGATTTGATCACAACACATTCTGAAACGATAAAATATTCCATTGCATATATTGGGCACATTTTCTGTAGCTCTGCTTTCCCTAGATTTGATTTCTCTTAGATGTAAAGATATTTCCTTAAGAAAATGTGCTTGGGAAAATTGAATCCATTTCTAGACTTGAAAGCCCACAATGAAATTAAGCATGTATTTAATAGATATCCCTAAGTCGAAGGATGGAAACCAAATATGTGAACAGAATATGAAAAGGTAGGAAATCAAACAGTAGTAAGGAAACATCGGATTATTATCAACCCCACCCCCATCTCCCAACCCGGCATGTGTTCCTTTCGATATTTTATAAATATTCGTGGCAGAAATTCTTCTCGGATGTGTATTGCTGATATAAATTCAATTCATAAATGTGTCATCTGTGGATGGATTTAATCTTAGGCCAAAATAATTATGAAAATGACTTGTTTTGGTGCCTGCCTTTGCCAATGGAGTAGAACCAGGCAAACAGAGTTATAAATGAACCCTGCCAAAATGGCTGAGAATTAAACTCAGCATGTTATTGGAGGAGGGGGATATCATTACTTATTGAAGATTCCTCACACACCCCCCTCCAAACCCCATTTTCCTTGATAGAGTCTAACCTAGGCAGATCTAGGTGATTTCCTCTTGGGATCGAAAGTGGAAATGCTTAGTTCTGTGGTTTTATTTATTAGGATTTCTAGTCGAACTTGACATAATGTAAATGTATTTTCTCTAACCATATTATGAGAATTTGTTCAAAGGGATGAAACAGTAGCATATGTCTTTGAAAAGGCAAGTCTGCCCCTTGCTCCAGGGATTCAGCTTTTATTTAATTCTGTTGAAGAAACTTACGATTTGTTGACTGAAAAGATAAGAGAATTCCTGCCAAATAATAGCAAATATGACAGTGAGGATGTTTTTTTTACATGGACTCTCTAAGAAATGAAATTTAATTGGCTCGATTCTAGCTTTTCACACTGAAATCTCTAATGCACTCAGAAGGAAGCAAGGCTTCTTCTAAATCTGCATCCAAGTAATTGCACAGAAGTTAGCTATTTTCCTTAGAACCCAACTTCTGATGATACAGAAATAAGTTTAAAATGCCAATAAAAGGCACAATTATGGTGTTTGACTATTTTTATTATAGTTACCTGATCCTCCTAAATATGTTACTTTCCTTGGAAGGCTTCTGCAATTGTAAGCCTTTCCACTAATAAAATGAAATTATGCGATTCCCCAAAGGAAGATAACAGAGGCTTGTTCCTTAAGATAGATCATATACTCTTAGAAACATCACAACTTGTAAGGCAGACAATAGGAGTGAAGAAGCAATAAAAATCATGAGACACAGTACGAACTATAACCATGATTTCATATTAATTGCAGTGTACTTAAGCAACATTATGTTCCTTGCCTAGGTTTTAAAATTGAAGCTAGGTATGGCAGTTTATTTTCATCAGAAACATGAATTTTTTTTTATATATGAGGACTTCTGAACATTAGACTTTCAACTCACACATCTGGAGGTCTATTCTGATCTTGATGCACACATGTAACTCCAATTAACATTAAGAATGCTAACAAAAATATACCCCTAGGGGAGAGGGGGAGGAGTGAAGTAGATGAAGAAAGAGGTTTGTGTTTCTGATTTAAATACAAGTGACTTTGTGGAGAATACCAGCATGGGGCCAAATGAACTATTGTGGAAATGCACTGGCTCTCAATGACAGAATAACATTTCTGATTTGATGTTTAGTGAAGTGCATCAGTGGTTAGGAGCAAACATTGAAGCTAAAGCAGCTCTTCTAGAAAGGACTCTCTAAAAAAAATATGCTGTGTTTTATGGTGTACGTTTGATTTAGTTTTGAGAGTCTCCAGGATAACTTTCATGTTGGCGTTTGGTGACTAATGGAATATGAAATATATTTTCAATGGATTTAAATGTATATGTATATATGTAGATATTATTCAGGTGTGATATGTTTTTTTAAAATATATAAAAAAGAGTAGGTACTCCATTCTATTTAGACATAGAAATGGGAGTGGTGGGAATCTTACTGTGTTTGCTTTGTATTTGAGTGAATATGACTTCACAGCAGGAACAAAAAGCCCTTTCGATGGATCTAACAAACCTATACTTCATCAATTGCTCTGGGTTGATTAGGCACCAATTCTGACATGGTTCCAAGCATTCTAGGGAAGTAATCAATGACAACCCACTGAGTTTTCTCTTTATGAAATCACAGAAAACAAATATGTTACCATTTAAATCAAGTGTTACGTCCATTGCACATCATGATTTTCATTAAGTTCCATCATAACATCTGCATTTTCAATTAAAAAAAAACACTGTTGTTCATCTCCATTTGTAATAAACAACCATTTGGTATTAGTCAATCATGCCAAAAATGAAGCCATTATAAAAATGATGAACACATGATAAATATATATGAATAACAATGTATTGAACAAAAAAATGAATTACATAAAAGTGAGATAAAAATCCTTGCCATGGTGAAGCTGAGAATGAATTCTAATTATCTAAGTGTTGGTTAGTTAGTTAGCTGAATGGTGGTATTATTATTGTAATTAACTATATCTATATTTGAATCTGGCATTTGATGTTCCTAGTTGTTGTTTTTCTTCCCCTGCATACTGATATGGCTTTTTTTAAGTGTTACAATCTGGTCTTCCTTAATATTCTATCAGAATAAATAACATACAGCATTGCTGGCTCTTTTTGGTATTAGAAATCATGAATGAGGTATGACACTTTTTTTTCAAGGAACCACAGGCTTGCAGAGTTAGACAGGATTTTGAAGCCAATGAGTTCAACTAATATTTAAATGGAGATATCCCTAAACCTTATTTTATGACATGCCTGAAAAAAATGGACTAATCTGTCTCTGAATATAATGCACTCTGTAACAAGTTGCTTTAGATATGACATACTTAGTGAAATGATGCATGGGAAACAATGGAAACTACTGAAATTATTGTGATAATGTTGCAGATTTAGAGCTGGAAGATGCCTCCGAAGCCAAGTCCAACTCTGTCATTTTACGGATGAGGAAACTGAGGCCTAGAAATGTTAACTGAGTTGCCCAGGTTTCCACATGTAGCAAATGGTAGATTCAAGTTTTCAACCCAGTGAATAGGGTACTGCCCTTAGAATGAGAAAGACCCCTATTCAAATACTGCCTCAGATACTACTAGTTGTATGACTCTGGGAAAGTCATTTAAGTTCTTGGAGATGAACTGAGTTGTTTTTCAGACGTGTTCGACTCTTCATGACCCCATTTGGAGTTTTCTTGGCAAAAATACTGGAGTGGTTTGCCATTTTTTTCTCCAGCTCATTTTACAGATGAGGAAACTGAGGCAAACATGGTTAAGTCACTTTCCCAGGGTCACACAGCTAGTAAGTTTCTGAGGCTAGATTTGAACTCACAAGGAGTCTTCTTCCTGATTCCAGACTCATTTTTACCAGGGGTATTTGATTAGATTACCTCTAAAGTCCCTTTCAACTCTAAGTAATTATCCTTTGCAAGTTATAGAAGAGGGGTTTTTTGTTGCTGTTTTGCACTAAATTCATTCTACTATATTTCTGCTACTGAAACATGCAGAGCAATAGTCAAACAGTGATTTCTACTTTGGCTGGGAAATATATTTAAATTTTTATCATTTTCTTGGGGGAGGGGTGATTATTTGTTAGTAATGATCAAGTTGGTGGGACTCAGGAGATTGATTTTCATGTGTATCCAAAAATTCATTGCCCAAATACCCAGATGTAGAGGATGCCCAGATTTATTTAACCTGGAAAATGGAACCAGGTTGAAGACTTCTATGATCCTTCATTGATGTTGTGACATTCAATTTGATAACTAGGGTATGGTAGTCAATCATGTGGCATTTGGCGGGAAGCCCTGCCACAGGCTACAGAACAGCTGCTGTGATAAACCCTGTGCTAATCCATTCCCTTGTAGCTAATAAAATGCCCTTACTGACTGAAAAAATTATGATGATCATTGATGCAGACAAGCTCCTACCAAGAAGCTGATTTTTTAAAAATTTAATTTAAAAAATCACCTCAGTAGCTAGAAGTATATGTGACACTACCACTATACTACATTAAGAAAATATTGAGGGTCCTAATCAAGATATACTTGAGCATGAATCTATTCTACATACATATGTGTGTACACACTTTAAATTTCTTTTTATTATGAGGAATAGTAGTTCCTCATAAACACATATTATGTTGCCATTGAGTAACAGATATATATATATATATATATATATATGAATTATACATATATATGTCAATATATACATATATATTTAAATGGTATACAGAAAAACACATTGAATATTAATACCATGTTGAACATCACTTAATCTTCCTCTGATGCTTCAGAAGGAATTCCTGGCTTTTAGAGTGTCTCAGCTTCATCCTTTTGACAATCAAGGGTGACAAGAAAATAAACAATTGAGAGCAGGGGTAACAATATCCCATATAGCAAAGGATCTATAATTATGGATAAGGAGTACACAAACCCAGGTGAAATGCTGGCCAGGAGTGTAGAAACAGTTATCTTCTATCACAAACTCAGAGCAATGATTCAAGGTAGCCTATAAAAGACAAGCTGCTAGGCAGGGGATAAAGGGTCAGGCCTAGAATCAGGGAGACTCCTCTTCCTGAGTTCAAATCTGACCTTAGACACTTACTAGCAAGTTGCTTAAACCTGTTTGCCTCAGTTTCCTCATCTGTAAAATAAGCTGGAGTAGGAAATGGCAAACCACTACAATACCTTTGCCAAGAAAACTCCAAATGGGTTCGTGAAGAATCAGAAACAACTGAAACAACCTAAAAGACAGAAGCAATGCTTCCCTGGCACTAAGTGATCTAATACTGGCCACACTGTCCTAAGATAACTAGAATGTGTTTCAGTATTATTAGGGTACACATGAAACATCAAAGTAGGATCAAGTCAATGTTTCAGCATAGCTTCCACGTCAATGATCAAACATATTTAGTTACTTTGAGCTCACCTAGCTCCATGTAGGTTCTCCCCAAAGTTAATCTGAGATTTGTTTTCTGCCTGCTCCTCCCCTTGCTTTTTCAGTTTTTGAATAGATTTCCAAGACTCTACAGAAATATAGTTTAGCATCTCTTGTTTGACTTACTCCATACCTACTCAGGATCTCATCATTCCCAGAAGTAGCTTTCCAGAACTCTAAAAAAATCTCATTTTCAAACATCTAATTTTTAACAAGTAGCTCACTTCCCAAGATAAAATCTGATCTCCCCTCGTCAACTCCATGGCACTTCCTCTACATGACACCATATCTTCTGAACATGTGTCCAAAGTCCCAATGGGCACCTCATATAACTTTTCTCCCTTTTGAAAATGGATTACAGAAAGTTGTGGGCCTACTTCGTGTTCCTACTAAAGAGATAAAGAAAGCAGCTACTGCAATTGAATAAAGTCACATTCCAAAACTGATTTTTAATATTTAATTCCATACTCTCTCCTATTATTCTTGTGGACAAAGTGGAGAGATATAAGCTAGATGACTGTATTTAGAAGGTTTTGGTTATGGTAAAGTCCCTCCTCCTATTTCAGTGGGAAAAGTTGGGTTTCTTAATCCAAAATTTGAACTCTGACATCATTGTTCCATAGAAACATTGTTATACATGGGGATCATAGAACCATTGGTTCAGAGCTGGAAGCAACCATAGAGTCTAAGAACATCATTTTAAAGATAAGGAATTGAGATTTAAACAGAAATTATGTGCCCAAGATCAAGAGGTGGTCATAATAATAATAATAAGGTGGCGATTATTAAGTGTTAGTTTTAATGATGATGACAGCTAGCATTTATAAAGTGCTTTGAAGCCTGCAAAGCCTTTTATAAATATTATGTCATTTTATCTTCACCAAGAGTGGGATGGTGGGACATGGGTGCTATTATCCCCATTTTACAGATGAAAGGAAAGTGAGGAAGTCAGAGGTTAAGTCACATGCCCACATTAATGCTGTGAGTATGTGTCTGAGACTGAGACTGAATCCAGGGCTTCCTGATGCCAGGTCTAGCACATTAAGTGGCAGCTCTTGGTTCTTTCCTTGATGGTAGCTATAGTCTCTGGCAATTCCTACTTTACACTCACTTGAGTCCCTAAGCTGAAGTGGTGCTATACTCATTCAGAAAAAGCATAACATCTCTCATTCAGCCTCTTGATCGGGGGTAGTATGGATATTTAAGGCACACTACACGTCCTACTCAATGATTATTTTTTAAATGTCTTTTGTTATACATGTGGTATATTCAGTATTATTCTCCTTAAATTTGTTTCATTTTTTAAAATTTTCATATTTGTATCACTTATTTCTTTTTCATATAATATTTTTACTTAACATTAACATATATATAGCCTATGACCAAATACTTAACCCAAGTTTTACAATAAGATACAGTAAATACCCCATGAAAGAACAAGAAAAAATTCAGACTTCTTCTCTGGTGCAAAGGAAGGGCTAAGAAATTATATGCAGATTTTCCAGATCACGGGGCACAGGGACACCAAACCCCACAATGCAAAAGGTTAACTATATTATTACTGAGATGCCTACTATGGTAATGTGCAACTGTTAATTATGGCTGCTTAAAGAAAGAGGCATAGTGTCATCTAATACCCTGTGTATTGACCTTGTCCTATACTGACCTTGGTTTATACTTCAGTGTGAAATACCTTGAAATATTTATAGCTTTTAATGTCCAAGTAGACAGTCTACTGTTATGGAAGTACCTAACCTACCCCAAGCCAAGAGATTTAAAGATTGTCCTGATTTTCTAAACGTTTTGCACAAAAATTCTGTTTAAAATTGACATTTGCAAATTATTATGCTTGAATTCCTAGCCATCTTATGTTATAGCTCCAAAAAATATGAATGTATTATTAGGTTAGCTTCCTAGTATCTTCTGCATCCTATAATGGATTCTTTAGAAACAATGCATCTGGCACTGAAAGTACAATTTGGGTTGGGTTTGTAAACCTGTGAAAAGACAAGTCCTCTGCCCAAGCTTATTGGAGACTCCTCTGAATCAAGTTGTGTCAGGCCAACTGCTGCAGAAGTTGAGTCATTTCTGAATTTTCTCTACACTATTTTTCCGACCTCATAATAAGTTTGCCTGCTTACTATCTTTGCACCAGAAATTTTCTGAGGCCTGTACATGAGTCTTTTGGAAAGGTACATTACTAATCTGCCTTAAATCAGAGAACAAGATTAAAAGTAAGATGGATAGACAGGCTGGATAGATGGACAAATTACAAGGGATTTTCTCAAGGAGTCACAAGTCTGGATTACAGATCAGATAAAGTAATATGAGAATCAATCAATAAGTATTTGTCAATTATTTACCATGTGCCCAGAACTGGGCTAGGTCCTGGGGATGTGAAAGAATCCCTACTCACAGTAAGCTTGTTTTTAAATGGGAGACAAGTACACACTATCACTTCTTTCTTTCTCTCTCTCCATATATATGTATACAATATGTATACATACATGTTGTATACATATACATATATTATGTTCATGCACACATGCTATACACATACATGTATATTATATCAATATATATAGCATAAAGTTCATAAATACATCTGAAAGAAAGAGAGGGACTCTAATGAGTTGGAGGCAAGGAGGGAATGCATTCCAAGCATGGAGCACAGCCAATGCAAAGGCATGAAGAATTAGAGTGTCATGTGCAAGAAATTGAGAAAAAGACTAGTTTGGTTAGATCACAGGGTTCAGGATAACCAATGACACTGGAAAGATATGGGGACAGGTTGTGAAGGGATTTAAAAGGAAAAGAGACAAGTTTAGGTTTTATGCTAGAGGCAATAAGAGGACACCAAAGGTGATATAGTAACATTTTTAAAATTACTTTGACATCAGTATGTAGAATGTCCCATATAATCTAGGCAAGACGTTATGGGGGCCTAAACTAAGGTGGTACCAGTATGAGTGGAGAAAAGGGTTTGGATACAAGAGATGTTGTGAAGGTAGAAACAATAAATTTGGCACCTGACTGGATTTGTGGGGTGATGGAAAATGAGGAGTGAACCATAATGCAAAGGTAGAAAACATGGAAATCTTGAAAGGAAAGTTTGGAAAGTTTTGGGATAAAATATAATGAATTTAATTTTGGAAAGGGAAAAATCACTAGACATGTTTAGGTTCAGAGGTACTTTCATGGCTTAATTCCCAGATTGAAAATTCTTAATGAATGAACCTTCTCAAACCTTCCCCTGCCTTTGGCTATGCAGCAATCGATTTTAATCCATGATTATGCCTTACTTTTTCATTAGAATTGCACTCTTTGATGCATCAATAAATACTTAACATGGAAGAACAGAAAAAAAAAGGATGGGGAAGAGCTGTACTTTTGCAAGTAATAGAGATAGAACATCAGTGGGTAGGGAAAGATCTAAGATCAAGGAGAGGGAGGAGATAAAATGGCACTACAAAGGGTCTTTATAAGTATCAATTGTTACAGAGAGAGAGATATGCAGATTTGGAAATCATTAAGCTCTCTATGCAAATGCATTTACATAGTGGCATATATATATATATATATATACATATATATATATACATGTACATGAAGTACACATACTTAAGTTATTAATATTCTGATGCATCTTCAATATTACTTTCTAGTACCTCTGTTTTTTCTGTCCTTAAGATGAAAGTGATTATCTGGATATGTAGTTGAAATAAGGATTTAGTAATTATTTTAAATATTAGTTCTATAAGTCTAAATTGCAATTGGGACAAACAGATTCACTGTTGTTGTGTCAAAATCATAGACTGAGTTGGAAGATGACAATAAATGTATCCTTGAGAATCTGTAGAATGGGGGCTTGTGACTGGAATGTAGTCAAATGAGGACATCCAGAAACTTGCAGGAGGAGGCCAAGTGGAGAGCATTCGGGTAAAGAGAAATAGAAGATGAAACAGTAATGGTACTGGTATGAAAGTACACTGCAGACATCCTGAACAACCAGTAAACAGAGGAGAATGGAGAGAAGCAGACAAACAACAGAGACATGATAAACTAGGCAGGGGGGTCCATGTTATTCAAACATCTTCAGGAGCTCTCTTTTTGGTCAAATGTAGAGGAACTATTATCTTCTTGGCTTGTATTAATAGTAACTTTGTAGTTATTCTTGTCCAAAAGGTGAAGGATGTGATTTGAGGAATTGTCTTTCTGGACATGCTTATCAGTCAGTCAACAAACATGGGCCAGGAATTGTGCTAAGCACTAGTGATACAAAGGACAAAAAACTATCCCTGCCTTAAGAACCACAAACACAAAATAAAAAATAGCTAACTTTTACCTAACACTTGTTACCCATAAGGCACTGTGCTAAGCACTTGACAAATGTTACCTCATATGATCCACTCAACAATCCTGGGAGGTAGGTGCTACTATTATTATTCCCATTTTACAGCTGAGGAAACTAAAGCAAACAGGTTAACGGACTCACCTGGAGTCATACAGCTAGTAAGTGTTTGAGGTGAGATTTGAAGTCATGTGGTCTTGATTCCAAGCCCAGCGTTCTATCCACCATAACTCCACCTGCTCTAATGTGAAACAAAAACATGGAATAACTAAGTATATACAAGATATACATACAAGTACATGTAACCGTGGTTATAACATACAAATTTAACTAAGTACATACAAATTGGATGCAATTTGATCTCAGAGGGAAAGCACCAGCAATGTATTAGGATAAAAGTCTTTGTATAGGAGGCGATTATGATCAAGGAGGAAGAACTGGTTGATGAAGTGGAATTTAATTCAACATTTATTAAATATCTTCTATGGTAGAACAAGACACTGTGCTAAGCACCAAGGAGATATTTTTTAAAAAAATTAAATAGTCCCTGCCATCAAGCAAATTACAAAGTTTTTTTTTGGGGGGGGGCATGGAGGAAGAAGGTAGAACATAAATAGAGATAAATAATTTGAACCAGAAAATGATGGTGGCAAAGTAGAAATTGTTCTAAGAATATTTAAGGAGAGATACAGCCCCAGTGGCTGGTGGCTCAGGGGAGAGGAGGTGGCTACTTAGCAGAGAGAGCATTTGAACTGATAGCTGCAGGAAGGTAGGAACAAGCCAATCAGAGACAAGGGAAAATATTCCAGGAATCAGTATCTAAAGGTACAGAGGAGGGAAATGGGACTTTGGGGTTGGGGAACAGGAAGTAGTCTAGTTTGTGAAGGAAAATAATGAGGTCAGGCTGAATAGCTTGGAAGTAGAATGTTAAGAACCTTAAATTCCAGATTAAATAATTTTTATTTTTTTCTAGATTCAATAAAGACTCACTGAAGTTTCATAGCAAGAGAGTGATATGGACAAGCTTTTTCCTTATGAAGTTTATCCCATCAGCTGGGTGAAAGACTGACTACAGTCGTCGCAGAAGCGGGGAAACAGATGAGGAAGCCAATAAAAGAAATGCAGGAGAGGACTGTACTAACTTGGTGGTAGTGTGACTGTAGAGAAAGGGACAGGCACAAGAAACGCTTTAGAATATGACTGACAGCCCTTGGAAACTGATTACAAGCTGATGTCATGATCCTCTTCGAGAACAGAGAACAAACAGCAGCAGCAGCAACAACTGGGATGATGAGGAAGTGCAAAGGGTCCAATGTAATTCTCACATAACATGAACCTGGATACCTGAGAAAATGGTGGCACCCTTCACATGATCAAAAATGATTGGAGTCTTAAGGGAAGTTTCCACTCAATCTTTTAATTTTTCATAACTAAAGGGAGAAAAATAGGTTATACACTGAACTGCATGATAGGTTTGAAGAGAGCAGATTCCAAAGGCAGCATGGAAGGATAAGTGGCATCCCATAGTCTAAATGCAAAACATCATGCTAGGGAATTAGCCCAAGAGGGATGGGATATTCTCCAGATTGAAATTAGGAAGATGTAAACAGAAATTATTCTTATGAAGAAGAAAATATGGAGCCATCCAAACAGACACGCATGGAAACACCAGCACTTTGCTGTCTAATTTAGACTGTTAAAGCCATATATAGAAGATGGAAGCAAAGGCAAATAGCTAGTGATTAATTCAAAAAGTACTCTAAGAGTAGCGCTAAGAATGCTAAAGTTTAAAATGAACTGAAATTGGCTGAAAATGTGAAGAATAATAAAAAAAGCTTTTAGAGGCTATAGATAGAAAATAGAAACTCTGCTCAAGATGGATGGCATGATGACCAGGGACTCTGAGCAGAAGGCAGAATAGCTCAACTTTCTTTGTTTCTTTTCTTGCCAGAGAGAATGATCTTTGAAATGAGAACACTACAATAAGGAAAAGGTAAGAAAGCAATTATCTTTCAAAAGTTCACATAATTAAGCCCAAACAATCCCAGGATGCAGGTCTTTATGTGAAGTCCCCCTTCTTGGCTCACTCTCAAAGGAACATAGATCTAGGGTCACAGATTTAGAGTGGAAACAGATCTTGGAAGCCATTGAATTTAATATCCTCATTTTACAGATGATGAAACTGAAGGTGAGAGAAATTAAGTGACACAGCTAGTATAGATCAGAGGTAGAATTTGAACTCAGGTCTTCCTGACTCCAAGCTAAGTGACACAGTAGATGGAACACCAGACTTGGAGTCAGGAAGAACTGAGTTGAGATCTAGCCTCAGACACTTCTTAACTGTGTGACCCTGGGAAATTCACTTAGCTTCTATTTACCTCAGTTTCGTCAGCTTTAAAATTGGGATAATAATAGCACCTATCTTGCAGGATTGTTGTGAAGATCAGCATTGAAAGTACTTAGCACAGTGCCTGGCACACAGTAAGCACTAAATAAATACTAGCTTTTATTGTTATCACTGTTGCTGTTATTGGTATTCCTGCTCCATCTCTATTGCCGAGCCCTAACTCTCACTCCTGTCAGTAGGGCTGGTCCCCAGAGAGTGCTGACTACTTCTCCCCTCAGGGTCTAGAAGTATTATGGTTGCTGATACTTCGGTCACAAATCCCCATCCAGAGTGATCCCCCAATGTCATTTACCCAATTATCATGCCCTGAACATCAATGAACTAATTGACATAGATGAGCTTTTGCCAAAGACTATTTACTGAAAAGTTATAGCAAACATGAAAGTACAAAAGAACATCCCCATGAAGTTACTTTTCTTTGTTCTCTGGTTTGCTGTGGTTGAAAAATTTATTACTCAGTGAACCAACCTATTGTTGATGATGAGTCTCTTTGTGCTTAGTTATATTTGTACTTAGTTAAGATTGATTTTGGATAGTTGACTTAATCTGATGCTAGACATACACTTAAGTGCTTTTCAAATCTGTAGAGCATGCTAGATATTATGTTCCAGGGCAGAGGACTTTAAGAACCTGTACCATGATAGCTCATCACAGAAAGACTTTATGAGTAATCAGAATAGGTATTACTATATTGACAGGTCAAGGTACTATCATATATATTCTTTACTTCGATTTCATCAAAGCATTTGGCAAAGTCTCTCATATTATTCCTGTGAAAAGCATGGAGACGTGCAGCCTCAATGAATTCAGAATTAGTTTGAATTATTGGCACAAAAGATCAGTACTGACTGACTCAATATCAATGTAAAGGACAGTATCCAGAGTGAAGTGCCCCAGAAATCTGTTCTTGGCCCCATTAACATTAATATCTAACCAATTATTTTGTATACTTTTCATATTTAAAAATACCAGGATATTGTAAAGTTTGAATAATGCATTGAATGAGAGAACAAAAATCCTAAAAATCAAAATAAACTAGTACACTAGGCCCAAAAGTCTAACAAAACTTGAAGTCCTTCAGTTGAGCTCAAAAAATCAATTTCACAATTACACAATGGAGCAAGTATGACTACACAATCGTTCATTTGAAAAAGATTTTAAGTATCCTCTCAAAGGTCTCCACTGTGTTACAACACCAACAAAGAATCATGGAGCATTGAAATTTGTTTTTTCACTTATTAAAACTCTTGAAGAATATCTACCAAGGTACAGAAGAACTATGGCCTGCATCAGTGGAAACAGGACCAACACTGAACAAATTATAAATCCTCAACTACTGAAGAAATGAATGTTAGCAACCCACGGTCTATGGTAAGAAAGAATATTATAACCACAACACATTGAGCTTTATCACATGCGAAATGAAAAGGACAGATTGCATGAACTCTATGGTCTCTTCCAGCTCTAAATTTCAGGCTCTTATGATTTGCCCAAAACAAAAAAACAATCCGTACTTCCTAAAAGAGTGAGATAAGCAGTACAAAGACTTAGGTCAATAGACAAAGTAGGGGTGTTTAATTTGGAGAAAAAAAAAAGATATGTTGGTGAATTGGGGGAGGGGAGAATGTACATTCCTGTCATCAAGGATCTAAAGTGCTACCATGTGGAACATTGATTATGCATAGCCTTAAATGATAGAATTAGGACCACTGGGTAAAAGTTACGGGGAGATATTTTTGGCCCAACATGAAGGGGAAAATATTTTTAATAGTTAGAGCTGTTCAACAAACATTTGGGGGGATTCCTTGTAAGACCAGCAAATCACTCATGACTGAAAAAGGCTGGGTGATCCAGGATGTGGTAAACTCTCCCTTTTTGGCACTCTAGTTCTTCTAAGAGCCCTTCTTCTTCTAATAATCTAAGCTTCTATGCATTTCAAGATCTCTACCAGACTTGGTCACAAGCTAATGCAGCAACTCTGTACACAGTCACAGTCTCAAATAATCTGCCTTATAAATCACATTTCTATGGTGCTTTGTCTTGAAAGTTTGAAGTCTGTCCAAGATTCCAAGGGACTCCCAGGGTAACCAGGAGAGTTGTAAGACTAGACTATAAGAGAAACTGCTTCAGTCTATCAATGGTTAACATCTATGCCAAAAGGAATGATATTAGTAGTTCCCTAAATGGATTTTATCACATGGTTATTTAGACCAGTAGGGTCATGAAAGATGTAAATACTAGGAATATCAGCTTCAATCCTACCTCTATAATATCCCACTACAGAATTACCCACCTGTTGTACTAGGCACTATGGAATGCCTACTCCATAATGAACAAACTTCCTTTCACCTTTTTTCCTTTCTCAATCCTTTGATCTTTGAACCTCACTGATACATGAGTCCTTAATGACATTGTTTTTTGTCTCTACCCTTTTAGATATTGACTATACTTCCTTTCATACAAGTCACTAACTGTAGTGGGGGAAATGGAATATTCCTAGCTCATCAATTCCACTTCTAGCTCCTCCCTTTACCACTTTTAATAAGCAACATCTCCTTCTTCATAGTTCACACTACCCAAATTTATCATCCAATGCAGATTAATCACTGAACCCAAGGATGTTCTACTTCCTTCCTCAATGAGTTTACTGCCAGGGTCACAGTTTTTCTCTCTTTTTCCATCTCCTGCCCTCACAATAGGGAAATGTGTATGTGTGTGTGTGTGTGTGTGTGTGTGTGTGTGTATATACACACATACATATATATACACACATATATATATATACATACATATGTATGTGCATATGCATATATATATCCATATATGTATGTATGTATATATATATGTGTATAGTTCTTCAAATAGCCTAGCTTCTTATTTCCTACATCTCCACTCAACCTTAACTACACAAAGATACCTTTGATCACATTATCACCAAAAGGGTTCCATGTCCTTATTCACAAACTCTGAAATTCCTTTATCTTATCATATTTTTTCATTCCATATTTCCCTCTGCCTTATGACTTCAAATCCTGGTGTTCATCCTCACTATTATCCCCATTCCTTCTAATCCTCAGTTCTTTCCTACGTTATCACCTCTATACTGTCTATACTTTCTTGTCTTCCCTTTCTTAACATCCAGGTTAACTGTATACTACCCTCTACCCTTGAATTCCTTGATCTTTTGTCCTACTGCTAATTACCCCTTGTCAAAATATTATTTCCACCATTGGCCTCGTTATCCATCATCTCATTGGCCATCTATCCCTCATTATAATGCAAGCAATAGTCAATTGAGAAAAGGAACTGGTTTCTCCTTTCTTACCCTCAGAGCTTAGTACAGTGTTTGGCACACAATAAATGCTTAAGAAATGCTTGTTAACTGACTTACTGTTGACTGACCAGCATTTTAAGTTGAGAAACTTAGAAACTAAAGAATCACAGGTTTTAAGTCATGTGGGCCCTTAGAAGACATTTAAACCCCTTCTCACATTTCAGAGATGCGGAATCTGAGTTACAGAGAGAGGAAGCGACTTGTGCTCAGGGTCACATAGATCATAAGTAACACTAGTATTTGAACTGGGGCTAGAAATTCACGAGAATGGTAAGAGTTGAACTAAATGACATTTGACCCTTCTTCTGGCTCTGGGTTTCTATGATTCTGTAATTCTCTAAACTCTTTCAGGAAGGAGGTGATTGTTCAATTTTCAACAATGGTTAACAACACCTATAATGAATGACTCATTTATCTGCTCAACATCTTACTTTTACTACACTGCCGCTACTTCCTCCAGATGGCCAGGGTGAGAGACAGACAGAGACTAAAACAGAGAAAAAGAGACAGAGAAATATGTGGTTTCCTTCAATAGAATGTAAGCTCCTTTAGGGCAGGATAGATGTCATTTTTTCTTTGTATTTCTAATGACCAATATGGTGCCTGGCACATATTAAGTGCTTAATATATAATTGTGTACCCTGGGCTAGTCCAGACATGTCAAGTTCTAAAAAAAGAGGTACCACTGAGGGACCTTTGGAGCATAGCTAGATTGCCTAAATGGAAGCCTCTTCATCTCTCACTTATGTGAATTGGGGTAGCTTCCTTTGATTGGCTGCCTACCTCTTAAACTGGCAAGACTCATCTGGTTGTTGTTATTTGGGGTGGGGGTGGTAGTTGTTGGGTTTTTTGTTTTGTTTTGTTTTTTGGCAATTCTTTTCTACTGTATGCAGAGGGTGAAGATCCCTGTTCACCCACTGATTCTATCTCTCTGTCTCTGTCACCCACAACATGGAGGCCATGAACTAAAGCAGAGATAAGGGAATAATTTCCTTTCCCCTGCCCCCTCTCTTTTATACTGGCTCTGAGAAATGGGTATTAGGGGTTTTATTTCTGTTCTGCCATTATCCTCACGGGACCAGGAGTTAGAGCCATAGTGACTTTAGTGCCAGGATTCCAGATAGTGTGGTGCAGCTGGCCCAGCGTAGAAGCCTTGAGAAGCCAGGTACCTGAGAGGCTTGTGGACATGGAACTAGAACTGTGTTCTATGGGAAATGAGATAAGCTGTGAACTTAATACCTTTGTTTTGGGGGAGTAAGTTTGTATATGTCCAATTATACCTTTTAAAGTAAATAGTGAGATGTAAAAGTTAATCTGACTATTAGTGGCTCATGGAACTGGGGTACAGGAGACCAATGCACTGTAGTTGAGAGAACACTATGGGTAAGGGCTAGAACCAATGACAGATAACCTAGATAATCCCTATTCAGTCTTCATAAGAATATCAAAGAACCCTGGAGAGAAGAGCTGAAATGTAACCTACTCAGATTTCAGGCAGTGGGGATCAGGGTAGTTTGTGTTTCATGTAGGACCTTGGAAGAATTTCTAACCTGGACAGTTTTCTCATTTGAGAAAAAAGTTGATCCTAGGTCCCAAATCCCTACAATCAGATCTCTCATTGCTGGGAAAGCTTGGTGTGCACCAGGTTTCTATAGGAGATGGAAGCTAGTTTTCTTTATTTTTGCTCTTTTTTTCTTTTCTTTTTTTTTCCTTATGGATTGGGAAAGGTATTAAAGGCTAGTTGGGATGTCCATATACTTTGTAAAATGCTTTTTAGTTTGTTGGCTTATTAGGGGAACTTTGTCAAATGTTCCCATGTTCCTTGTTCTGTGAATCTATAAAAGTTGTTATCTAGACATAATCATGATTTTCATCAGTACATGCAGTATTGCATAACATGATGTAATGTTGACTGTTTTGAGACTCTATAGCGTGACAGTGGGGAAGCAGTGAAAAGAAACAGTCTGAGAGAAATTAAATGACTTTTCCAAGGGTACACATGGAGTTAAGTAAGAAGAAAAACTAGAATTCAACCAACTGCTCGTTCTACTATGCCATTGATTAATATAACTGAATATTTTAGATCAAAGATGAAAAAATAAATTAAAAAATAATAATCCAAAGATGTTAAGGCTTACTCGCTTAACATCATGCAAACAGCTACTGCTAAGGCTGGAAGTGGAATCTTATACTCTCTGATTCCCAGGATAGGACTCTTTACACTACACCATTCCTACTTAAAATGTATACCTTTTGTCATGCATTGTGCTCCAACATGGTCTCAGATTTAGACAGAGGTTATTAAGGCCACAACCCAAAGTGTTAAATGCTGTATAAACATGGAGATTTGTGAGAACACTGTTCCTGATGAAGCTAAGATAAAGTCAAATGGGAAACTTTTACAAAGCATAGATTAAAAACATTCTTCCATATTTCAAGATACTTCTTTTTACCTAAATAAAGCTCGATCAAGATTAAAAGACCTTTAGTCACAAAACACTCTCTATTTATATGTTAGACAGCATGCAGCAACTTAACTGTTAAAATTTAGCTCTTCAGAAGTATCTAAATTCAGAGACTTTCATCATCTTCTTTGAAGTTGCTAAGGACAGTGACTGGTGTTTGTAATAAACTATATTATTTGAAGAAAAGGCTGAGGATAATTATAGAAAACATGGCGGTAGAGGAAACCTATAAGAACAGAAGAATTTTGTTACTAAGAATCCAAGAATATCAGTGTTTCAAGGGACTTCGAAGGCCATATAGTATGATCTCTATCTAAACAAGAATTCCCTCTACATCATTCCTGAAAAGTGGCCATTGACCTTTGCTTGAAGACCTCTATTGAGAGAAAACCTACTGTCTCTCAAGGTAGCTCATTACACTGCTTGGACAGATCTAATTCAGGGGAAGCATGTGGTTCAGTTCTGGGCAATGAAATCTGCTGGGACATTGATAGGCTACAAAGTCTCCAGAAATGAGCAATTGGGTTGGGGAAGTGCATCAAATCTATGCTATATGAGCATCTACTGAAGGGAGCTGGGATGTTAATACTGGAGAAGATAAGACTCAGGGAAAACAGGAAGGCTGTCATGTGGGAAAAGGATAAATTTGTTCTTTTTGACCTCAAAGCACACAAATAGAAGCAGCAGGTAGAAGTTTCAAAGAAGGTAATATAGACTTAAAGTAAAAAAGAAAAACAAAAACCCTTCCTAAAGAAAAATGGGCTTTTCTTGAGAGGGAGCAGGTTCTCCCTGACTTTTAACAAAGATTTTCTGATCACTTGATGTATCTGCTGTTCTTTTTAATTCATAAATTGGACTGGTTAGGCACTGAAGAGAATATTCAGAATATCTGAGATACTGTGACTATGTAAGTTTTCATTGTGGCAAGCCTAAATTGCCCTCTTTGCTACTTCAGAATTCTGCTCTTCTAGCCAAAACAGAACAATTCTAATCCTTCTCCCATGGGATAGACATTTAAATTCATAAAGATAACTATACTATCCTCCATATTTTTTGCTTTGGCGGCTAAACCCCAATTCTTACAAATGATCCCTATATGTCATAATCTCAAGACCTTTTACCATTCTGGTAATCTCTTTCCTAAACTGTAACACCCAAAACTGAACAATGTATTTTCATATTGTTTCTATTCCACAATATAATTAGGATATAATTAAAACAGACAGAACAGTGACATTTTCAAGTTTTTCATGCAATAGCATAAATAAACTGCAATCTGTAGAAAAGCAGAAGATTCTTCCAAGTTCTTTGATAATTTCCTAAAAACCAAACTCATTTCTTCACCCACAGGGAGAAATTTTCATCATGCCATGGGAAATAAAGTTTTATTTCAACACAAAATGCTGAATTTCTTTCAAGGATAAAAGGCAGGCTACAAATGTGTCAGTGTTGAAATAGTGGGAAGGGATGACGGCCATTTGGCAGTAAAATTCTGAAGAATCTGATGGACCTATGAAAATGGACTCCCACTATCTCACAAGAATAGAGGCATGTGTCAGTGACTAGAGCAGCTTGGAAGAATCTTCCAAATGTTTGTACCTCAATTTTGGTGGATAGTAAAATATCTCATTTCAGGTACACACCTAGGAATATCTTAAAAATCTGGGAATAAGGATGAAACCGGGACAAACAGGAGATGGGTTTGAAGAATTTAAATGATGTTTATTGTATATATTGTACATTGCTTTATATATTATTGTTAATCTATACATATATACATATAAGTATAAATTAAAGAAGACTTTAAATGCTTTGAGTGTAAAGACCAAATATTGTAGTATCTCAGTAAACTGCTCCCAAACTCCCAATGCCTCACTTAAATGTTTGATTTGTGAATGAACAAATATTGAACAAAAATTTTACTGATGATAATGCCAACTCCCATTTTTTTAAAAAGTTTTAACATTTTGAATCTTTGTTAACCCAGAAAGTGTCTCTTTTCCTCTCTACCTGACCTCTGCAATTAGCCAAAAGGCCATGCAAAAGACATAGAAATTTAAAACAATAGAGTTTCTTAGAAATTCATCCATCTTCCTGACCCAGCAAAGACCATCTCTATTTTATGATCAAAACTCAGTTTAGAAACTTAGTTTGGATTACTGACTACCAATGAAATAACTTTTTAAGTACACTCTTTTAATAATGTGTTTTATGTTTTTAATTTGTTACTATGTTTAAATGTGAGTTCACAGGCCATGAAGGATCCCATATATATGTATGTATGTATATGTATATATATATATATATATATATATATATATTATATGTGTGTGTGTGTGTATGTGTGTATGTGTGTATATGTGTGTATATGTGTATATGTATGTATATGTGTATATATGTATGTATATATTATAAAGCCATGTTGTAACAACTAAGTAATAAAAATAATTATAGGTTTTATATCTAAAATGCTTTAAGACTTACCAAGTTCTGCCCTCAAAATAGCTGTATGAAGGAGGCAACACTAGTATTACTACCCCCTTTTAGAGGTGGGGAAAGTAAGGCTCAGGGAAGCTGAGTAAATTATTCAAAGACTTGGCTACTGCTAACCCTGAGAGTGAGGATGTGAACACATGTCCCCTATTCTATCTCCAGAACCAATGTTTCTCCCATTATACCATGGTGACTCTCTAAACTGGTCTACATGCCAGATGTATCCCTAAACAAATACCTTGGACTATGTAAAGGAAAGATGAGTTTTAAAAAATGGAAGGGGCAAAGGTAGAGCCAGTCTTATTTATATTCAGAAGAATGGATGACCACACCATCTAGATGGTAAATAGTTCAGCTTTTATCTTAAATCTCTGATTCCTGTGAAAATAAAAATTTCCTTGGAAGAGGGGACTAGTCTGTTATCAGGCATTATTTTTCTAGTACTGTATGAATAAGTCTCAGATCCTTTACTGAGAATAAGTTTAGAGTGAGGTCAAGAGGTTATTGTGTACCTGAAGAGAAAGAAGGGGTGCTACCAAGGGATGAAAAGATATACAATTGGAAGACTGACTGTAAACTCCTCTATTTCCCAGTTTTGAAGAGAATTGGCTCTTTCCAGATACCAGTGTGGCATTTTGCATATGTAAATGTTGTTATCTCCATGGGGAGAGAAACAGTTTCAGACAAATGCTTATAGGAACAAAAGTTGTGAAAGTCATATCAGGGAGTTGGAACTTGACCTAACCTGGTCACCAATTCAGGTTAACTTCTTGATACTTAACAGTGGTGTCCTTGAGTCAACAAAACGCATAAAGGCTGGCCACAGAGGAGCACTCTCAAGTATTGTGCTATAGAAGTCTGACAAGAAGCAAAGAGCCCTCTGTGTCCTTGGTGAATGCTATGCCTACCACATAATCCTAATCTCTGGATCCAACTGTAACACATGGAACAGCCTAGAAAACACTAGAACCCCTCCAACACTGACTATTGTCAAAATTTTGTAACTCTTCCCAATCTTAAACCTAGGAAGTTGATTATTTCAACTCAAGCATGTGACTTTACATTTGTCTCTTTGAATTTTAACCTCTTTGATTCAGCCCAAAATTTGATTTTGTTGAGATCTCAATGAGTCCTGACTCATATCTGGCACATTGGCTAAGAAAGAATACTACTATAAAAAAAGAAAGGATACTACTTGGGAACTCTGTGATTTCACAGCCAGGATGCTTGAATGTGACCATGTCAAACCTGGAACTTCCTAATATTCAATGTCTGTGATCTACTATCCAACTAACCTGGTGTGTGTATGTGTCTGTGTATGTATGTGTATATATCCACATGGGTCCACCCATTCAATACTGTGTATGTATGTGCATATATTATATATGTCCACCCATTCAATACAAAAGAAAAGCATATTCTGTCTTTGTCTTCCCAAGAGAATAATGACTATGAAGTAAGGGTCTGTTATTCTTTGTCTAGCTGTGGGCAACAGAAAAGTGGCCTGATCATCTTACATTTTGATGGTTAGTGGCTATAAATGAGATTCCTGTCATTGAGTGTTGTTCTGAACTGCCACCATCTCTGTGACATAAGAATAGTGCCCAGAGAAGAAGGTAGTATACTTACAAACCACATAAACATGGTGGCTTTTAGAGTCAAACAATTTGGACCGGTTAATTTATCTCTCTGACAAACCAAAATTATGAGAAACTAAAGTATTCAACATGGGAAATTTTGATTTTGTAGAAGACAGTCACAATTTTCATTTACTCTTGACTTTCTTTTTGAAGAGCCTGTAGAAATAAAATGTGAGGAGGTGGGAAAAAATGGACTTCGATGAGAAAATCTGGGGTATAATTAGTTGATTCAGGTGAATGAAACATTTTATAAAAAGCACCTCTATAGTACGATTAATACTAGCACTTTAACCTCCAACATCCTTCATATTTAGAGAATATTATAGGAGTAATGTAGAGGCTATATATTATGGAAATTAGTAACTGAGTTTTATTGGATAAAATAAATGTTTTAATCAAAACATCAACAATTAAATAGTTATAACAATTACAAAGAAGGCAAGAGTAGCAATTTATAGCAATGTGGAGCAGTGATAGTGGAGCACAAAAGCAAATACAACATATATTTAAAGTCATTTGTAATAAACATTTCATTGTTATAGAGTTAAGTCGGAGAGATCTGAAAATGGAAAATAATTTAGTGTGGATTCCATATCCCTATGGCAAAATCACAAGAGCACAATTGAGTATTTGTCTAAAAGCTTCAAGGCATTCAGTATACTCAACATGTTTATATTAATTTCCCCTTTTGCTGAAACAAATTAAAAATTTAAATTTAAGTTAAAAAGAAAAGATTCTTTCAAGTTCTAAAAATGATAGTAGCAAGTGGAAATTGAGAAGTTTCAGCTGTTGTGCCATCTATTTTTAACATTAGAAACACTTTAGGAAGTAAAGATGATCTGAAGAAGGTATACAAAATCCTCTACATTTTTCTATATGTGTTATTTTAATGAAAAAGAATGATAGCTACAAATAGAAGCAGAAAAAAAGAGTCCAGTTTAAAAAAAAATAGATCCAAATGATTCTGCCAATCTTTGCCTACTTAAAGTCTGTGTTTCCTCTTCAGTTTTCATAGGGGTCCACATAATTGCCTTACTAACTGACATTTTCCATAGGAAGCCATATAAACAGCTTCATTATGCTGCAGGAGAAACTCAGTGGATATGTTACTTGATACTCCCAAATTGATGATTCTCCTGATAATTCAAAACACAATCTTCTTTCATGACCAGGATTTCCAGGATACATTTAATAGCCCCTATTTTTACCTGATACCTAAACCCATGAAAAAAAAATAACATCTCCTGAATATAGGAACAAAGCTCAATTCTTCATTATACCAATTAAAATAATTTCATGATCATTAAGTGTCCATCTGGAACTTTATATATACTGCCTACATATCACACAAGACTAAAGACAAAAAAAATAGTTATCTCTAAAAATGTTACTTGATGCAAACTTATTTAAGGGTCCTAAACTAAAAATACTTTTCAAAGAAGGAATAATGAATGTTTTTAATAACCACATGTCTTTTTACCAAAATGCATATGGAAGCTCCATATTTTCAGTGATCAAAGTTTAGTAAGAGTTAACTAAAAGAGAAAGAGGTCTTTATCGTATTCTTAATCACATCAAAGAAAGTGTAAACTGGAGCAATACTTCATTCAGTTATTATATAATCACAACAATTACACATTAGAACTTACTGTAGTCTTTGCCCTAAAGCAAAATATATATATATATATATATATATATATATATATATATATATATATATATATATATATATATATATATGAGGGTATGCTCTCACTCAGAAAGCTCTCTGGATGATGCCTTTGAATGTATTCTTTGGTGTATGTGTGTACGTATGTATCACTTTACTTTTTTTAAAATTTGTTAAATAGAAAACACCAAATGGAAAAGGCAATGGAAAAAACATTCAATAATCTCTACTAAAAACGTACCTGACAAGTGGTCATCCAGCAATAAGAAGAAAACAATGACGATACATCAGAAGGCAGAGCATCCACTTTTGGATGGCTACAATTGCCAGAAAAGGTCATTTCTCACAATGGCAAGTTTAAATTTACTTTTTGGCACCTCTACCCATTGCTCCTAGTTGTGTCTTCTGAGGCCAAATAGAACAAACCAAATCCCTCTTCCACAAGATAGCTTTTCAAATACTTGAAAATCAATCTCCCCCTCCCCACACACACAGAGTACCCTCCCCAAGTCTTCTCTTCTCTCTGCTAAACATTCCCAGTTCCTTCAATAAACATTCATATGGAATGGACTCAATGGTCTTCACTATTCTTGTTGGCTTCCTCTCAATACTCATCTCTTGTCAATGTCCTTTCTAATATGTGGTGCTCAGAACTGAACACAATAGTCCAGGTATGTTCTGACCAGTACAGAGTACAGCTGAACTTAGTCTTGGAAGCGATGTCTCTCTTAAAGTCCAAGATGACATTAGCTCTTATGGATATCACCACACTCTTTACTCATGCTAGAAGTACACTGAAATCTCCAGATGTTTTTCAGATATCTTGTACTTCTAAAATCAATTTCTTAAACCAAAGATAAAACTTTGCATGTATTCCTAGTAATTTACATTATATTACATTCAGCCCAATTTTCTGTTTTGTTGAGATCTTTTGGCATCCTAACTGCTATGTGAGGGGTTAGCTATCCCTCATGCTTTTGTATAATTTGTAGATTTGATAAAGATGTTATCTATACCTTTATCCAAATGACTAAGAAAAATGGCAGACAGTACAGGCCCAAACAAAGACTCCTGGGTTATGCTTTCACAGATGCCTTTCTAAATTGGCACATTACCATTAATGATTTCCCTTTGAGCTCAGTAATTTAAACAGTTCCAAATCCATCTAACTGTAACATCTTCTATCCACATCTCTCCACTTTTAATCAATAAAAGCATGAGATACTTTATCAAATAGTTTGCCAAAATCTCAGGAAATTACATCTATAGCATTCTACAAAAATACAAGTTTAGTAACTACTAAGGAGGAAAATAGTCATCAAATATGTCAAAACCTGTAGTGGTCATAACAGATCAGAACTGCTAAAAATCCCATTGAATTTAACAGTTAAGAGAGCATTGGCAACCCTTAAGAGAGAAGCATCAGTAGAGTGGTGGAGTTGGAAGCCATACTGCAAAGGGTTAAAGGGGAGTGAATAAGTGGTGAAGAAGTATATGAAGAGAGTATAACCTACTTTTGCTAGGAATTTGGCAATGAAATAGAAAAAGAGATAGAAATGGTAGTATGAAATGAATGGGATTTTTATTTGTTTTTAAAATGGGGGAATGAAAAACATGTTTGTAGCCCATGGGGAATAAGCTAATAGACCGGAAGAGGAAAAGAGAGAAAATGAGTAACAAAGAAGCAAGAATAATTAAAGGAAAAAGCTCCCAGAAGCTATAAGAATGCCCATACATTCCCATCAAGGGCATTAATTGATCCAATATCCATAATATCTCTTTCATTTGTTCCCCTTTCTCTATTTGTATGGTTATCCTCATAATTCATGACCCCATTAACTCCTACCTGGACTACTGAAAGACAAAAGATTAGAAGCAGAGTTGGAAATATGGCTTACAGAAAGGAGAGAATGTATGAAACAACCACTTAAAGGAGTATGATAAAGAATCAATCAAGGAAAAAGAAAAGAATTACTTTGTAGCAATGAGGGACCACTTATCATTAGAAGAATTAGCAGTGGATCCCTGCTGTATGACTTTATCCAGAAGTGTTCAGACTGAGAGTAGAAGCAGAAGAGGTAGAAGATGGCAATGACCCACCGTAGACATGATTGACTTAAGGACAAGTTGGTGAGGGGGTCAAAAGTGAAGGATAGAATATAGATGAAACCGTTTAACTGGCTAACTCCATGACTAAAATTGGGAGTCAAGGAAAATGAGGTCATAGCAGTGTAGGCATGATGGACTTGGAGAATAAGGAGAGACTGAGGAATGAAAGTCATGCTGATGACAAATAACATTAAATACAAGTAAGATTGAGAGATTAAAGGAAGACTAGGAAACTGTGATCAAAGACAATCTGCAGCTTTCAATTATCATGGAAGATGAACAATTCTATGTTCTGGTAAGGTCTAAGATCAGGAAAGCCGAGTTACAATGGAAATGAAGATCATGGGCATTGAAGAGGCTGATGAACTTTGAAGACAGGGTGTATGAGAGACATTGATGCAAATATTTAATTTCTAGGTATAAGGGTAAAGGTTTAGGTGGAGGGGAAGACTGTGATCTAGGTAATGAATTCATTAAGAAAGGAGGGAGAGTGGCCTGGGGGGCAGTAATTAACCATACCAAGGAGCTGGAGCAATGGATAGATTCACTTCCAAAGGGAGAAAGGATGCTGAGTAATGGCAGAAGAGAGAGGGAATGGAATTAGTATTAGAGGAAAAGTATATCAAGTTCTTTTCTTGGTTCATAATGTTTGCAGGCTTCAGGAAAGGATTAATAAGCACTGGGGTACAGGTCCAAGAATGAAGTGTCATTTACTGAATGTCAAGGTTCTGTGGGTAGAAGATGGAAAGATCAAGAAATCATGGAGAAGGGGGAGACTTAAATATAAAACACAGTGGAAGGGAAGGGCAGGAAAAGGAGCATAAGTAGAGGTGAGCTGAATGAAGTATAATCATAATTATCATCATCATCATCATCAATCATCTCCCTAATATTCAACTAGGCCTTGAAGGTTTGTGAAGAACGGTACAAATAGCATCTCATTTTATGCCCATAGCAACCCTGGGAGAGAGCTGCTATTATTATCCTCACTTTTATATATGAGGAAACCGAGGCAGATACAAGTTAAAGTACTCAGAGTCACACAGCTGTTGTAACTCTCTGAGACAACATTTGAATTCAGGTCATCCTAACTCCAGTTCAAGTACTAAAGAGTTCACATCAAAGCAAATGTTCACTATGAGTCACTGAGAACAAGGTAGTAGAACTTTGGAGTTTGATCACCATAGTCTAGGGAAGTATTTAAGGGATCAAATTAGTGACAGGAGGATCAATGGCAATGCTGATGAGTGTTTCCAATAACAAAACACCTAATTTTCATCCTAGCAAAGTCTTACTTTAAAGGCTCATTATGGCATAGAGGTGACCTTAAATTATGAAGCTGATGGCAATGGAAACCAGGATCTGGCCAGGTCTTTTTTAAAGTTTAATTGTTTTGAGTATAGTTTTGGTGATATGCTACCTGACTTCTGAGGATGTTTAACCAAGTGTGGAAAGGCTCATTATTAGAAAATTTGCCATCAGGTGATGGATTTCCTGGCCATGGTCACTCATGGAGCCAGAATCACCACATTTTTCAGAATTGCAAAAGAACTCAATCCCATACTCCAAAAATGTTCTCCATTACCACACTATTAATAAAGAATCACAATAACCACCACTGGCAAGTTGTCATCCAGACTTTGCTCAAAGACTTCCAGTGATAAAGAACCCACTATCTATGGATCGAAGTAGAATTCCATTCCACTTTTAGATATATCTAATTAGAAAGAAGCTTGGCCAACATGAAGCCTAAATGAAGCCTGTCTTTTTAACTTCCTCCCACCGTTCCTAATTCTGCATCCAAGATGACACAGAATGAGTCTAATCTCTCTTCTACAAGACAATTCTTCAACTACTTGAAGATACCTATTATGTTCCACATGAGTTTTTCAGTTCCTTCAAAAAAATCCTCATTGGGCATGGACTTTCCCCATCCTGGTTGCCCTCCTCTGGACAGTCTCCAACTTAGCATCTTGCCTAAATTGCAGTGCTCAGAACAACATAATACTGAACATGTAGCCTGACATACCTAAAGTACAACGGAGTAGATCCTTCTCGAGGCAGCTAGGTGCCTCAGTGGATAGACCACTGGGTCTGGAGTCTGAAAAACTTAAATTCAAATCCAGCCTCTGTTACTTCCTAGCTGTGTGACCTTGAGTCACTGAACTGTCTTTTCCTCAATTCCATCATCTGTAAAATGAGCCAGAGAAGGAAATGGCAAATCACTCCAGTATCTTTGCCAAGAAAACTCCAGATGAGTTCACAAAGAATTGGACAAGACTGAAACCACATGACAACAAGCTCCTTCCTCTTCCTGAAACCTCTAGTTCTTTGTGAAGCCCAATGTCACATTAGTGTTTTTGGCTCCCATTTCACAATCTGGACTTATACTAGTTTGAAGTCAACTATAATTCTTATTTTTTGTTACTTTCAGGTTTTTTTTGATGTGTTTTGTTTTTACATTTTATATATATTTGCAGATTAAGCCCACTTTGTCAGAGGTCTCATAACAAAGTAAAACAGCTAAGTAAAATACAGTGATCTCATATGGAAATGTATGCAATGTCTCCCTTCTGAAGTAATGCCTTCTTTTTTTTTAAATGAACAAAAATCTATTGTCGGTCTCCCCCAGTAAAAAAAGAAATTACAAAAAACAATTTGTTGTAACAAATATATGTAGTTAAGGAAAACAAATTCTCCCAGAGGCAATACACAAAATATTTATGTCTCATTACACCATCTAAATCCACCTTTGTCATGGATAGCATGTTTCCTCATAGGTTCTTTGGAATCATGAATGGTCATTCATGATCATAATTCAAGAATTAATCATAATTCTTACAGATTTTTTTTATTTTTATAATATTTTTGTCATTATATAAATTGTTCTCCTGGAACTGTTCATTTTATTCTTCATCAATTTGTAAAAGTCCTTTAATTATTCATTTTTATAATATTGGTGTTATAGTTTGAATTATGAAGTAATCTCTTTCCTTATTTCTTCTAGCATGATACTTCTTTGTCACACACATATGCCACAACTCAGCCATACCTCAATTGCTAGAATCCTCTTGGTTTCCAGTTTTTTGGAAAAGAGTTGTTTTTGTACTTAAAAGATCTTTTCACTTTCTCTATTTTGGACATAGGCCTAGTAGAGGTATAATGACAAAAAAATGGAAAATGATAAACATTAGAAAGGCTATAGGAAAGCAGGTGCATTGATGCACTATTGGTGGATCTATGAATGGATATAATGTTCTAGAAAACATTCTGAAATTACACACAAAAAGTTACTACACAGTACATACTCCCTGTCCCACATCTTTTTTTCCTGACAAACTGCTGCCTAAATACCATCTTTTACTTGTGAAATGCTTATTTTTAACCAAAGTTGATTTTTTTAAAATATCATGCATAACTAACAAATAATAATTCAATCTTTAATTAACAACTCCTAATGAATGAGAACTCAGTGCATTTTGCTTTTGGCTAGCCCTTATTATTAAGAAATCATTCCTTAGAGTAAGTCTAAATCCAACTTTTTGCAACTTCTACTCATTGTCACTGGTTCTGTCCATGTCATACTCTTGGAATCCCTGCCTACTTTTGAGGCTTAGCTCAGTTACCATCTATAACATGAGGCCTTCCTTAATCCCCCCAGTTGTTAGTCTCTTTTCCAAATAGAATGTAAGCTCTTTGAGGGGAGGAACTGTTGTGTTTGTATCTCCAGAGTGTGGCACAGTTCTTTAGTACATAGTAGACAAGATACTGAATAAATGTTTGTTGAACCGAATTAAACAAAATCATAAAATAATTTGGAATGACCCAAAACAGTATAGTTTAGTATTCAGTAGGCTATTTTTTGATACAGTTAATTAAAAGCATAATAAAACAGAGAAATTCCTGGGAAAGGAGCTATGACTGAGACCAAGAGACAAAGGAATCTCCATGGAGAATTGCTCTCGAGAGTGAAAGAGGCCCCCTGAGAGTCTGAGCCAGGAGATTAGGTTATTCAGTGGTAGAGAATGTTAGTAAGCTGACTGGATGATCAAGACATCTGTTGTGTTCTCTGCTGTAAATATTATAAGTAGTGTACTGCTTTTGTAGTTTGTTAGCTACATATAGAAATAGATATATTTATAGAGGCAAATCAATAGTGTATATGTGTTATACCAAGGCAAATTCCTAAGTGAAGTTTGGCTTTCCAGGCTGTACAGGCAAGAAGCTCATCCCCAAGAGTCATAGATTGGTAGAATTATAATTTTGGAAAAGACTTCATCATTTATTTGATCCAACCAATGCATAAAAGTGATTCTCCTCTAAAATATAATCATAGGACCTGGAGCTTCAATAAATCTTCGAGGTCATTGTAACAGCAAGCAAAGTGGGACTTTTTGCTGTTTTTTCTTTTGGAGTTCTAGTTCTTCATAGCACTAAGGCAATCAAATGCCTTCGACTGACTCTTGCCTTTGATTGAATCAAGAGTCTTTGATGACCTGCTTAAGTCACAAGAAAGCCTAAGTCACATGAGTTTGAGTCACATGAGCCTATGGTTGTGATGCCCTCTCACCCTGAAGAAGTATATATATATGTGTGTGTGTGTGTGTGTGTGTGTGTGTGTATGTGTGTATATGTGTGTATATATGTGTATGTATGTGTATATATATATATGTATATATGTGTGTGTATGTATGTACGTGTGTGTGTATGCGTATACATATATATATATATATATGTATACTCTGAGGTTAGCATTTTGCTTTGGTATTCAGTCATGAGAAGAGTGTTCATATCATGTAGCCAGATGAGACTCTGGGTAGCTGTTAAGGAGCCCCCCACCCCGGTTTTGAAAAACCCAGATGTTGGTGCTTCTCTCTCTGGTGACTATGTATGTATGTAATGGTCAGACAGCTAGAAGCCCTGCCTGTTGATTTGTGTTATTTTCTCTGCTTGTAATTTCTGTTTGTGTTTTCTCTAAAGTTAAGGGAACTGACTTTTCCCCCTGAACTAAGTGGATTTAATTAAAGTGAGATTGTAAACCCCTTAAAGTTGCTTTCCTTAGAAAAGCAGATCAAAGAACCTTTGCTAGCAGCCCTGCTGTATGCTATTGGTGTTATTGGTCTTACACCCCCACAGCAGCTGCAAGTAACATTGCTGTTACAGTCATCTACTCTAAATTCTAAAACATAGTCAGTTATCACCTATTTGAAGAATTCTAGGGATAGGAATCTCACTATCAAGCTGAGACAGCCTGTTCCATTTCTGATGATTCTCATAGTTAGAAATATTCTCATTGTATTGCATGCTTCACCAAATGATGCGATATGATCTTGGGCTAATTGAAATTGATATTCATGATTTTTTAAAAAATGATAGTTGATGGCTTCTCTGTTTCAAATCACATCTGCCTCTGCAATTCAAAACAAAAGATAAGGTCCTTCAACTCCCTGTTCTGTGGTTTCATACACATACATACACACACAGACACATTACATATAAAGATGCACATTTATGTGTTCATGCCATCTATGATAAGTAAGAACATCTATGCATAGATGCATTATGTATACATAGCACATATATACAGACAAATCATATGTATGTGTGTTGAGTTACACAGATAGATACAATGGAACTCCTCATCCTTTTCTGACTCAAAGACATAATTAGCTATTTGAGTAATTATCTGCTGGGTAGCCAGATCTATTTCATAGAAATTCTGCTCCGTCTTCTACATAGCACTTGTCCTGTTCATTTAAAAATATAAAATATTTCTTTAGTATGTGAGGGAATTAATTAATATTTAATTTGATAATAATTGCCATAGTTTATATTTATATGGTCATAGTTTTCGAAGTGATTTCCTCATGGCAATGCTGTGAGATAGGTGGGATAAAAATTATTAACTATAATTTAAAGATGAGGAAATAAATTCAGAGAAGCCAAAAAAATGTACTTAAGGTTAAAAAAAGTCATAGGAAAGACTTTAACTCAAATCTTTTCACTCTAAGGTCAGTCAACTTTACACTAGAAATCATCAAGTCAAACACATTCATTTTAGAGAGGAGGAAGCTGGGGTTTAGAGAATCAAAATCACTCACCAAAGGACACAAAGTCTGAACTAAATGAGTATTTTTTGCCTGGGTCTTTAGAGATTCTGTTTGTAAAAGTGATGCCTACTCTTGGACACAAATCTATTATAGTGACAGTGCTTCTCTCTCTCTCTCTCTCTCTCTCTCTCTCTCTCTCTCCTCCTTCTCCCTATGAGTGTATGCATACGTATGAGGAAACCGAGGTAAACAAGGTTAAATGGCTTGCCCAGGATCACACAGCTAGGAAGTATCTGAAGCTGGATTTGAACACAGGAACATGAGTCTTCCTGACTCCAGGTCCAGCACTCTATCCATTGTGCCACCTAGCTGCCCCTTGTATATATGTATAGGTAATGTGAATGCGTTACAGATGTGTATATGTATATCTGCATGTATATGTATACACCCGTATGCTACCTATGTGTATGTGCATGTAGGTAGAAAGGACCCCAGGTGAATATCATAATATCATGCAAAGAATACCTTGAATTTGTAATGAGTACTAAATTTGGAGCCAGATGACCCAAGTTTAAAACCTTATTCTACCACTACTTTTTGGTTATTGACTCTTGGGTATGTTCCTTCTCTGAACTTCAGTTTCTGTCTTCATAAAATGAAAGCATTGCAGTAGGGAATCTCTAAGGTCTAAATCCTGTGGTTCTATCAAAATAAGTGGGGAAAAACAGAAAAAAAAATCAGGACCTTTAGAAATGACAAAATTTGTGAGTACAGAAAAGTCAGAATGAAAAATAGCCTGCAACATTTCAGCTGTTACTATTGAGTGGTAGGAAACTGTGGCAGTAAATTTCAAAAAAGAAATTAAATTTAATTTAATAGGCTTTACACCCTCCCCCTACACCAAAAGAATTAGTATTGCTGGGTTTTGTTAATTCCATGCAAATAGATAGCAAGGGATTTTTTGACAAGAAACTATGATAGATTTACAAAAGAATAAAAAATGAGAAGGTTGTGGAAGGATTGTGATCTATGTCAGGGAGAGAAATCACCAATCCTTCCACCTATTAAAATATAAACCCAAATGCAAATCAAAGAAAATTAGAGACACTTTTTTTTCTGAATCATCTTGCAATCAAAGAGCTCTCTCTGCCTCACACACCTGTCCCTCTTACATCACCATTTCCTAAGGGGCCACATCTCATTTGTTTACTTGCTGTGCTCCAAGCATGTCATAACATGGCATGATGTCACAGAGGAGCAAGGAAGCCCATTTTGGGCTCTGATATTTCAAGGAAGGCAACATTTGTGGAGAAAAGAGATGCTTCTTTGTTCTGTAGGTTGCTTCAAAGGGCCAAGACGAGAACAAAGCTTGGGACACACCAACAAGTTTGGAGACGTACCTTTGGAGCTATCACATCACATCTTTAGAGACCTGTGCTTCAAAGCGGTCCTCTCTGCTCCCAGGCTCTTGAGGAACTCTCATTTGTCAGGCTTCCAATTATTTTCTAACTCCTCGGTGTAACTATAATTTCCAAAGTTAAATTAAGGTAGCTATTCTGAAGAGGTAGATTATTGTGACATGAAATGGTGGGAAGCCAGAGTCAAGCAGTTCTAATAGAACAGATAGCGTCCTAATGAGACACTGCCAGCTCTAGAAATTTTAAAGCTTTTTTTTATTTTTAAATACAGAGATGCTTCAACTATTTTGTTGTTGTTATTGTTGTAGTAGTTGTTGGTTCATCAGGGCAGGTGCAAACACAGAGTTGCTTTTATGGTCAGGCACTGAGTTATATCCCAGATAATGAAGCTGCTTTTTGTCTCTGCAATGACTCCCTTTCCCCTAAAGATTTGAAGGGAACAGATGTAAAATCATAGACATTCTCATTAAAATGTCACAATGTGGCATGTCATTACTCTGTGGCATAAAGCCCGGCACCAGAGACGACAAGCTATGGCCTCCTGGGTTACCCCGGCTTGTGTGTGTGTGTGTGTGTGTATGTATGATCCCTCCTCCAGGATTCAGGAGCCTGGAAAGCTGAAAGCACCTCACCCTTTTTCCCAACAACTGGGAGTAACCATTAGCATACTAGATGAAAACACTGACTGCTTTGAATATGGCTCCTGACAAGAAAGGGATCACATATTTTTTGCTGAAGCTTTTCTTGGATTTCCTTTTAGCTAGTACATCAGGATGCATTAATAGTGGGTAAGGGAGCAAATAATGGGGGAAATGGTATAAGGTACCTGAATGGTACATGTTATCTGGGCTCCCTTAAAATAAATTTGTGAAGTAAAAAGCAAACTGAGCTATGGGGCAAATATAGGGCAGATAGCCCTTTTTCTATCAGGCTGGCAAGACAGGCAGCTATTGTCATTCATTCCCAGGTACCTCTGCACACCTCAATGTGGGCAGAAGTTTGCTTCAGTCACCAAGAACAATGCTGCGACGGATGCACATGTTTCTTTCAGGCATAAGCTAGATTCTGAATGCTAACTATGGGGCAGCTAGGGATGCAGGGTGTAGAACATTGGACCTTGGCCTTAAATCACTCCTAGGCAAGTCACTTGACCTCTGTTTGTCTCATGAAGATAATAATAGCTCTTATTTCCCAACATTTTTATGAGGATCTGATGAGTTAATAATTTTAATGTGCCTAGCACAGTGCCCTACACATGGTGAGCTCTATATAAACATTAGCTATTATGATTAACTATGTGCAGAAATAGTACCCAGTTGTCTTGCTATGCAGGATCCAGTCAAGAGGCAAGGATGGTATTAGAATGATGAACAGCATCATCAAAATGCCTTTGATAGAATGAAGAAAAATAGGAAGATGTGTTTTTATTGCATTGTGTGTGATGCAACTTATTCTCCATTTAACATGATGTGTTGTGTGATTTGGGAATTAGGATATAGGAAAAGACTAATAGAGTGGATATGGTAAGATGGAAAGGGTACTGAATTTAGAGTCAGGAGGACAGGGTTCCAGCTTTCTTACTTGCAACTGTGTAACTTTGGGAAAGTCATTAAAACTCTCGGTCTTGGGTTCTCATCTGCAAAAAAAAAAAAAAGGTGGGATTGGACTAGATGGCCTCCAAAGTACTTCCCAGTTCTAAATTTAAGATCTTATCATCTGGCTTCCACTCCTGGTTCTGCCACTTACTACACATATGACTTAGAGTTAATCCTTTCTCTTTCCTATAACTGTTTCCACATCTGTTAAGTCTAAATTTGGAAGTAGATGAACTCTGGGAACCCTCTCAGTAGCACATCATGATCCTATATGAATCACCAATTCAATAAATTTATTAAGTATCCACTAAACCCTGGGCACAGATATGAGGAGAAAGAGAGAAGAAAATCTACTAGAAAGAATCCTGGATTTGACCTACAGAAAGACTTTTATTGAAATCTTGGCTCTAATTCTCCATTTGAAAAATGGTCACAGTATATGAATAGGCAGTATTCAGAAGAAGAAATTAAAGCTATAAATGGACATACGGAAAAAAATGCTCTAAATTCTTGTTGATTAGAGAACTGCCAATTAAAATACTCTGGAGTATAACCTTAAACCTATCAAATTGGCTAACATGAGAGAAAAGGAAAATGACAGATGCTGGAAAGAATGTAGAAAAATAAGTACATTAATGCACTATTGGTGAAGTTGTGAACTGGTTCCACCGTTCTGGAGAACAATTTGGAATTGTGCCCAAGCAGCCATAAAACTATATTCACCATGACCCAGCAATACTAGTACTAGGTCTGTATCCCAAAGAGGTCAAAGAAAAAAGGAAAAGGCATAAATTCATAAAAATATTTATAGTAACTTTTTTGGCAAAAACAATTAGAAATTGAGGGGATCCCCATCAATTAGGAAATGGCTGACTAAGTTATTCCATATTTCATACGTAATCTATTCCATATCCATATTCCATATGATTGTAATAGAATACTATTTCATTCTAAGAGACAATGAGAAAGATGGTCTCTGCCATATGATCACAATAAGAAATAGGTCCGAAATCAGTACCCAGGAAAGGAAGGAAGGAAGGAAATAATAATTTATTAAACACCTACCCCGTGCCAGGTATTGTGCTAAGCACTTCACAAATATTATCTCATTTGATTTGCACAATAACCCTGACAGGTATGTTGTTGCAAGAAGATTCTTCTTCCCATTTTGCAATCAGAGGAAATTGAGGCAAACAGAAATTGTGAATTGCTCAAGACAGCTAGTGACTGTCTGAAGCTGGATTCGAATTCAATCCTTCCTGACCCCTGGCCCAGCACTCTAACCACTCTACCACCTAGGAGCCAGAGAGCCCATTCCTTAGATATGGCATGAGGCTAGACGAATGCAATGTCCCAGAAGCACCGTGTCCAAGCAGCCAAAACTGGAGCCACAGCAGCAAAGAGGGCGTGATTAGCATCCAGACAGAAGTGCCACCAGACATTCTATGCTTAAACCAGAGAAGAGGTCAGGGCCAGAACAACAACCACCAACTCTAGCATCCAGATATGCCACTGAGTCATATCAGTACACCAGCTCTAAATTTAGAACTATTCGAAGAGCAGGAGACCAAAAAGGGAGCTAAGTCCAGCCATCAGGAGACTTATCCAAACCCCAAGAATTCCTGCAGAAGGCAAGGCAAGGCCTAGTGTTAGCCACCACTTCCAATGCCAAGAAGAAGCCATCCAACCCATTTAGGGGCATAGGAGGGAAGAAAGTCTGACCTCAGCACAAAGTCCCACTTCAGAAAATAAGGCTGACAAGCAGAGTAAACGGAAGAAATTTTATGCAGTAAGAGAAGATTACGATATTAACTAAGAAGATGAGAGTTTCTCTGCAACAAGGTCAAGTAAAGCCACAGAACAGAAGGTGGCAAACTCTGTTTAACAAATAGACACCTTGAAGATTAGAATGCGAAATACAGAAAATAATGACTCCAAAAAACCAAGAAATGTCAAGACAAAATCAAAATTTTGAAAAAAAGTAAGATGTATACTTTCAAAAAAACTGACATAAAATCAGATGTACCATGACCAAATTTAAAAAGCCATGAACCATTTTTTGTGAAATCCTGATTCTCAAAGAGTAATAAGAATATTTAAAAATGACAATACTTGAAAACTATAATCAAAAACATATTGTATACTATAGTTTAAGACAGAATAATGAAAACTATCTAAATCTATTAGAACAATGGGGCAAAGTGAAAACAGAAAGCATCCATTCTATAGTCAGCTTATGAAAGAAACACCAAAATCAAAACTCTCAGAAATATTGCAGCCAAAATTCAGGGTTCAGTTCAGAGGATAAATACTGAAAGCAACCAGAAATAAAGAATTCAAGAACCAAGAAACCAATAAATCAATGATGATTACACAAGACTTGGCAGCTACCACCATTAAGCAGAAAAGATGCTGTAATACACTATTCAAAAAAGATTAAGGCTTACAACTAAGAATAATTGCTGCAGAGAAAAATTAACCTTTAATGGACTAAAGCACTTTCATTTTGGATGAAAAAAATTCAAGTTGAGTATAAGCACTGAAATGCAAATAAAGGAATCAAGGGAAACCTAGAAAGATAAATATATTGGAGCCATTAGAAGGAGCTATACACTGCAATTGAGGGAAAAGAAAAAAGCATCTCTCCAGAAATCTAATGTCTTCCATGGTCATAGAGAGAGTTAAGTCAGAAAGCCTGGGAATGCTTTTGTTCTCTTTTGTTAGTTTTAAGAGAAGAAAGAAAAGAAAAGGAATAAGGAGCACAATAAGGCCAAAAGAAACAAGGAACATAATATTTATCACAATCAAGATATAAGAGATGATTATATGAACATGGAGGAAATTACGTAAGCACCACTTTCATTTGAACCAGATAAAGAAGAGTTGAATATAATCATATTTGAACAGTTATACACGCACTCAAAAAGTTTAATGTAGAAATATATTAAAACCAAGTGGTAGTCAGGACAGGAAGAGGGGAGAGGAGGATTTAAGAGGGGAGGTAAGATGAGTGAGGAACTATTCGTAAGTAAAAGAAACTCACATTTTGGAGGGTGGATCATAAAGTAAGTATTAAAAGGAAAGGACAAAAAAAACTCATGATGGGAAAAGAACAAAGGAAAAAGAAGAGAATAAAGCAGAAGTTAATCAACCATAAATGCCTAATATTAAGCAAACTCCTCTCTCCACTTTCCTCTTCTCTGTAAAGAGGGGACCAGGAGACAATAAGAGAAAATATAAGAGGATAGGATGGAGGAAAATATGTGTTTAACAATCATAATAATGAACATGAATGGGATGAATTCACCAAAAACAAATAAATGAAAAAAAGAGAAGAGGATAGCTGGATGAATTAGAAAGAAGCAGTCAAAAATAAGCTGTTTATAAGAGATACACAAGAAAGATAAACATCCCCACACAGCTAAAATAAAGTGAAGAATAAAATCTATTTTGCTTCAGATGAACTCGAAATGAAAAAAATAGAGGCAGCAACCATAATCTCAGTAAAATGAGACATGATTAAAAGAGAGAAAGGGAAATTACATTAAGCAATATTATCACTTTGCAGATGCTATAGTGAGAGAATCTTATTTAGAGAACTCTAAAGAGTCAACTTAAAAATTAATTGAAACAATTTATAACATTAGCAAAGTTGCAAGAAGCAAAGTAAACCCATATAAATCGTCAGCATTTCCACATATTAGCAAGAAATCTCAGCAGAAGAAGATAATCAATCAGTCGGCAAGCATTTAATAAGCACTTCCTGTGTGCCCTGCACTGTGCTAAGTACTGGGGATAAAAAAGCATGGCAGTACAGACTCTGCTATTAAGAAACTCATTCTAATGGGAGATAACATGTAAACAGCTAGTAATATACTGTAGACAAACATAGTTGATGAAAATCAGTCTAAGAGGGGAAGACACTAGCATCTGGGGAGATGAAGAAAAGCCTCTTGTAGAAGGTGGGATTTGAACTGTCTTGAAATAAAACCAGGAAAACAAAGAAATAGAAGTGAGGAAGGGGAGTATCACAAACATCTGGAATATCCAGAGCAAAGTCATGGAGACAAGACAAAGAGTGTCATGGGGAAGAATAGCAAAAATAAATAGTAAAGCATAAGAAGACTGGAGGAGTAGAGGCAACAGGTTGTGAATAGTTTTAAATGTCAAACAGAGGTATTTATATTTAATCATGAAGGTAATAGGATGCCATTGGATTTTACTGAGTTGGGGGTGATATGGTCAGATTTACGTTCTAGGAAAACCACTTTGGCATCTGAGTAGATAGTGGATTGGAGGAGGGAGAGACTTAAAGCAGGCAGATCAATTAGGAGGCTATTGAAATATTCCAGGTGAGAGATGATGCAAGTCTTTACTAGGGTGACGGCAGAGTGGAAGAAATAGGGTATACAGGAGAATTTCTGTGAAGGTAGACATCAGGTGTAAATGCACGGATAGGAAATGAAGTCCTATATGGAAGGGATAATAAGAAAGTCAGTTCAGTGGACCATAAGAAGTGTGAAGACAAGTAATGTGCTAATGTAGGATACAACCAGGCTGCGAAAGATTTCAAATGCCAAATGAGAGAATTTATATTTGATCCCAAAGGGAATGGAGAACTCTTGAAATACATTGAGTAAGTGAAGAAAATGGTCAGACCTGTGGTTTAGGAAAATGACTGGTAATAGGATGGAGCACTGCATATACTAGCTGATAGAATAGAGTTTTAAACCATTTCATTAGCTAAATTGGGTGGATGACCAGATTCAAAGACCTTGTGATTGGTAGCAATTTGTACCATTGGAGAGGATGCATGTATTACTATGATCAAAGATCCATTGAAGTATTAAAATATTCATGCAAAAATGAGCTACTTCCTTTGGCACCACTTTCAACCAAGCTTTATCCACATGTGCCTCTCATTGCCTATACAGTATAAAATTCCAAGGCATGATTTAAGCTGAGAAATGATTTATCAAATGAGTGTTTCCGTAGAGTTTACACTGCTATAATTAAATGGTGCTCTGCTTGTACAATCCAATGATTTTAAGTGGATTAGTTGCCCTCTGCTTTACAAAGTTTTGGGCAAGCAAGGTTAGATGTGATTGCATCAAAAACCCATTTCCTAGTAATTTCAGAGAATATGCCTGGAATTTGGCCCTAAAGGACCTTATTTCAGAGCAAAATGACTTCCAGATAGTCAAATTCCCACCCTACTATACTTGTCCTTTTTAGGCCTAGCCTTAAATATCTCTCAGGAAAATCTGATAGCCAATCTAATGATAGAAAATTGAACTCACATTTGCATGGAAGACAATAAACCTCAAAGGGACTTTAGAGGTCATTTGAGTCAACTTTTGGTCTAGCATTAATGACGTTACCCAAGACTCTTTCTTTTTTCATATATAGACTTAGAATACATCAAACATTTATGGAGAGGCAAAGTGGTAGAGTACAGAATGAAATGGATTTGAAGTCAGAGAATCCAGGCTGAAATCTACCTCTGACACTAAATATCTCTGTGACCTTGAACCAGGGAGTTAAAACTGTCTGAACCTCAGTTTCTTCATCTATAAAATGAGGGCTTTTGACTAGATGGTCACTAGCCTCCCCTATGACACACAGATTGTGGTACAATGGATAGGGAACCAGACCTGAAGTCAGGAAGCCTCATCTTCTGAGTTCAAATCTGGCCTCAGACTTCCTCATCTGTAAAATGAGCTGGGGAATGAAATGGCAAACCACTCCAGTATCTTTGACAAGAAACACCCAAACGGGGACATGAAAAGTTGGACACAACTGAAAAGACTGAATAACAACAATTTGAGACAGAGAAGTGAAATGACTTATTCATGAAAGGGAAATGATGCTTCTAGCGGTGAGAATTCAAAGCTTCCAATGCCAACTTGGGTCTTCCAACATCAAATATAGTGTTCTTTCTAGGCCACATTGTTTAAAATTCTTAAAGACTCATGCGAGTTGACTTTGGTTCAGGGGAATGCTTAGAAGTCTGAGCTGGAAAAAAAAAAAACTTTACATTATGTGTATTACACACACTCATTCACATAATGCATATGAACTTTTTACCTCTCCTGTTTTCAAATTAAAAAAGCAAAACAAAACACCATGTTTTGCACATTAAGAAACCGCAAGGAAGATAGCTCGGTAAGTTCAAAGTACGAAAATAATTAATTGCATGTGGCTTTGAGGTGACCTGAATGGATTAAAAACACCTAATTTGTAAGGCAAAGCCATCAAGAGTACCAAGAACTAACTAAATTATCAAAGTAATGCTGAGGAAGCTGGGCTATAGGATGAGCTTTTCAAGTAGAAAGGAAAAACTTTATTGTAAAGAGCAGCTACTTCATTCATTTTTATGCACTCATGACCACAAAGTAAATTCACATTGATTCACTGATGGCCCATTATTCTACTCCAAAAATGCACTACTCTCTGCAAGAGCTTGCATTTATTTAAGGATTTTGGTGGTGGTTTTTGTTGTTGTTTTAACTTCAGTCACTATCTCAACATACATTGAAGCCTTTCTGGGTTCTTTTGGGGAACTTCAAGCAATAAGCCCAATTCTGCGAAATACAAGTCATCCCTGCATAGTAGCAGTAGTAGTAGTAGTAGTAGTAGTAGTAGTAGTAGTAGTAGTAGTAGTAGTAGCAGCAGCAGCAGTAGTAGTGGTAGTAGCAGTAGTCATAGCAATAGCAGTAGTAGTAACAGTAGTAGTAGTAGTAGTGGTAGTAATGGTAGTAGTAGTCGTAGTAGTAGTAGCAGTTTTGTTGTAGTGTTTATAGCAGCAGCAGCACTGGTAGTAGTAGTGGTAGTCGTAGTCATTGTCATGGCAGTGGCTAACACTTATATAACACTTTCTATTGTTCCAGGCACTACGCTAAGTGCTTTATAGTTATTATCTCATTGGACCCTTACAACAGCTATCAGAGGTATGCGCTATCATTATTCCCATTTTACATATAAGGAGACTGAGGCAAATAAGAGTTAGATGACTTGCTGAGAGTCACACAGGTATTAAGTGTCTGCAGTCAGACTCGACCTCGAGCCTTCCTGATCTCAGGACCAGCATTTTATCCGCTATGCCTCCAGCTGCCCAGAATTCTCCTCAAATTTGACTCTAATGTTGCCACAAGGCTCTACCTAGTCTGTCCCATTTGATCATAGGAACAAAGATTCAGAGCTGGAAGAGAGCATAGAATCCATCTAAGTCCAATTCCCTCATATTATAAATCAAGAATTGAGGCCTAGAAGGTTTAAGTGACCGGTCCTAGGTGACACAGGTATTCAGGATCAGAAGTAGATTGAGCGTGGCTCCTCTAACTTCAAATCCATTCCCTTTTGCACTATACCACACCGCTTCTCCGAATGTATATGATATATTCCAACTCTAAATCCATAGAAAATTGCCCTATGTAACATCATTAGCTCCAGACAAGAAGCTTTATTATTCAAATACAATTGAAATTTAATATTTACTGTGATCAATGATAAAACACACTACTGTCCTTTATCAGGTACTATACAAATCATAAAGTAACAAAGTTCTAGTAAACCTAACAGTTGCTCTAGAGTGATGCTTTTGTTCATATTTATGTCACTGTGTCCTTTGAGGATTTCCTCATAGCAGCACAGAAAGGACTTCGGGGGTTCGATACCATCTCTCAATAGGATCTCCCCTTCAAAATTCCCAACAAATGGTTATTCGGTCTTTTCATAGAGACCTCCGCTGATGCTGTCTATCTAGTGAACCCATTTAAGTTTTTAGCAATTCTGAGAGATATTCATTGAGTTTGACTAAAGCCTATAACTATGCGCTTTTTATGACTTTTACTCCCAGCTCTGACCACAAAGTGCTTAGTAAAATCAGTGCTTTCAACTGATCCTCATCTGGCATCAACTTCAGTCTCCTCACTATTCTTCTTGCCTACTGTTCTATGCAATCTAGGTATTCAATACTATTCCTACCATGTGGCACCTGGAACTGGACATAATACCCTATATGAGTCAAACAGAGTAAAGCTGAATAATTGCCAATCTTATTCTGCACTCTATCTTCTATTAATGTCATTGAGATCACAATTCCATCTTTTAGTTTCCAAGTCATCAAGTTGACTTACACTGAGAATACATTCAATTAATTAATCAATAAATATTTATTAAATAGCTACCATGTGCCAGGCACTCCACTAAGCACTGGGATTACAAATGAAAAGACAAATGAAATAGTCTTTGGCCTCAAGGAGTTTATATCCTATCGATGGAAGTAAAATATACTTATGAAAGCATATATTAAATAAATATAGTACAATAACGTGTTTTTTGTTAAGGGGGCATTAATAACTAGAGGACTCAATACTCAGTGGGATTTAAAACTTTTTATAACCTTGCCCCTTCCTACCCTTCCAGTTTTCTTTCATTTTGTTATTGTAGTTCAGTCGTGTCTGACTCTCCATGACCCCATTTGGGGTTTTCTTGGAAGAGATACTAAAGTGGTTTGCCATTTCCTTCTCCAGCTCATTTTATAGATGAGAAAACTGAGGCAAACTTAGTTGTGACTTCCCCAGAGTCACACAGCTACTAGAGAACTCAAGAAGATGAGTCTTCCTGACTGCAGGCCTAGTACACTATCCACTGTACAACCTAACTGGGATGATTTTAACCAACGACAAAGATATGACTGAAATGTTCCATCTGCTTCTGTTTGCTCTACCAAAGAATCTTTGCACTAGACAAGACTGAACTAAAATGGCTAATAAGAAGCTAAAACCCAAGATAAGAAAGAAGATAATAACAGAGCCCTTAGCTGCCCTTGATGTGTTCAAGTCAGTAGGTCCAGATGTAGTATATCCTAGAGTGCTGAAATAAATGGCAAATGTTAATACCATATTACTGTCAATGATCTTTGAAAGATCATGGAGAATTAGATAGGTGCTAAAGAATGGATGCCCTGATTTTTTTAAAGGAATAAAGAAATAATCTGAAAACTATAGGCCAGTGAGCTTGGCTTCAATTACAGTAAAATTCCAGAATTCAAGAAACAAATGGTTAGTGAACACTCAGAGGGGAAAAAAAGCAGTGATTACAAAGACTCAGTATGACTCCATCAAGACTAGGTCAATACACTATATATATACACATATGTACATGTATGTATGTACATATATATACACATATATATGTACATATATACACACACATAAATGTGTGTATGTACATATAGATAGATACATACATATATATACACATATGTATGTCATTTTTGACAATTAATACAGTAAGATACAGGGTTAAGAGGGATAATCTTTATATAGTTTAAATTAATTTTAGTAAAGATTTTGACAAAATTTTTGATGGCATTACTGTTGAAAAGATGGAGAGATGTGGGCTAGATGATGCTACATTACAATTTGGAATATTCAGAACATATTGTATAGCCAGGTCAAAATAATAGTAATTAGTTACTTATTATCAATGTAGAATAAGTTCTCCAGGGAAGGGGACAGAGATTTCTGTGATCTTACTCAGAACACATCTAGGGTAATGCATTAGTTCTCTGTGTCACATTTTAGGAAGGAGAATGATAAACTGGATGGTATACAGAAGAGGGTAAACATGACAGTGAAGTTACTCAAGATCATGAAATGATACATGAGAATTGCTTGACATTATTAGTAATATTTCACATTAAGAAAAGACATAAGGAAGGCAGTGATGTGGTGGAGCACAGGCAGAAATTAGCTGAACTCTCCCAACATTCCCCTCCAAATAACTTTAAAATAACTACTCAAATCAAATTTTGGAGGAGCAGGGCCAACGAAAGGTAAGTGTGAGATATTTCCCAGTCTAAGACAATTTAGGAGGTCAGCAGGAGAGGTCTGTGACATGGGGGCAGAAGCCAGCCCACAGTGGGGAGCACTGGTGGCAGGCCTTGGAGGGGACTATGACTATGGCAGCATTAGCAGCAGCTTCACAAGCTCTCAACCCATAGATGGTAAAAGGGTTGGACAACAAGTCAGAAATAGATTACAGGAGACTCTTTGTTGGTAATGGGTACAGCTGGCATTAACTGGCAACTCTATTGCTCACAAGCAATTCTGGGTCTCAGTTTTAGGGTGGAGCAGAACACTTCTGGTCAGTCATAAGGAAACAAGGGCTCAGGCTTCCTAGTTCCAAGGCAGAAAGGTGCCCTAGCACTTGTGGCTACAGGAGAGGAAGGGACCTGGTCACAGTTCCAGGGACAACACAAGCTTTAATGCTTGCAACTGTAGGGGAAAAGTGGTACTTCCTGGGTAAAGATCAGAGCACAGATCAGAAAAGCAGTGACCACACCTTTTCCTGGATCACACCACCTTGGAAGCACCAAAAACTTGCAGACTCCCAGAAGTAGTTCTAAAAACAGCAACATGAAAAAGTCTGAAGCTTGGGGCAATACCTCCTCACCCCTAAATGTGCATAGTCCAACTATAACATAATGTTCAAAGTCAAGAAATGGGCTAGAAAAACGGAAAACAACAAAAAAGAACATAATAACAAAAAAGCTACTGCAGTGGCAAGAAATAACAAGATATAAATTCAGAAGAGGACAGCAATGTGAAAAGAGCTACAAACAATGCCTCAGAGTAAGCTGCTAACTGGACCCAAGCCCAACAAGATTTCCTGGCAGAGTTAAAGTAAAAAGAAAATAAATAAATAAAAATGGCAGAGAAAAAATTGGGGAAAAAATTTGAGTGATACAATAAAATTATAAAAAGAGAAATAACAGCCTGGTAAAATAGACAAAAAAAGAAGAAAATACCTTAAAAAGGAGAATTGACCAAATGAAAAAACAGGTACAAAAATTCACTGAAGAACTCCTTAAAAAGTAGAATTAGCCAATAAGCCAATACAAAAGCCCAATCAAGAAAATAATTCCTTAAAAATTGGAATTGGACAAATGGAAGCTAATGAATCCATGAGACATTAAGAAATAATAAAACAAAATCAAAAGAATGAAAAAATAGAAGAAAATATAAAATATCTCATTATCAAAACTAACAACCTAGAAAACAGGTCAAGAAGAGATAGTTTTGGTATTATTGGACTACTTGAAAGGTATAATAAAAAAAGAGCCTGGACATCATATTTCAAGAAACTATCAAAACTATATTGCTCATATTGGGTAGAAAACTACCCCCAATATCCTAGAACAATGGAGTAAAATAGAAATTGAAAGAATCCAACCATCATCTCCTGAAAGAGATCTCAAAATAAAAACCTCTACAGAATGTTATGGCCAAATTACAGAGCTTCCAGGTCAAGGAGAAACTACTGCAAGTCACCAGAAAGAAACAATTCAAATAATACTGTGGAACCACAGTCAGGATAATATGAGATTTAGCAGCTTCTTAATTAAAGGATCAGAGAGCTTGGAATGTGATATTATGGAAGGCAAAGAACTAAGATTACAGCCAAAAATCATCTACCGAAAAACTGAAAATAATCTTTCATGGAAAAAAATAGATATTTAGTGAAATAGAGGACTTCTAAGCATTTCTAATGAACAGACCAGAGATAAATAGCAAATAGAAGCATAAAAAGATAAACAGGAAAAAGAAATCATAAGGAATTCAATAAAGTTAAATTGGCTACGTTTTACATGGCAAGATGAAACTTATAACTCCTATGGACAGTATAATTAGGAGTATACAAAGAAAGAAGGCACAGTGTTAATTGACTATGATAGGAAGATATATTAAAAAATTCAAAGGAAGGTAAATTTTGAGGGCCAAAACCTATCCAGTTAACCTGGGGTTTACTGGCTAGATTACTTTCTCAAAGACCATGACTTAAACCTAATTCACTCTGTGGTATATGATTATGATAGAATACTATTGTGCTATAAGAAATGATGAGCAGAATGTTTTCAGAAAAACCTGGAAAAATGAACTGATTCAAAGTCAAGTGAGTAGAACCAGGAAAAGAGTACGCACAGTAATAGCAACACTGTATGATGATCAACGTGAACGACTTAGCTGTTCTCAGCAATATAATGATCCAAAACCATTCCAAAGGACTCATGATGAAAAATGCTATTTACTTCCAGAGAAAGAACTGATCAAGTCTGAATGCAGATCGAAGTATACATTTTTATACTTTCTTTAGTTTATCTTCTTTTTTGTCTGTTTTCTTTCACAACATGACTAATATGGAAATATACTTTGCATGATTCTCCATGTATAACATATATCAAATTGCTTGCCTTCACAATGAAGAGAGGAAAGGAGGGAGAGAATTTGGAACTCAAATTTTTTAAAAAGTGAATGTTAAAAATTGTTTTACATGTAACTGGTAAAAAATATTATTTTTAAAAATTTAATTGGCAAACATCTAGAAAAGGAAGTGCTGATTGTTGTTTCATCAAGAAGTCACCTCAAACTAACCTCACTTCCCTTTTTGATAAGATTATGAAACGAACAGATGAATGCTGTAGATAAGGTTTATCTAGGTATTAGCAAATCTATTAATAGAATAGCTCATACTTTTTTGTGGAGAAGATGGACAGATATAAATAAGTATAAAGTAATTCCATTTTTAAAAATTATTTTAAATTATCAGTTTAATAACTGATAAGATAGCCTGACTCAAAAAGTAATTTTAATACCTCCATGTCAAGTGGCAGGTCTCCAGTGGATCATCCCAGGGATGCCTGTTTGGCCTGTACTACCATTTATCATTGATGTGGATAAAATCATGGATAATATGCTATCAGATTTAAAGATGGCACAAAGCTAGGACACAGCACAATCCTTCAAGATCCTTTTGCCCCCTGAATAGTCAGGATCCAAAAGGATCTTGAAAGGCTAGAGAACTGGATGAATATAATAACATGAAATTCAATGGGTAAGATTAGATATAGTCTTGTACTTGGGTTAAAAAAATCCTCTTTACAAGGGAGAGGCACGGATAAATAGAAGTTGCTTCGAAAAAGATTTGGGGTTTTAGTGGACAGTGTGAGTCAACAGTGTAACATGACAATCAAACCAGAGCTCATGCAGAGTAAACTTGGTTCTATATTAAGAGGCTCATAGCTTCCAGAACAGAGAGATGATAGCATCATTGTGCTCTACACTTATCAGACCTGATTGGGAGAATGTTTAACTCTGGGCACTATTTAAAAACAAACAAACAAAAGCATTGATAAGCTGGTGAATGTATACAGGACAACCAGGATAACAAAGTTCATACTGGGATTAGTTGAAGGAACTGGGCTAGAGAAAAGAATACCCAGGATGAAAGATGACAGTTGTCTTCAAGTATTTGAAAGGATATCATATGGAGGTGGAATCAGACTTGTGCTTTTTTGCCTCAGAGGAAAAGAACCAGTAGCAATGGGCAAAAGTTGAAAAGGGGCTTATTTACGTTTGATGTCAGGACAAACTTCCTGACAACTTGAGCTGTCTAGAAGTGGAATGGGTTGCCTGAAGAGTTGGTGGGAACTTTTTCCTTGGATACCTTCAAGCAGATCGGTGGCTACTTATTGGGTTTTGTATTGTGAGCTTCTTTTTGTGAACGGATTAGACTAAATGGCTGTGATGTGCCCTTCCAACTCTCAAATTTGGTGATTTTGTGATCGCAAAGACTATTTCCGGAAAGGTAAAAATGACCTTCCAAACAATTCTTACGGATTTCAGAAGAGTTATATAGTAAAAGACTTTTTTTGTGTGTTACATCTCATGAGTATTGGCAAACACCAATGTATTGTGTGCACTGTTATTAATGCCCAGTAAGTATTTTATACAAATCAATGAATGACTTTTTCTTAATATTAAGCACAAAGCACCATGCTAAGCATGGGGGATACAAACAGAAAAGCAAGACAATCTTTCTCAAGAAGCTAACATTTTAGTAAGGGGAGGCAACATAAATAGAAGGTTTTAGCAAAAAGTTATGTGGTATTGCTTAGGGTGCAGCACCAAAGTAGATGATCATGCTGCATCTTTAGTGCCATTTCCATGAATAAAAAAAACTATTATCACTTTCTATTGTTGAGCCATTTGACAATGCCAAGGGCTTTAGTGGTGAGCACTTTCCATTCTGGATCTTTATTAGCTTTGGTTGCTGAAGAGGCAGATGTTTCAGCACCTAAAAAGGTCAAGGCAGGTCTGGAAGCAGAGCAGCTGTTTGGGGGTATAGGAGTAGGGGACGAGATGCTACTTTTTCTAGGCTTTTGGTTGCAGGATCTTGGGACTGTCTCCACCTGGGTCTGAGGGAAGGTTGGTGAGGGATTGTTGGAGCACTTTGCACATGCTGTCTCCTATCTCTCCCTCTAGTGCCCTTGTTGCCCTAGCCAGACCTTCTTGTTTGCCCCACTGATGGTGATTGGTTAGTAGATGATGAGGGGGAAAAGGGAATATCAGTCTCTTCTCCAGGCTTCAAGAACATTCTTTGTTCTAAACATTACTGATCCAAAAACACACTGAACTATATTATATTCAGCAGGCTTTAGTTAAAATGACCAATTATTTACCAAAAGAAACTATGTTATTGCTAACAAGTATATACACATGCATATGTTATATATATATATATATATATATATATGTATGTATGTATGTATGTATATATATACATACATATATAAAATGTTATACATGTATATGTGTATATATACATACCTGGGTATATATGTGTGTTTATCCCATACACGGAAATAATAGCAAATCTAAGAAATTAATTCTGTGGTTAAAGAAGAAAAAAAATCCCCAACATACAGAAAGAAAAAAAGACAGCATGGTGTAGCATAGTGGAATGGATTTGGAGTCAGAGGCACCGCAGTACACATCCAGGCTCTCCTAATTACTCGTTACCCTAGGAAAGTGCCTTCTTCCCTCTTAGCCTCAATTTTCTCAGCTGTGAAATGACCAGAATGATCAGAGATTCATAACCATTTTTGTAGGTCATGGATTCCTTTGACATTCTGAAGCCAAAGGATATTATTATGGTTATTGCTGCTATTTTTATTATTTTTATGTTCCTTAAAATAATCATATATTTTTCTCCTCTTCCCCTCAACTAACTCCACCATTGGAAGAAAAAGGAGAAATACAAAATTCTTGTAAAATATAAGCTTAGTAAAGCAAAGCAAATTTCTACTTGGCCAAGTCCAAAAATGTATGTCTCGTTTTGTATATTTGTCTTTTACCTCCCTGTCATGATCTGGGCAGCAATATTCATCATCAATTCTCTGGAATTACAGTCAATCATTTCACTAACCAAAGTTCTTAAGTTTTTCAGAATTTTTTTACAGTTTTTACAATACTGATATCATAGCATTCTCCTGATTATGCTCATTTCACTCTGCATCAGCTTATACAAGATTAAGTTTTTCTGAAATTCTTTCTTCCTTTTTTACAGCACAGCAGTACTAAGCTTCTTCTTTATATTTTCTTCTCTGTAGGTTCTAAAACAATACTCTATACTGATTTTCCTCATGCCTGAAGACTATTCCTGCTTAGTCTTTACTGGAATTTCACTTAGGTCAGGTGTGGGACCTTCCAGGTCCTTGGATGAGGCCTTTTGGCTGAGTCCAAGTTTTACAGAACAAATCCTTTTATTAAGGGGATTTGTTCTGTAAAGTTTGGATTCAATCGAAAGACCATACTTGAGGGCCTATAGGGCCATATGAGGCCTCGAGGCTGCAAGTTCCCTACCCCTGGGTCTTATGTCATGCCTGATAACAGTGAGAGGCCTCCAAGGCTCTGTCCTGGGCCCTCTTCTCTTCTCCCTCTATACTTTCACTTGGTGATTTCATCAGCTCCCATGGTTTCAACTGTCATCTCTATGCAGATGACTCTCAAATCTACTTGTCTGGAGTCTAAGCTCTCTGCTGACCTTCAGATTCATATCCCCATTTGTCTGTTGGGCATCTCAAATTGGATGTCTTGCAGATCAGAGGTGTCAAACATGTGACTCACAAGCCCCTTTGCAGCTACAACACTCTCTAGTGAAGCCTGAAACAGATTAAAATGTAATTGGGAAATATTTAACAAAATAGAAATACTGTGGAACACAGGTAAGGTTAATATGTCATTTTCTAAGTCAATGTGCAGCCTGCAGAGATCCTTATGTATGGTTTAATGGCCCCCATTTCTATTTGAGTTTGACATCACAGTTGTAGACATTTTAAAATATGTGTCCTAAATTGAATTCATTATATTTCCTCAAAAACCCTTCCTCCCTTCCAAACTTTCTTATGGTCGTTACAGATATCACTGTCTTCTTAGTTTTCCAGGCTCCTAACCTAGGTGCCATCTCCTCCTCCTCACTCTCTCTCCCTTCCCAAATCCAATCTGTTATCACAGCCTGTCAATTCTTCATTTGTAATACCTTTCACATGCACATCTTTCTCTCCTCTGACACTTCTACCACCCTGGTACAGGCCCCCATCACTGCATGCCCAGATAATTGCAATAACCTGCTGATTGACCTTCCCACCTCATATCTCTTCCCACTCCAGTCCATCCCCCATTCAACTGTCCAAGTGATCTTCCTGAAGTACAGGTCTGACAATGTCACACACATACACCCTACCCCTGTCATTGAATAAACTCCAATTTATTATTACTCTCTATCATCCCCAGGTGTATGTACTCTATGGTCCAGAGACACTGGCCTCTTTGGTGTTTCTCACACTATATACTTTATCCATAGAACCCATGAATTTTCACTGGCTGTTCCCCTCATCTAGAATTCTCTCTCCCCCTCACCTCTGCCTCCGGGATTCCTTTAAATTTCAGCTAAAATCTCACCTTCTACAGAAAGCCTTTCCTGATACCCCTTAAAGCTAATGCCTTCTCTCTGTTGATCACGTCCAATTTATCCTGTATATAGTTTGTACATAATTGTTTTCATGATGTCTCCCCCATTAGGCTATGAGATCCTTAAAAGAAGACTATCTTTTACATTTCTTCACATGCTACTACTTCATACAGCTCCTGGTATATAGTAGACACTTAATAAATGCTTATCTATTGACCATTAAAATGTTTGAGTCATGGCATGATGATTTGGATGATTAGGCCAAGGATATTGTACAGCTGAGCTGCACCCTCGGCTTGGGAAGCAGACAAATCTGGCAGAGACATCAGTGACCAGAGAGTGGACATATGTCCCTGGGAAGGAATGGTTTAGTTATCCATGCAGCTCTTTTCAGGGAATCCAATTAGCCCCAGAGATGGCAGTCATAGGGAGGCAGTGACAGAGTAATAAAGGGAAACCCAAGTGGGCTCAAGAAAGGAGGGAAAGACATGATTAGAGAGATAACAGCAGTTTGTTGTCCTTTTGGAGAGTTCATGGACCCCGCCTCCTGGAAAGAGGAGGGATGATTTGGGAAACTCAGTAAGGGACTGAGAAATGATAGGTAGGAGTAATCTTGGACCTTAACTTACACTACTGCCTTGTGTATATTATGCAGATCCAGTAAGAATGGAGGTTAGCCCTCTAACAACCTCCAGAGAAATATTCCCTTGAAATATTCCAAACCAGAGGTGGGGAGCCTTAGGGTAGCACTATAATTCTGGAGTGCTGCATAGGTTTCTCAACCTTAAGAGTATTTCCTTTTCATGAGTTACTCTATGAGTCTAGAGGACTATATGGGTCAGAAGGTAGAAATCAACAGAGACAGAAGGACAGTTTTGACTGTTTATTGTCTCTTCTGAATATCTGTGGATTAGTCTTTATATGGTATGAAATAAAGGTTCTCCTGTGTCCAACATACATTGCTGATGAGTATTTGTGGGGGAACTGAGGGCCCTTTTCACCCATGTTTGTAATGGCCTAGGCATGAGCTACAATCTGATACTCCCAAGAGAGATTCTTAATGGGTGAATGAGCCAAATTGACTTGAAAGAAGCCCATAAGATCAAGGTAACAGGCAGCAGAGCACAGATTCAAACCTGGGTCCACTCCTTTTAAAATCATCTCTCTCCCTATTTTGCTATGTTCTCCCCTGAGTTTGGGTTTGATATAGCCGAGTGCCACTATAAATTCATAGGTGTGTGAGAGCTGTCCAAAAATGTTATTTGAGGAAGACTATCGGAGGAGTTGAGTGTAGCTAAAATGAATTGAAGGCAGGAAAAAAATCCAGGCAGGCAGAGTAGTCAGAATTCTCTTGAACAACATGTTAAAGCCCAAACATAAGATGATAAAGGCTTGGACTAAAAGAGTGGCTGGGAAGATGGAAAAGAACTGGTTGACACAAGAGCCACACTGGAAGAAAAGATGAAATTACCTGTTTACAGTGACTGGTGCTGATGAGGAAAAAAAAAAAGATTAAACTACTCAATCTATGTTTGATTTACTGAGAGAGTTCTTTTTCAATACTGATATTTATTTGTAAAGCTATACCTGAGTAATACTGCATTAAGGTGGAAGCTAACCTATTTTGTTAATTGGCACTGGCTTAGGGAGCATTTTTGTAATTTAATTTTGGTCTAATGTTCAGAGAAGATTGGGCAGGGTTTACTGAAGCATGGTGATCATTTAATACTGCATGTACTCTTTTATTGTGATCAAATTCAGGAATATATCTAAACAGAACAGAATGGTAGCGAGATACCATCATCCTGAGCCTCATCTTGAATTAATTGCAGCTTTGTCTCAGTGTCACCAGGAAATATGCAAGAATCACTTTGAAATTAGTAAAAGTTACAATCATTAAAACTGTCAAGTGAAGGGAAAAAAAAGCTCAGCATTGCTTGTTTGTATGTACAAGATCCCAGCTGTGTTCACCAGGAAGGGTGGGGGAAAGAAAGAAGATGAGAGAAGGGGGGGCGGGAATGAAAAGATATTGGGTTCCTGCCAGAGAAGTAAATGAAATAGCCATATTCCATTTATTGTCCTGACCAGCTTGAGTTCTATTCATAATATATTTAGTTAATGCAAATAAAATGACTTCGCACCGGTTGGAATGAATAATCACATTAATGATCAAATGAGGAATGTGAAAATTGTCAGCCTCACCAGCCAGATCACAGATGTTTTGCTTTTTAAGTATGACTCCTAAAAGATATTTGGTTGCTAGCTTCCTTCCATTTTAGGGACACTAATTCCCACCTCTCTCCTGTTTCAGTGTGTGGCTTGTTTCTCAATGATCCCTAAAAAGGAAATATCCAGGGACACATCCCTACCCCCCCCTCCTCACTTCCTACTCTTGCTTTCCAGCTGGAATCCTGAATCCAATTATAAATCCATTAAAATGAATGTAAATGACTGTAATCTTGGAGGGCCTTTTCAAAACTAGATCACTTTACAGTGGTTCTAGAAGAATGCAATAGCAAAGGCCTGTCTGTGTACACTGAAAGCTTAGACAAATTATCCTTTAAAAAGCTTAGTTTTCCACATATTTGATGATTTTTTGTGGAAACACACAGCATCTCCCAGTTTTATTTTAAATAATGAATATTAGGTTTCCAAAATATTGTCAGTCAAGTGTGAGCAGTCAAACCACACTTATCTGTAAAATTAAGATGACAAAGATGTATCATTTCTTAGAGTGAGTCATAGTATTCCAAGAGTTACATTATGAGATAGATATACACAAAGACATTCCAGTTACATTGGCAGAAAGATGTGTTTACAAGACTGTCTTTAGGTCTTCTTTGGCTAATAGAATTGTAGCTATTTATACCTGTATACATAGATGCATACAATACACACATGGATACATAAATATATATTTATACTTTCCTTATTCACTGTGTACCTGAAAATGTACATTAATAGCACCATAGTAGGGGATAATATGGTATGGTAAAAAGTATGCTAGATTTGGAGTCATAGGAAACTCAGCTTTGATACTTGCGTGAGCTCAGGCAAATGTCTGAATCTTTCTGTACCTCACTTTCCTCATCTGCAAAAGGAGAGGGTTGGAGGAAATGAATTCTGGTGACTTGAAGTTATAAATCTAAGATACTATGCTCTTTTACCAGTCATATCTAAACAGGAACCCATTTATAATATATCTAACAAGACTAGCTTTTGCTTAAAGGCCTCCAGTGATAGGAAACCCATTACCTTGTGAGACAATCCATTCCACTTTCTGATACCTCTAATTATTAATACACAAAATCTAAATTTGTCTCTTTGACTAGGCCCCATTGATAAGTTCTTCCTGGGGCCTCCATTTTTTGAAAGATCCAAACATTCATTCCCTTCCTGCTTTTGATTTTCCAGACTTCAGCACCATGTCCCTGTGATGGTACCTCTCTCTCCTCACCTCCTCATCCCTCTACCCCAGCATTTAAGCTCTCTTTTGTGTATTGTCTTCCCTTTTAGACTATAAGCTACTTGAGGGCAGGGACTGTCTTTGTTTCTTTTTCCTTGTATTTATATCACTGGCACCTAACACAGTGCCTGACACATAGTAAATACTTAATAAATGAATGTTACTTGACCTCGTCTTTGTAATTTCCACCCACTGGTCCTTATGAGGCCAAGCAGAGAAAACCTAATCCTTTCGCCTCCACATGTTGGCCCTTCAGGTCATAGGATTTAGAGTTGAAAGGGAATTTAGACATAATCTAGTCCCATCACTAGATGTCTTGATGGCACTTCAATATCAGTATATCCAAAACAGATAATATCATCTTCCTCCTGCAAAAAAATTCATCATCTTCTCCTCCCAAACTGTTTCTTTAACAAGGCCTAACATGAGGACTAAGTGTGCACCTCGATGCCTCATAAAGAGGCCCATAAGGTAGTTTTATCCTGCCCAGTTTTCAGGATGTTGTTGTTTTGCCTAACCCCCTGAGGGATCCTATACTACAAATATCAAAAACGGTTGGTTAGCCTGGCATCCACACAGTGACACTACTAGTGCACTGGTCTCACCTAAATACTTTTCTTCTCAAATACAGATGTAGGCACACCATCCACAGTTCACCCCCACAGCAAGGTCTCAACTGTGCTCCTCTGTCCCCAAACACATTGTTAACATTTCCCCTGCCCTCTATTCCATAACTTCCCTTTTCTTCCTTGCTCCCCAACTGTTCTGGGGAACTGATCCTGAATGCTATTTATAAGAATGTTAAGTTGAAGCCTGGATCTGGAGAAGAGTTGACAAAATTCATCTCCCTGTTTTCACTATTAGGATAGGGCACTATTGGTATGAAATATTTTGTATGCTTCTACATAGAAGTGGTCCGTTTAGCTATACTAACTTCTTGCCTCTTTCTTTAAGAAAAACTTTGTTGCAAGGGCAGTTCTTCATGGCAAAAGGAGGGATATATTCAAGAATGCAAATTATGTCAAAGTAAAAATTAAAGAAAGGAAAATGGATGGTTATACAGATATATTTTTCATTCATCACTACCATGTTTGACACGTGAAACTTTATCCTTGCTATGCTATTAAACCATGTTTTCCCTGTTGCTCGCAAGCTGAGATAAGCAGTTCTTCATACTTCTCCAACTTTACATGGATGGGAATTGTTACTTCTAGCAATTGCTGTGGTAAGTATGAAGAATGTAAAGGCTTTATGGGAAGTATGTGGGATACCAGGTGAATTTTCTAGTATTTGAGTAAACTCTGTTTCATCTCTTACTATATTTAGACACAGGGTAATGTGAAGGGCGCTAAGTAAAACTCAAGGGCCTGCAAGGAAAAGCCTTCATACAAGACAGTGGGTATGGTCTAGCCATACCTATTCTTTTTGTTCTAGAAAGACAACGTCTATTTTCTCCAGGCCTATAATATGAAGTCTGCTTCTGTCAATGGACAGGGGCTTTCTGGCTTTCCTAGAGCCCCACTTACAGGCCTTCATCCTATGCTGCCAAGCCAAATATTAGCTGAATCATTAGACTATCTACTAGGCAGAGATGTGAGATGTACCCACATACAACCTGAAATAAACATTGTACACCTAGCATCTTACATTCTCAGGGACACACATTGGGCCATTGCTAAGTACCATGCCCAATTACCTTGCAGATGTAAGGTGAGATTACAAAAAACTAGATTATCTTTTGGATAGCCCTTTCCCACCAATTATTACCCTTTGAGACACTAATTTTTGAATACCAGGAAGTCAATGCAAGTGAATATAGTTCCCCGCAACAAACGGTTCTTCATATATTCCTAAATACATTCCCATAAGGGGCACCTCTCTTGTTCATTTTGTACATAAGGCCACCCAAAATGCTTTAATGGACCAAGAAAGAGATGAATTGAACATTCATAGTCATGAAATGTATAATAGGCATTTGGTGATACAAGATAGAAGTTCAGAAGACAGATTGAGACTGGATATAGAGTTCTGTTAGTCATCTGGAGAGATATCATAATTAAATCCATGGGAGCTGATGAAGTCACTGAGACAGAGTGGAGAGAGAAAATAGCTTAGGGCAGAACCTTGGAGTATACCTACAGAAAATGATATGGAAGAAGTTTCAGTAAAGGAGGCTGGATAGAATCAGTTGGACAGATAGGAAGAGAAAGAAAAAAAGGGGTAACTGTAAGGAAAATCTAGAAAACAGAGTGTGTACAGGAGGTGAGAGTAGTTACAAGTATCAAATGAAGTATAGAAGTCAAATAATTCTAGCTTCCATAATTTTTATGGGGTGACACACTTTTCTACACGAACTTCAAAGGAGAGATTTCTTAGTGATGGCAGCAAAGAGAGACTCTGGAAGTGTTGATGGGAAACAAGAAACATCCCAACACTGTCTCCAGGACCAGTGTTTCTTAGCCATAAGGGTAGAGGCAATAATTGGGAGAATCAGAAGATGTTTGCCATTTGAAATCCCTTCTAAGCAGTAACTAAGTTTAGAGCTAGCTCTTCTTTCCTCTCCAGGTTGCACTCCTAACTCTCTGAATTTTCTACCTTATCCTGTCCCCTATCCAGAGACCATTAGCCCAGCCCTCTCCTACATTTCAGCCTCCTTTTAAGTACAGTCTTTTCCCATTAGGATGCAATCTTGTAGAGGGAAGGGACAATGATTCTTCTTGTGTTTGTATTTGAAATGCTTACTTAGTTAGCAAAGTGCCAGGTACTCAGCAAGTGCTTAATAAATGCTTATCAATGGTAAAAGTTAATTTAGTGCCTGTATTGTACCAGACATTATACTAACCACTAGGGATACAAAAAGAGGCAAAAGATAATGTTTTCCCTCAAAGAGGTTATAGACTTGTTTGTTGACACAGATGATCATAGTCTTATCCCTAGGCCAGATCAGAGGTATATATTATCATCAGATCCTCTCTTAAGTATATGTTTTTTAGCAAATAGTTTAACCTCATACCCACATACAGACATGTTTTTAAAAAAAATTATTTTGTTTTTAATTTATGGAATAATATCAGCATTTTCATAATATGGTATAATAAAAAAGAAACTTGCTATTCCTTTTAAATACATAATAAAGTTATTACATAAATTTCTTTTTTTTATTTTTCCCCTTTTTTAATTACCTCTCCACCCATGCCCTAGAGATGGCCACCATTAGAAACAAATAAGTACATATATGCAAAATTATTCTACACATACTTCTATTTATCAGTTCTTTCTCTGGATGTAGAAAAATGCCTTTCTTCATATGTCCTTTATAGTTAATTTGGGTATTATAATAGTCAAAATGACTTACTCGCTCAAAGTGGTTTTTAAACAATATTGCTGTTACTGTATACAAAGCTGTCTTGGTTCACCTCAGTTCGCTCATTACTTTGTACAAGTCTTTCTATGTAAAGCAGAATTATTTAATAGAAAGGAATTGGATTTGAAATTAGAAGAACTAGTTTAAAATCACGTGTTTTGTTTCTATTTTTGTTTTTGCCACTAAAGGGTTGGATCTTGTGCCAACATATAGACACCTGCTTGAGGCAGAATGATTCATGGAAAGGACTCTAAATTGGAAATTAGAGAAGCTGGGATAAAATCATGTTTTTGGTGTTGTTTGCTAACTATCTGTACAAGTTTTAGAAGTTACCTCACTCCTTTAATCACTCATTCAACCATTCAATAAGCATCCACTATATTTCAAGCACTGTGATAAATACTAGGGATAAAAAGACAAAAACAGTAAAATCGGTCCTGCCTTTGAGAAATTTACACTCTACTGGGGGAAATAATATGTACACAGATGAGTAAAAAATATGTAAAGTAAACACAAGGTAATTGAGAGGCACTGGCAGTAGTCAGGATCAGGAAAGGCCACATAGAAGAAGTGATACTTGAGCTGAGCTTTGAAGAAAGCTGGGGATCCAACAGGTAAAGGTGAGTAAGGAAGTCATTCCAGACAGTGTTTGTGCAAAGGCAAAGAAGTAGAGGAGAGAATATTATGTATAAGAAACTACAAGTAGCCTAATCTGGTTCTAATGTAGCCTGTATAAAGGAGAATAATATGCAATAAACCTAGAAATGTAGCCTAAAGCCAGACTGAAGAAGCACTTTCAATTCCAAGCAGAAGATTTTGAATCTCATTTTAGAGTGAATAGTGTGTCAATTGAGTGGGCAAGAAGTGGCAGAGGGGTGGGGAGGGGTGAGGGAGATATGGTCAAGCCTGGGTTTTAAGAACCTCAGTTTGTCAGGTGTGTGAAGACTGTATCAAAGAGGAGAGACTTAAGGTAGGGAGAGTAACAAGCAGGCTATTTCAATAGTCTAGGTGAAAGATAATGATTGTCTGTATTAGGGTAGTGTACTAGCAATTTAGATTTGAAGATCTTTCCCATCCATTAATAGGTCATGTGACCTGTTTATGTCACAGGAAGCCTAAGTCATGTGTGGTGGGAGGAGCTTTCTGACAGGAAAAGGAAGTTATCTCACAGTAAATGCTGAAAGAGAGAGAGAGAGGAGTTATGGCTACTAATGGCCCTCATGATAAAACTGAACAGACTGACTTAGCTGTACTGTGAGTTTGTTTTGTGGAGGACCCCAGCAGGGAGTCAGAGAGATTTTGGGATGGTGAGGCTCCATGTTGTGATATTGTGTTTTAAATTCCTTGCTGTTATGGTAAAGTGGGCTGACTGGCTGTGGGAGCTGAACATTCGGTTATGGGATATGGTTTTCTGAAGTCTGAATAAATGGTATACTTCTTCTACCTTCTTCATGGAGAGTCTCTCATACTTTGCAATACAGAACTACATAGGCATATTCATGATTATCGTTGGTGTTGTGTTTATTGCCTTACTGATACAGGTGGTGATAGTGTAAATGGAAAGAAAGAGACAGATGCTAGAGATATCATAGAGGGTCAATTGACAAGACTTGGCAAGTGATTGCATATACGGATAGTGAGTTAGAAGAAAGAATTAATGATGATTCTGGGTTTGTAGGTGTAAGTGATTAACCAGGGGTGGGGAACTTGTGGCCTTGAGGCCACATGTGGCCTTCTAGGTCCTCAAGTGCAGCCTTTTGACTGAGACCAAGTTTTATAGAACAGATCTTTTTATTAAGGGGATTTGTTCTGTGAAGTTTGGATTCAGTCAAAGGGCCATACTTGAAGGCCTAAAAGGCCACATGTGGCCACAGGTTCCCCACCCCTGAACTAGACTATTGCAATGGCCTGCTTCAAGGCTTTTTCCAAACTGTCCTTCACTCAGCCCTCAAAGTGATTTTCCTAAAGCAAAGATATTATGTCACTTCCCTTGTTTCTACTAGGAGTAGAAAGACTCCCAGAGTTTTATTCAGGAGACTTGGATTCAAAACTTAGCTAAGACATTGGCTGTGTGACATTGGGCAAGGTATCAAATTACTTCTCCTCTCTAACCCTCAGTTTCCTCATGTCAAATTCAGGCTAATAATAGTTGTAATTATACTAGCACAACCTGCCTCAGAATTTTGTGAGGAACTGTCTTTGTAAACCCTGCAATACTATACAAATGAGCTATTATTGCTCATATCTACAAATGCATGGTATTTGTTTATTTGGGCCCTTTGTATAATGTTATATTCATGGTAGGTGCTAAATACTTGTTGCGTGAATGAACTAAGAAATGGACAAACTAATGTTATTTTTCTTTCTATTAGAAGTTGTTTGTTTTTAAAAATCGTTTACCCATGTATTCCTAGAAATTATCTCCAAAAAACATTGAATTGTCTGTTAAATCTACAACCATCTGACACCTCTGATAATATGAAATTCCCTTTTGAATGAGATCCCTAGACTCATGTGACACTGGCCTAATAACAATAACTGACAGTTACACAATGCCTTACAGACATTCGCTCATTGGTTTGTCACAATAATCCTACAATCCAGATATTATGATCTCTATTTTATAGATGAGGATACTGAAGCTGAAAAAGGATAAATGACTTACCCAGTCTCCCTGCCAGTAAATGGCTGAAGAGATATTTGAGCCCATGTCTCTTGACTGGCCTTCTTCACATTCTACCAAGCTCAATCTACCTCTAATTCCTCACTACAACTGTGAGGACCGTGGTGAAACCAAAGGTTATCTTAAAACACAGAACTGTTCCTTCTACCATAAATGTGCAGCTAAGCTAACTGAGGGTGATACAAATACTCATTCAGAAGAATTTAGACCAGGCTTTGTATGCATTGGGCAGATATCCCAGGAGCACTTGAGGTTCTATATTACCACTGCATCCTCCAGCTGACTCGTGTCCTCCTTTCTGCAAGTCTACCTTCACTTTACAAATTAATTAACCAATGAAGGAAATTCTCCCTGTGTGCCTCTGCAGATCTTCTCTGGTGTACCTGAGTAAGCCACCCATTTTATTAAATTATACCTCTTCGGAGGGTTGGGCAATATGGAAGCTCTCACTGATAAAGGTTCACTATTGATATAGTGGTAATATGAAATGCAGCACTTAATTATTGGAGAATTATAAAACATTTGTTAGTTCTATTCTCCCCCTGTATCTGGGAAATTTCCCAGTTTGGTCCAACTTTCTATACTATATAGGACTTTTCTGTGATCTCATGGCTTATTGATCATAGTAATGTAAAACTGAAAAGAAACTGGGAAGTGTTATACTCAATCACTCGATCTACTTACTCTTCCATGTCTTTAATTGAAGTCCATAGCCAATGGAGAGTCCACTATATGAACTCCTTAGAGGTACTTACGTGGCACATTGGATAGAACACTGAGCCTGGAGTCAGGAAGAGATGAATTCAAATATGGCCTGAGGCAATGAACTCCTTAGAGGTACTTACGTGGCACATTGGATAGAACACTGAGCCTGGAGTCAGGAAGAGATGAATTCAAATATGGCCTGAGGCAATAGCTATGTGACTCCGAGCAAGTCACTTAAACTCTGACTCAGTTTCCTAAAGCATAAAATGAGGGTTATAATAGCACTCATTTCCCAGGACTTTGTAAGGATCAATTGGTGCTTAGTACACTATCTAGAACATAGTAGGTACTTAATAAATCTTTTCCTTCCCTCCTTCCTTTGCTCTTTCTTTCCTTCCTTCCCTCCTTCCTTCCTTCCCTTCTGCCTCCCCTCCCTCCTTTTCTCTTTGCTTCCTTCCTTTTTCTCTCCTTCCCTTCCTCTTTTATTCCTTCCTTCTCTTCTTTCCTCCCTCCTTCCTTTCCTCCTACCCTTCCCTTCTTCTTTCTTTCCCTTTTCCCTTCCCTCCTTTCCTCCTTCCTTCTTTTCTTAGTTTTAAAATGTAATGCTATCTATGTTTATTGTATTTTTGTTTGTTTATTTTGTTACATATTTCCCAATTACTTTTTAGTATGATTCAAGCACACTGAGGAGCAATGAGGGCCACATGGCACACCTCTGATTCTTGCGTGTACTTCAAGGGAAGAAGGGCAAAGGGGCAGATGTGTAAGGGGGACAAATTTCTGGAACTTTAGCGCTAGACTTTAGAATTCAGTAATAGCCTATCATTTATATAGTTCTTTTAAGGGTTACAAACTACTTTGTAGATATTATCCCATTTTATCTTCATTACAACTATGGGAGATACTATTACTATCCCCATTTTACAGTTAAATAAACTGAGGTAGACAAACTTGTCCAAGAGTCACATAGCTAGTAAGACTCTGAGGTCAAATTTAAAGTCAGGTCTTACTATCTCCAAGTCCAGCACTCTACCCTCTGTGCCATCTAGCTGCCTCCAAATAGGAAAGTAAAGGCATTATGAGGAGGGATAAATCTCACAAGCCCTGATTCATCTCTCCTCCACATTTAGTGATGGCTGTATCTACAGAACTCTACGTATACCCTCTATGATGTTCCCTGGTCAGGGCGTCTCCACAGCACTGGTCCTGACACAGGTCCTGCTTGTGGCAAAAGAGTAATACTGCCCCTCTCAGATTGGCCTCAGTTCTCATATCACCGTTCATGGTCACTGCAGACAGAGACATATGTCACAGCTGCTGGCTATACAGGAACCTGCTACTCCCCACCCAAAACCTGATGCCATGCACCCCCATGAGATTCAAAAGCCTCATCTTCCCTTGCAGAATCCCTCTCAAATGAAACAGAATGCTTAAATTTTCTCAAGGACAGAAAAAAAGGAAAGAAAAGGGCAAAAGATATAGGATGGACCTATAAACCTTCAAATATTGTGCCCTCTCACAAGCTTTCCAAGGCCATGAAGAGGGGACAAGGTCAAGACGAGGAGAAAAGAAACCATGATAGTTTGCATAAATTCTCCACTGTCCTTCTCTCTCTCTCCAAATTGCCACTAAGCTCTGACCTGGAGCAGATGTATCGACGATGCTTGCAGCTGCTGTGGAGGCATAAGGCCAATAATGCCAGCACACAGGACGGCTGCTAGCACAGGTTTTTTGATCTGCTTTTCTAAGGAAAGCAACTTTAATGGGTTTACATCTTACTTTAATTAAACATACATATATCATTCACTTAGTTCAGGGGAAAAAGTCAGCACCCTGAACTTCAGAGCAAATACAAACAGAAATTACAAGCAGAAATTTATATAAACAGAGCAAAATAACGCAAATCAGCGGACAGGCTTCTAGCTGTATGTCCAAGCAATATATAAACAGTTACCAAAGCACCAACATCTGGATTTTCAAAGCTGAGAGGGGCTCCGTGATGGCTACCCAGAATCTCGTCTGGTCAAATCACATGACACTCTTCCAGTGAGTGAGAGCCCCAAAACAAAAAGTCAACCTCAGATTTTATATACCCTTCTTCAGGGTCAGAGAGTGTCACAATCATGTGACTCAAACCCATGTGAACTAGGCTTTCTTGTTTCTTAAGCAGGTCATCAAAGACTTGATTCAAAGAAACAAAGGCAAGACTCATCAAAGGCACTTGATTACCTCAGTGCTGAGAATCACTCAAACAAAAAACAGCAAACAGTCCCACTTTGCTTGCCATTACATTTGAAAAGCAAGACTCAAAGGTACTTGATTACCTTAGCATTTCAAAAAAGAAAACAGTAAAAAAATAAAAAAGTCCCACCCTTTTTACCATTATAGCAGGTGATGGAAAAGAACAAATAAAGGACACTGTGTATCAACAATCCGGCTAGCAGCTGCTGTGAGGGTGTAATACTAACAACAAGCAGCTCACAAAACGCTATAAGCCCAGGTCCTTTTCATCTGCTTTACTAAGGAAAGCAATGTTAAGGGGTTAACAATCTTACTTTAATCCAGCATACAAATATTATTTACTTAGTTCAGGGGAAAAAAGCAGCACCCTGAATTACAGACCAAATATAATTCGTAGTTATCAGCATGTGAGTGTTCAGCCGGGGAGCTCATTACAATAGCTGGCCCAGAGTCACATGCCACTCCTGCTGTGGCGCAGAGCTCTGAGAGAGAATGCCAACCTCTGCACTTATATATCCTGTTCAGTGCTGAGAGGTCCCCGACCTCACCCAGGCTGGGCATGGAAAAGTTCTCCACCCCCAATATCACATCAGATACAAATCAATGACTCCCAATTGTCTTAGTGCTGAGAAATACAAAAACATCCCACTTTATCTTTTCCCATTCAAACAAAGGCCAGAATCATTAAAGGTCAACAGCAAAAAGTTCCACCTTAATTACTATTACACACTGCTGCAGACACTCTGACATATACATTGGTTCAGTACTAATGACTCACATTCATAAGGCAATCTAGGGTTTTACAAAGTACCTAACATAGATTAATTGCTCTGACCCTCATGCCCTCCCAGATAGATGCTATCATCCCAATATTAAGATGATGAAACTGAGGCTCTCAGATATGATAATGATATGCCTAGAGTCAAATAGCTAGCAAGTGTCAAGGCTAGGAAGCAAACCAAGGTCTGCCTAACTCCAAATTCTGCATCACAACAAGGAATGCACTACAGGAACGATGTAACTCCGGAAAGGCAGAGAGGTAGCAGGTGAAATAGTTAGTTCTGGAACTAGCTAATAGCCCAGTTTGATTGAAAGATAGAGTCAGTGAAGGGGAATAATGTGAAATCAGCTTAGAAAATTGGTTTGAAGCCAGATTATGGAGGCCCTTGAATGTCAAGGTCAGGAATGCATCTATTAGCCTAGAAGCAATAGGGAGCTACTAACAGTTTGGGAGCTAGGGAGTGACCTGTGTATGAGTAGATTGGCATATTGGGAAAATAATTTTGGCAGCTCTGTAAAGACTAGTTGGAGAGGGAAAAGTGTAGAAGCAGAAAGGTCTATAAGGCTATTAAAATGGTTCAAATTAGAAGTATCTGACTAGGGAAAGGTTCTCCCAGAATTTCTTTTGAGGCTTTTTTCTCTACTCTTGACACCACCCTGTCCACATAGTTAACATATGGCTCCCTTTGATGGTCCATCGCCGCACCATCTGGTTGGTTCACCTCAGGAAAGAGAGAGGCTCCCATTCCTGGCTTTGAGGATGGCATGTACAAATGTACAGCAGTGGAAAGGGGCAAGAAAAGGGTAGGAAACAAGGACTCATCCATTTTGGTGGAAGTATGGACCACATGGAAGAAGCTACCATGAAAAAACGCAAAAATGATAAGATGGAAACAGACCATGGAAGACCTTGCAAACTTGAGTCATAGAACTTTAGCCCTGGAAGAATCAGGAGAGATCATCTAATCTAAGCTCCACCTTTGACAGATGAAGAAACTGAGCCCCATGTAGTTGTACGGCTATTTAATAATTCAATGCATTTCATTCACAAACCTATATGTATGCAATTCTAGTAATATGTTAAATTGTATTAATACAATAATGATTACTGAGAGACGTTAATCAAACATTTTTTAATCTCATACTATGTGTAGGATACCATGCTAAATTGTGGGGATACAAAGATGAGAAACAGAACAATCTCTGTCTCATCTAGTAGGGTTGAAGGAAAATTTGAGGATGCCTAAAGTAACACAACAGGCTTAGTGACAGAGTATGGTAGAATCCAAATCTCTTAACTTCATGCCTAGGATTCTTTTCATTATACTGTGTTGCCTCTAAAAAGCAAAAAACAAACAGAACAAAATGAATACACATACACATCTGTACCTTAGTATAGAATTAGACCCCAGTCTCATTAGCAAACTGAGTGAATCACCCCCATATTAACAAGGAAAACATTTTACATATAACACAATGGATCACGGATCTAGAGATGAAAAGGACCTTCAACATGCTCTAGTCCAACCCCCTCGTTTTATAGATGTAGTGGTACTGTATCTATATATGCATATCTATCTATGTGCACAGTGCCTGGCACATAGTAGGCACCATATTAATGCTTATTCCCTCCCCCATTTTTGAACTCACTCTTCTATAATTGGTCTGGACACATCTCTTGTTCAGGGTTTTAGGGGATCCCTGAAGAGTCAAGATGATTCTTCTCTAATACTAGCGGCTTGAGCCTTGATTCCAGTGAGTCTTCCTCCCCTGGGAAGCTGCCAATGATTACTGGCCCAGTTTTATTTAATTAATAAAAATCAATCAGTTTTTACAAAAATATATTTACTGCAAAGATATAGCAAGATCAGAGATCCAAACATAACTACTCAATACATGGAGCGCACATTCTCTTCTTTATTGCTGCTATCTCTGGGGAAAGTAGGCTCAAGCTCAAAGCAATTTTTACACAGCATTTGCCTGGCCAGACTAACTTCTAAGGGTGGCACAGCCAATTGGTGGGTGAGATTTCATCTCTACTGCTTTAGGAAGGTCCTTTGGAACTTTATTACTCAACTTCTGGCAAATCCCATCATGGACTACAACTCTAGTCTGGTGACTTATTCTCCTGACCTTTCAAGGCTAACAAAGTTATTACCTTTTCCAATCTCCTTAGCCTAAATGCAGGGAAAAAAAAAATAGATACAACAGAGACAGAAGGAATTCACAGGCCTTATGGCCCTCAGGGCACAGATAAAAGCCTGAGGATTCTCTTCCTGTTTCATGCTTTAGTCTTTGCCTCCTCCTTTGGACACAACCAAGCCAGAAAGAGTGAAACCAAAAGATCTGCTTTGGTGTGATTTCCTTTGCAAAGCTTTCTAGTTCTGGCTACACAGCCAATAGGAAAGGGTCATCTTTACCACACATTTATCAGACTGGAAGGCTCTAAATTCCTGGTAGGCATGGCAGCAGCGGAGCACACTGTGCATCCTAGAAGGGACTGGTGTCATTGGTAAGTCCAACACACAGAGTAGGACTCTGAGGCCCAGAGTTAAGGGACTCACCCAAGATCACACAGCCGCAGGACTGAGATTTGAACTAAGATCCTCCGGCTCAAAAGCTGACAATCTTTCCATTATACCATAACACCTAATGAAGAAGAAACATCCAAATAGAGAGGGAAAGACTGAGACTTGAATATCTCCAATTTTCTCCCTCCTTTTTGCCCCTCATCATAATGCCTACATCATAATACTGCATTGTTTAACCATTCTGTTCATTCACAACTGTAACAGCCTTCCTTTGGTTTTCATTGAGGGGGAGCCAGCGGGGGGGAGGAAGGACACGGAAGACGCTGAATTTAGAGCATACACACTTTATCTCTCTATGGCTGACCATGAATCATGTTCACCCATTTAGCTCTTGAAACCATTGTTTTAAAAACAACCTCATTCCATTGAGGATCCTGAGATTTGGAACTGAAGTGACCTCGGAGATCATCTAGGCAAACTCCTTTATTTTACAGAAGAGGAAACTGGCATCTATAAGGGAAGTGACTTATCCAAAATCACTTAAAGAATATTAAAAGTGAAATTGAAATAAAGATCTGAATCCTGGCTCTCCCACTTAGTACATAGGTCACTTAACCTCTCTCAGTCTCAGGTTCCCCATTTGTAAAATGAAGGGGTTGGATTAGATGACCTCTGACCTCCCTTCCAGCTCTAGAGCTATCCCCTTATGACTCCAAAGCTAATGCTCCATGCCATGCTGCACTGGCCCCAAACGGGTACTCAAGAAATTCTCTTTGATTTCTTGGTCATTGAAAATACTTTTTTTCTTGATTTTTAAATCTCATAGGACTTCACTAAATCCATAGATTTGGATGCTTCTTCCCTCCCCTCTTCCCACATGTATTTTTTTTTGTGAATTTCCCATATTACTAGTCCAGTAAATAAAACAACAGAGTCTATCATTTCAACAAGACTGAGTTGAAGACGTTCTTTCAGAGCAGCTCACACAAGCAGCCCAATTGTAAATGATTGCAAGTATGTAGTTGAGGAGAAAATTTACCTCAGATATGCAAAGCAAGTAGTAGCAATTTTTCCCCCCAGAGCTTTAGAATGTGCTCTCTGGACCACTGGCAACCATGCATTTAGGAAACAGCATTTTATCTGAAGTAATAAGCTGCTTAATTCTTACTTTGCTAACTATTTGCCTCCTCTGTTTAAAAAAAATCATTGCAGCAAATTTCTCAAATGCAGTCGAATGTTTATCTTTTTTTTTCCTGGTAAACTCCAGCCCTGTGTTTTTTCATCATTCTTTATGCAGCTGGATGAAAACACTTTAATAAATCTTTCGGTGCCCAGATAGGTAATTGACTTATTAAGTAGAACAGTTTGTCAAGTTAATATTCTGTATCTCTTCTATTTAGACTGCTACTTGGCTGATTCATAACAAGGGATTATGGTGGAGGGAAGGAGGGAATACATTTAGAGCTTGTTTTCTGCCTTCCCTCTCCCTCTCCACATGCCCATCACCAAGACAACTAGATGCCTGTGTTTAAGTGGCTACAAAGAAGAGGCTGCCAAGCTCATCTATGTTTTTTAGCAAGTGAATGTGCCCTCCCTTTGCATCTTCAAGCCCCAGTTTTTGCTGGATTCCTCTGACATCCACCTCAGGCTCCACTAGTGGGGTACTGGCAATGCTCACCCCTCCTGGTCACTGTAGTGATTCACTCCAGTTCCTGCCTGGTGTGTCCAAATGCCTTTTTGTTTCTGGTTTTCTTTCCCCCCACCCTTCACTGGAGAGGTTCTGCTATTCATAGTACTACAAAGCCACAGATGATGATTTTTCTCCCCCTTTCCCTCAGACCTGGCAATTATTAGCTACATCCGGTCTTCAGGGAATAGGCCTCTGCTTGCTTACAAGTGAATTAGAAAAGCACACTCCAACTTCTGGTGGCAAGTTCACTGGGGTTTCATTTTTATTTTATTTTATTTTGAAATCACACATGCTTCTAAGTCCAGGTCCCACACAGCAATAAATCAAGGGTTGAAACCCCCCTCCACCTCTTGTGCCTTTTTTTCAAACCACATAACACTAGTCAGACTACATCCAGCTAGACATTAACAGGCTACAGCTCATTTACAACAGCAAACATGATCCAGCCTTCATCTGGAGCCGCCTCTGAAACTCGGTTCCCCATCTATAAATTTCTGAATTCCCCAAGTGCCACAGCTGTATCAGAGATGCCAGTGAGGAGCTGGGGATAGGCAACTTTACCAGGGAAGCCTCCTCCCTGCCCCGCACCCATCCATATATATAACTCCGACACACAAGCTTCTAGGGGGTGGGGTAGGTGATGCAGGGAGAAGGGATTATATTAAGTACACACTAGGAAGGAAGTTCCTGTGAGAAAGTAGTTCTTGAGAAGAATAGGATCCAATTTCAATGGGAGACCCAGAGCTGGGCCCAACCTCAAGCATAAGTTGGCCCAAACCACTATTCATCTAGGCATGTGAGAGAATGAAGTTACATTAGTGTGAGGTGAAGCCAAGGCTGTCATTCTTAGCTAGTGAAGACTGGGACAGAGCCAGTTTTCATTAAGAAATATTTGGCCCTTTGAACAACTCAAGAAGGCAGCTACTCTTTCTGCTATCCATAATTCAGATAACCTTTCAAGGGGTTTCATATTGCAAAGATAAAAATCTGAGTGAGGAGAGAAGGGAAGGGGGGAATAGGAGAGAGGGAAGGAGAGAGAGACAGAGACAAAGAGAGAGATAGAGATGGAGTAACAGAGGGACATAAAGACAGATAAAGGGACAGATACAGAAAGACAGAGAAAAGGGTTACAGAGACAAACAAAGAGAGATAACAAGGGAAAAAATAATAATGAAATAGGAAACACAAAGGACTATTGTTTTTTTTTCCTCTTTTACCAAGACTATTTATGAAAATGATCTTTAGCAATTTCAGATACTTGGACTATCCATGGAGTCCATCAGATGAAGATTATACAATGAATAAAATGGTGTAAGAGAGAGGGATCTGGTTAGAAATTAAATGAGATGGCGGATTAAGAAGGAAATTTCAGCTCACGTCATGGTTCACCTTCTGGCTAGACATCAACCCAAGGGAATGATATAAAGAGTCATGTTAATTGTACCACCAAGGAGTTCTTCTCCCTTGCACAACTCAAATTATACTCCTGCCCACCCTCCTGGAGTGTAAACTATCAACTCTCTGTGGAAGGGAAGGGGTCAAAAGATGAACAGAATAGAGCTACCTTCACTGGCTGAGGCGAGAAAGCTGACAAGAGAAAAGGACATAAAAGCCCTCTGAACTTCTCAGTACTAGACATCACGAGGGCTGATTCTACCAGGTGATTTACTTTCCTTTCAGGGCTACTGTCCCTTCTAGTTCTGCAAGAAAAAGAAGGAGAAAAAAAGTATCATAAGGTGACCCTAACTGGGTCAAAATCCATTCAGGAACTTTGGAGATTGGTCTAGAATGCCGAACACTCAAAGGAGAGAGTTACTTATAGGATTTAAAGCCAGAAGGGGACTTTATGGACATATAGTTCGCCTTCTTCGTTTTACATATGGAAGAAACAGAGGCTCATAATGGCATTTACGGTGTCATACATGGAGCTACTAAAGAGTATACCCAAGATTGTCACCAATTCCCCATGACTCCATAATTAGTCTCCTATTAGAATGTGAGCTCCTTGAAATCAGGGATTATGACTTTTGTCTTTCTTTGGTATCTCCCACATTCAGCACAATACCTAGCACATAGTGTTCAATAATTGTTTGCTAATTAGCTGATAAGATCGAGCACTTTGTCTATTCAATGGACGGTAGTGATTTCCTATGTGAATGTATGCATATTATACATAAGCCAGTCTATGTTCACATAAAGTAAACTTTTAACCTCAGAACATGTTGGATTTCTGCAAGCCCAACTTCTTCCACAGTGTTTCTTTTTATCTCATTGCACAGTCTCCTGGGTATGGCTTCCTGTGATGTGAATGGGATCTGCCCCTTGGGACCCACTGCAGAATTGTGGTATAAAAGACCTCTGATGGGAATGGGGGCTGCTCACAAAATCAATGCCAAGTTTGCAACTGAAAGCCTAAGGAAACAATGAGTTATCTTGGTTAAAAATGAAGGTGAAAGCATGCCAATAAAGGGATAGAAATGAGAAACCAAACCCATAGTAGCCATGTTAGAGAAAATAATTACTTGTATATGTGGTGGAATAGATAATTGTGAAATGATTTATTCCCTCTCAGTACAAATGCTTCACCTATGTGAAGTAATTACTACAATGATAGGACATTTGTGCATTGTAGTACTCCACTAATGGAAAGATAAGTTTAGTTTTCGTTGGGTCTCTTGAATGTCCCTCAAAATCAACCCCAAGGGTGACCATTTATTTCATAAACACATAGTCTTTAACCTGAATGGCATTTCCCGTTTCTATACTGTAGAACTTTTTTCAAAGCTAAAAAAAGAAAAAAAAATCATTTTCCTTACAACAGGCCTATAAGGCAGGCCAATGAAAATAGCCACAAACAAGTCACTTACCTTCCTTTCTCAGTCTCAGTTTTCCTGGTTAAATGAGGTTAACGATAACTGTAGTATCTACCTCACATTGCTGTCATAGTGCTTAATTGGAACTATGCATGTACAGAATCATGTAAACTTTAAAAAAAGCATTTTGTAAACGCTAGTAGTAGGAACAGTTCTGGTCATTTTTATTATCCCCATTTTAGAGAGGTTATGTGCCACGTTTATTGTCAAGAAGACGTGTGTTCAAATCCTATGTCTGGAGTCCACTAACTGTGTGTATGTAAAAAAGTGGCAACTGTGAGCCTGAAACAAGTCTCAAGATCATAAATCAGATGGTGCAGTCATGTCTGTAGGGAGACTCCCTGCATTAGCAGTCTCATGCAGATGAGAGCATAGGTCCTTGGAGCATTAATGATGATGCCCTCATTTTACCGAAAAGGAAAGGGAAGTTCAGAGACATCAAGTGATACTCTAGGGACACACAGCTAAATGGTGTCTTCTAACCCACTCCACAGTGGTGTGTGTCTGTCTTTGTAAAAGTGTGTACATAACAAATAACTCTGGGTAGGTATCTTCACATAAAGTTAATCTTTAACCACAAAACAGGTTGAATTGTGGTGAGTGCCATTTCTGTTCCCAGAGAGAGTCCTTTTATCTCAATGTGAAGTCCCCAGTATGGCTCCTCTTGATGTGAATTCCAGACCAGTGTTCTTTGCCCTCTTTGTGAATAGATTCCTGGAGTATCTGCTAAACAGTCTTGTGCTGAGTTCTTTAAGTGTTTGTCCTCCCAAAAGAGGAACGATTCCATGTGGAACGATTCCATATCATCCAAACTTCTCTTTGGCTTTCTTTGTGTTCCTAGCCCTTAGCACAGTGCCTGGCACATGGTAAGTACTAAATAAATGTTAGCTATGATTGTTACTGTTATTTCATTTCTTTAGCACCATGCCTGGAACACAGCAATTGCTTAATAAATGCTTGCTGATTAACTGACCCACTATCCGTAACTATTTTATAAGCGAATACTACATTCATAGCTGTAGGGTAGTCTCCAACTTAGAACGCTTACTCTAAGAATGTTTCTTTCTAGTGGTATATTTACCATTACACATAATCAGCAAATAAGAGGCTCTGTGACTTAGCATATACGAAGTCAGCCAGAGCATTAAGAAGACCCGGGTTCAAATGTAGACTCTAACACATGACAGCATGTGCAAGGTAATTCATTTAACCTCTCATTGTTCTAATCCCCTCTCTAAGGATGATGCAGAGGGATTTCCCTCACCAAGAGTTCCCTACACTGATGAGATCAGAGATACACTATGACAATAATAATAATAATGTTTATTTTCTCTCTGTTGATTACATTGCACTATTGATTTATAGACTATTTTTTCCAATTCCCTAGCACATATAATCTTTGAATAAGAGGTAGCACGGTGTAGACACTGGAGAGCCAACTCTGAAGAAAGGTACTCTAGGGTTCAAGCCCCATCTCTGACACAAACTGGCTATATGACCTTAGGCAGGTGACTTAATTTCTCAGTGCTCTGACTCTCTAAGACCAGAAGTTGTAGATATGTTCCTGACCTGCGAGATAGAAGTGTTTCTTGACCCAGGAGTTCTTAATATCACAGAAATTCCTTATCCAGTTTCTATCCCAACCAATATTTACATATTTATTCAATACTGATTATGTGCAAGGCAATACAATGGGTATCAAACCATAAGATGGTTCTGTCCTCCAAGTATTTATAATTTAGTTGAGAAGACAAGAAACATTGCTATGTGAGGTCAACTGATAATAAAATTAATAACATTCTTATGTCTCTTTAAGATTTACAAAGCACATTACTCACAACAGCCTGAAAGCTAGGTAATACTGGAATTACTATACCATTTTATAGATAAGAAAATTGAGACTTGGAGAGGTGATTTAGAAATCTCTAAAAATCAATGAGATAAATCTCTCTTGCAGAAAGATTTATTGAAGATCATACAGTTAATGAGTATCAGAATTAGGATTTGAACTCAAATTAGATGACTTCAGGTCAAGAAGTTCCCTCCTACCCCATGTGGAGTAACTATTAACAACTCAGGACAATAAAAGAATTGAACACAACACTTGAGATGTGATCTGACCAGAGTCTCTTCTCTAGTTCTAGATACTATCCTATTTCTAGACTAAGTCTAGATACTATCTAGACTAAGCCTGCTTTTATTTGAGGGGATTGGAGGGTGGGGCTGGGAGTGGCTATCAAGTTCACACAGTTGATTCAAGTCTACCAGGACATCCAAATTGTTTACAGACCAAATCAAAAGTGGCATGTTATAGAAGAAAACACTGTCTTTAGAGCTAGAGGATCTCAGTTAAAATCCAACTTCCCAGTTTACCATCTAAGGGACTTTGGCTATATCTCTTCACCTTTTTAGGGCCAAGTTTTCTCCTGTATAAAAGGAGGGAGCTGGAATATATGAACGCAAAGGTGCTGTCTAGCTCTAAATCCTATTGGTTTCTAGACATGATTCCACCTCCATCTTATAGTCATGAAGTTGAAATGTTTAACACCTCCAAGATTTTATATTTTTCCTTATTTGATTTTTTTTGTTTCAGTATAATATTCTAACCTGACTCTGTCATCCAGTGTGTTAGCTAGCCTGCCTAGTTTTATGTCACCTGAAAATTCAATAAGAATGCCACCTGTGCCTTCATCCAAATCACTGATAAAAACACTAAATGCCACAGGCCCAGTTTATAGCTCTGGGCCACTCTATTGAAAACATACCTGTCAAGATGACTGCTAACTGAGTGAAGTTAACAGAACCAGGAGAACATTGTTCACAGTTAACAGCAACATTGTAGGAAGATCAGGTATGACTGACTTAGCTCTTCTCAGCAAAACAATGATCCAAGACAATTCCAAAAGACTCATGATGGAAAATGTTATCCACATCCAAAGAAAGAGCTAGGAAATCTGAATGTAGATCAAAGCATACTGTTTCCACTTTTTTGGTTTTTCATGTTTTTTTCCTTTTTGTTCTGTTTCTTCTTTCACAACATGACTAATGTGGAAATATGTTTACGTGATTGCACATATATAACCTATATCAGATTGCTTGACATCTCGAGGAGGGGGGATGGGAGAGAGGGAGAAAAAAAATCAAAACTCAAAATCTTACAAAAATGAATGTTGAAAACTATCTCTACACACAATTATAAAAATAAAATATTATTTACAAAAAAGAGAATGCAAGCTTCTTGAGAGAAGGGGATAGTTTGTGTTTTGTCACAGTACTTGACACTAAGGAGGTGCTTAATAAAAGTTTCTTGATTTGCTGAATTGAGTTGAAAGTCCTTCCTTATTTCAAGGCCCAATTCAAATGAGAGTCAGATAATTTTTTAAATGAATGGAACATAGGGATGACACTATTTTAACAAATGTTAATATTATGATATCTTTCAAGGTAAAAAAAAAAAAGATAGATACTAACTATGACAACTAATCCTTGGGCTAAGCCCTTGAGTCAGTTTGGAATTCACCTAACTGGAGTAGGGTCTAACCTACATCTCTTTATATCATCTACAAGAATAGCATGAGACCTTTCAAATGCTCGGCAAAAATTTATTTGAACTACGTTGTCAGCATTCCTCTGATCTACCAGTCCAGAAATCCTAACAACAAAAGAAAATGAAGTAAATGTGCATTACGAGGAAAGTCCAGCTATATTATTGAGCAGAATTTCAGAGTTGTTAGAGACTTCAAGAACTACCCACTCCAACTCATATTTTATGTTTTTAAAAAAGGGATCCCTATTGTAATAATATTCCTGACAACATTCATGGTTAGAGTAGCCAACCAGTCTTTGCCCATAGATCTCTAAAGAATAATAATCTATTTCATCATAAGGTAACTTTTTTTTCCATTTCTTAAAAAGGCTTTTCCTGCTCTCCCAACATCAAGCTTAAATTCATCCATTTGCACCTTCCACTCTCCTAGCTATCTCCTCTAAGGCCAAAAATGTCTAATCTTTCTTCCACATAGCAGTCACTCAAATACTTGAACTCTACTATAATGTCCCTCCCCCAATCTTCTTTCTCTTATATTAAACATCTCTAGTTTCTATCAATTTTCTTAAGATAAGAATTATAGGGCCTTCACTACACTGATTTGTCCTCCTCTGGACAATCTCTAATTCCAGAATATAGAGGGTCTATCTCCTCCTTATGCCTACAAGCTAAGCCTTCTGAATGACGCCCAAGATTTCATTCAAATTTTTTGGCTGCCATGTCAGACTGATGAGGAGGCAGCAGGTGGCACTATGCATAGAACACTGGACTTAGAAGCAGAAAGACCTGAATTCATCTCCTTCCCCAAATGTTTACTAGATGTGTGACTCTGAGCAAGTCACTTAACTCCTCTCAGCTTCAGTTTCCTCATCTGAAAACTAGGGATGAAAATAGCAATTGAATCTCAACATTTTTGTGAGAAACCAATGAGATAATGTTATCTTTATCAACCTTAATGTGTTATACAAATGTTCTTATAATTATTATATACTCATTTTGAGCTTTCTGTCCACCAAAATCTCTATTTATTACAGACAAAGTGTTCTCTAATTGAATATTGATGATTCAGTTCAATGTTCTAACTTGCTACAATCTTTTTGGCTTCTTCTTTAGTGATTTAGTGCATTGTATCACTTAAATAATGTGTGCCTTTTATCTATACCTTTATCTAGGTCTTTGAAGAAACACAACCCTACGCAGCACCAAGACTCTACTAGAGAACTCCTCAACAATCATATCTATGTTAGATGCTAAAAAAATTATAAAATGATATGATCCCTGCTCTCTAGCTGACATTTCATAATCATCATAATAACTGGATTTATATAGCACTTCAAGGTTTGTAAAATGTTTAATTTGTTATATTATTTTATCCTCACAACAATCCTGCAAAGGTGTTATTTTCCCCATCCTACAGATGAGTAAAGTGAGGCTGAGGGAGGTCAAATGATTTGCCCAAGGTCATAGATCCAATGTCTGAGGCAAGATTTGAACTTGTGTTCCTGACTCCAAGTCCAGTACTCTATCCCCTTTGCTACCACCAAGCTACCTTTTATCAGAGAAGTCAACATAATACAAATCCCATAGTTCCTTCAGTAGTTTCTATGTAGAGTGTCATAATCTGGTGAATTTATTACAGGCATCTAAGTGCTAAAAGAGCAGATCTCTCTGATGTTGGGTTTCAACTCCCTATTTGCTTTGTATTTTTCTATCTATTGTAGTCCAAAAATGATTTTTCATGGAAGAGAATGCAGAAACAAATAAAGAGTTGACTCTTCCAGGTCATGTGACTAACAAGATGGACTAGATCTTATCTTGGATTTTCATAACTTCTCAAATCTCTCCAAAAATAAGGATTAGATGCTAGATAGAAAGCAATTTCTAGAATCTTAATGAGGTAAAAACCCAATGAAAGTAACAGCAGAGAAGTCTAAACCACTAAAAAGGCTAAACACCCAGCATCCCCTTTCGTAGAACCAACGACCATGCTTTGTCATAAGTCTTGACTAGTTTGCAACAGAACTGAAATTCTACCCTCACCTCCTCTTCTCATTGCCACAGAAAACTAAAAGGCAGAAGCTTGCTTAGGCTGGCACTACAGTGTGAGAGGTCTATTTGTTGCAACTGTAGTCAGCTAGAAAACTGAGGAACACAGGAACTGGGTTAGGGCATGTGTGTGATACTCCATAAAGCCTGAAGAAAAAGGTCCAGCATCTAGCTAGGGACAGTTCTGTCCTCTCACAAGTTATTTGGGGACAGAAATCTAGGCCAGTGAAACATTGATTGCCCAATATGGGAGGAAACTGAGATGTCTTTGAGGGGCAGGCATCAGGGAAACTACAATCAAAAAGGAAGAAGTCAGAAAGTGATCAATAGGTGACCATAAGGGGAAAAGACAAGTACTGTGAAAGACTTCAGGAGGCAAAAGACTCAATTAAGTATCTTAAGCATAAGTATAAACCAACATGGAAAATATTAATAACAGAAGTGAATATGGCCTCCAAATCAGCTACATGAGGGCAGATATTTATGAAAAAAAATTACAAAACAGGAAAATGGAAACACACACATATCAGATGAGACAGAAGGTACTGTGGATTCCCAAGAGATCAGGAAACCATGGCATGATATCCCTGAATGGTTTAAAAGAGAAACAAGAATTGTGAATGACAGAATGTATGGTCTGTACAGCAGACATAATTACAGAATCAAAAAACTTGAATCCATAGTAGCAAGTCTCATCAAAAGAAAAAATAAATCATTGGAAATGCAAATACATCAAAGCAAAGAATAATCTTGAAGAAGTACTCTTAACTAAACAAGGGATAGAGGCAATTACAGAAGATAAAATATATCACTTTGATTATATGAAACTTAAAAGCTTTTAAACAAATAAAATTAAAGTACCTAGGATAAGAAGGGAAGTGGTCAGATAGGAAAAAATCTATCAAATTTTTCTGGTATTGGTTTGCTATTTAAACTATATAAACAATTAACAGATACACATGTATGTATATGTACATAATATAAATGTGACCAAAAGCCATTCTCTAATATATATGTGGTGAGAGTATATGAACTAACAGTTCTCAAAAGAATAATTGGAAGCTATTAATAGCCATTTCAATATATGATCAAAATCATCTATAATAAGAAAATGCAAAATAAAACAATTCTGATGCTTTACCTTGTACCTTGCAAACCGGCAAAAATGACAAAAGAAGGGAACAATGGAAGCTGAAGGGGCTGTAACCACACACTTTTACCTCTAACATGCACTGGCTAGTGATGCGGTGGAAGTCATATCACCTTGCAATGCCTCAGGCAAGTCTCCGAAAATACAAATTGCAAAAAAGGTGCTGATCTGTATTGATTATGGAAGCTCTTCACCTGCAGCTACCTAGACAAATTTAACCTCAGGTCTAGGGAGGAGAAAAAGACTCCTTTTTCATTCCACCATGAAAGGCTTTTAATCCGATTCCCAAACAAATAACCTAGTTACTCTTTCCATTCCGGTGATCTGTAGTATGCCCTGATGACAATATCACTTCTGTTTCCACCTCTGTTGAACTTCACCTGAATGCTTTTCACCCTACAGTCCCTAGATATTCTTATATCAGTACTTCGTATTTGTATCTCCAGCACCTAGCACATTGCCTGGCATATCTATTAGGCCTATCAGGTGCTTAATAAATGTTTGATTGCTAGTGTCCTATTAATACCCACTTACTCTCTTCACTCAAATTTTACCTACCTTATTCTTCTTCTTCTCAAAAAAGTAGTATCCTTCCAGAATCATATCTTGGCATGGTACCATATCACTAAATCTTAGAGATAGGATCACTTGTCTACCTTTCCTATTACCTATATTTTTTATATTTGCACATAAACATCTGAGATCAAGGATTGTGTTGACAGTCTCTTTGGTATTCTGTCTTTATTAGGCTTCTTCTGGAGTATCGTTTGGGCACCATAATTTAAGAGGGACATTGGTAAGCTGGAGAATGTTCAAAGGATGACAACAATGGATGGTGAAGTTCTTGGGTCCATGTCATATGAGGATCAATTGAAAGATCTAAGGACCTTTAGCCTGGAGAAAAAAGATTGTGTGGGGGGTGGAGTGGGGAAGTATCTGGTAGTTATTTTCAAGTATTTAAAGAATTTTTTATGTCTAAGTGGGAATCAAGAAGGTAGAATTGCTTTCTTTTTTGCCCAAGAAGGTAGAATTAAGAGCAATGGGAGGAAGCTAGCAAGAGACACATTTAGGTTTCATGTAAGAAAAAAACCAACTTCCTAATAATTAGAGCTGTCCCAAGTTGGAATGAGGCTTCTTCCAGAGGTGACTTGCATCTTTACCTTAGAGGTCTTCAAATAGAGGCTACACTTGTCAGGTGTGTTACAGTGAGGATGCCACTCAGGTATGCATTGGATTGGATGGCTACTGGATTCTTTCTAAGGTTCAAATTCTATGACTCTATGATTCAAGATAAGCCTAGAAACTGAAGCCCAGAGAGGTTAAGTGATTTGTGTAAGATCACACAGGTAAGAAATGGGCAAGTATCACTACTGATTAGAGAAATGCAAATCAAAACAACTCTTAGGTACCAAATCTCTCCTGTCAGATTGGCTAAAATGACAAAACAGGAAAATGATAAATGCTGGAGAGGATGTGGGAAAATTGGAACATTGTTACATTGCTGGTGGAGTTGTGAACTGATCCAGCCATTCTGGAGAGCAATTTGGAACTATGCCCAAAGGGCTATAAAAATGTTCATACCCTTTGACACAGCAATACCACTTCTAGGGTTGTATCCCAAAGAGATCACCCAAGTGGCAAAAGGACCCATATATACAAAAATATTTATAGTGGCTCTTTTTGTAGTAGCAAAGAATTGGAAATCAAGGGGATGCCCATCAATTGGGGAATGGCTGAACAAGTTGTGGTATATGAAGGTAATGGAATACTATTGTGCTATAAGAAATGAGGATGATACGGACCTCATAATAACCTGGAAATACCTACACGATATAATGCTGAGTGAGCGGAGCAGAACCAGAACACTATACACAACCACAAAAATATGGATTCTGTGATGACTAACCCTAATAGACTTTGCTCTTCTCAGCAACACAAGGTGCAAAGACAACTCCAAAGGACTCATGATGAAGAGAGGTAGATACATCCAGAGAAAGAACTATGGAGTCTGAATGCAGATTGAGGTACACTTTATGTTCGCCGTTTTTTCCGTTTTTTTTTTTCTCTTTTGTTTTTGTTTTTGGGGGTTTTTTTGGTTCTGTTTCTTCTTTCTCATGATTCATTCCATTAGACATAATTCTTCTTTACCATCCAACTATTATGTAAATAAGTTCAATGCAAAGTTATATGTAGAAGATATATTGGATTCCATGCTGTCTTGGGAAGGGTGGGGAAGAAAATCTGGAACTCAAAATTATGTAGAACTGAGTGTTGTAAACTAAAAATAAAAAATCTCAAAAAAAATTGAAAAAAGGGGAAAAAAAGAAATAGGCAAGCTAGGATATGAACCACAGTCTTCTGATGACAGGCAGTAATCAGTCCACTAAATTACACCAAAGCTAGAAACACAGCAGAAATCACTGGGCCACTCCAAGGAGTAGATGGTGCTTTCTGGGTGGTTTGGGTCTGCTCCCTGCAATCAGGAAACTGAATGGGGATTGGGGTAGAAGACCCAGCTCCATAAATCAAATAGGGCCTGACTTACTTAGAACAAAATGTCTTCCCAGCATCCTGAGGTAGTAGATTTCAGAGTGTGCTTGGATAATCCACATGAGGCTGATTGGAAGGCCTTCTCTTCTTTCCCCTGATTCACAGTGTTCTGGGAACAGGGCATAATAACATCTCTAAATAACAAGAATTCAAAAAGCACACTATATGTCTCATTGTTCCCTCTCTTAATACTGCTCCTAACCCTCAAGAACTGAGCCCTTTTTAATTACACCTTTTCAATTGCACCAATCACTCACTCTAAAATTGCTTTATTGGTTATATCTCAGTCGTGGAGTAGGAATTTAGTGAGATCCCATCCCAGATTTTCATTACGTAGCCCTCAGTTCAATGGCATTTGAGGTAGCATTTTTCAGGCCCCTTTCTCTGCCTGCCTGCAGTCTGTTATTTTTTGAAATAAATTTCCTGAAATGTTTCTCTATCTGTACATCTCTCTACCTGTGGTCTGTTATTTTTCTAAATGACTCTGCCTTTCCTGTATACTAAGCACATAGGATGAAAGAGAAGGTGAGATAGAAAGGGGGTGTGGTTAAGATAAAGGACAGAGAAAGGACAGAGGGGAAAGACAGAGAGAAATACAGGGGTAGAGAGGAGACACAACAGAGGAGGGGAGAGAGAGGAAGGGAGAGAAAAAAGAACAGAAAAATAATAGGATGAGAGGAGGAAAAAAGGGAGAGGAGGGAGGAAGGGGAAAGAGAGAGAAAGGAAAGGAAGTTAAGAAGGAAAGAATGCAAATATGAGAGGGGGATAGAAAGATGTGGAGAAAGGATTAGAAAGGAGAAGGAGAGAAGCGGGGGAAAGAAGTTTGCTTCTGTGATGAATAAGGAAACAATGGGCATTGTACTTCATCTTTTTGATAAAATGTGGATTTCCCTCTGAAAGGCAAATCCTTCATTTCAAAAGATTGAATAGGATGGCATTGAAATGAGAATTACAGCAGGTTAAGTTTAGGGAACTGAGAAAAAAGTCCAATACAATTTTCTAACCTTGGAACATTTTCTCTGTATTCTAAAAGTAAGATTTTTTTTTCTTTAAGCCTTTACGTATGGGTATTGTGTTCTAAAAAAAGAAAGCAAGAGGCAGGAAGAATGCCTGGGCTCCTCCTTAACTTTCATTTTACATTGCAGTTGGTTTGTTCCTTCGAGCAACCCTGTGTTTGCTGCTGGGTTTCTAGTGTCAATATTTTTCTAGAAAGATTGGATTCAGAACTAGAAAGGACATTTAAGATGATCTAGTCTGATATGCTCATTTCACAGATGGAGAAATTGAGAACTAAGGCGGAAATGCCTTGCTTGAATCACTCAGCTGGTACAAGACAGAGCCAGGACTCAAAGCCAGGTGCTAAATCTTGCGCAAGATACAGGGACTATAAAGACCAAAGAAAACAGTCCCTGCCCTTGAAGTACTTACATTCTCCTGAGAGGATATGGTATCTACAAAAATAAATATAATCCCTGAAATACATGTAGAGTTTTAAATTTACAAATTGCTTTCCACACATTATTTCCTTTGAGATCCACAACGTCGTGAAGCAGAAATTTGTATCACTGTTTGATAGACGAGCAAACTGAGGGAGAAAATGCTTTTCACATAATTACATATTTAGCAACTGTTCTAGATACAAATCTAGGTCCTCCTGGTTCCCAATCGAGTATTCTATTCATTATGCTGTGTTAGGCACTAGGGGCAGCTAGGAGGTAGGGTGGATAGAATTCCAGGCCTGGAGTCAGGAAGACTCATCTTAAGGAGTTCTAAATCTGACCTTAGATACTTGTTAGCTGTGTGACCCTGGGCAAGTCATTTAACCTTGTTTGCCTCAGTTTCCTCATCTGTAAAATGAGCTGGAGAAGGAAATTGCAAACCACTCCAGTATTTTTGCCAAGAAAAGCCCAAATGGGGTTGCAAAGAGTCAGATATGATGGAAAAAATGATGGAACAACAACAACAAGGAACTAACAATTGGGAGGATCTGGAATTAATCAAGTCGGAGGTGGAGCAAGGGCTCATTCTAGGCATAGCAGATAGTTTTCATGATTGCATAAAGGTGGGCAATGGAGTATCAGATATAGAGAATAGCTAGTAGACTAGTTTGGTATATTGTGGAGTGCCTAAAGCTGAGTAATTTGGAATAAGGTTGGAGAAACTAAATTATGTATGTCAAAGGGGGAGGAGGGTAGGGAGAGGGGGGGAGGGGGAGGAGGAGGGAGAGAGAGGAAGAAGGAGAGGGAGAGGGAGAGGGAGGGGGAGAGAGGGAGAGAGAGACAGAGAGAGAGAGAGAGAGAGAGAGAGAGAGAGAGAGAGAAGAAAGGGAGTTGGGGAGGTTGATTTAAATGTCAGGCTAAGGAGTTTCTATTTTATACCACAGGCAACAACGAGACATTGAAGATTGTTGAGCAAGAGAGTGACATAATCAAGCTGATGTCTTAAGAAGATTAATCTGCCAGCTGTGTGGAGAATAGATGAGAGTATGGAAAAAATGAAAGTGGGAACCCTATTAGAACGCTATTAGACTAATCCAGGCAAGCGATGACAAAGCCTTGGTCTGTTTATATAAGTGGAAAAAAGGGGGCAGAAGGAAGAGATGTGGCAATACAATCAACAAGACTTCAGTAAGTGATTGAATATTCCTCTCTTGATTTCAACGTCTTCCCTTTTACAATTATAGGGATGGAATAACAGTGGAAAGAACACTGACCCTGGTGTTGGAGGACCTATGATACATACTATCACATGGGAATTTCCTTGGAGACATTAGAGGGCTCATCGTGGGGAAGGGAACATCCATTGGAAAGCTGCAGGGAAGGGTGGGGAAAAGGGGAGGCAAATGCACCTGTGAAAGGAGCAGTCTCTGTTCCAGAGAGATCTGTGCTTTCACAGGGGTTGAGGAGAGGGTAGGCACCTGTGAGAGGAGGATCGAAGTAATAGGATCCTGGGGTTTTGGGCTGGTGAAAGTAAAGAGTTATGTTATATGGTACATGGATGCTGGGGATAAGACCAGATAACGGAACAGAATAATGTAGTAGAGCTAGGAACGGAGATTGGCGTCAGTTTGTGAAGGATTTTAAATACCAAACAGAGAGGTTTATATTTGATCCCAGAAGCAAGGGTGAATAAATGGAACCTCTTGAGTAGAAGAGTCAGACCGGTGCTTTAGGAATAACATCTTGGTTGTTATAGAAAATACACGTTGAAGAGGGAGAGACTAAAGGCAGGTCAAACAATTCTAAGGTTTTTACATTAATGCAGACTGTAGAGAATGAGGACCTAGATATTATGTATGAGGAAACAAGCTCCCTTCTCTAATAAATGGGCATCTATTTTGTTTCTAATTCTTTGTCATAATAAAATGTGTTGCTATGAATAGTTTGGTGAATATGGGACCTTTCTCTCTTTGACCTCCTTGTTGTATACCTCTGTGTGACATCCCTAGGTCATAGGAGTTATATACCTTTTACATTTATATATGTATTGGGACCATAACAATGGCATGATCATTCAGTCTTGATCAGCACTTTTTGTAGTAGTAAAGAATTAGAAACCAAATAGATGTTCATAGATTAAGAAAGAGAACTTGTTTGTCACACGTTGTAGTCCATCACTCGGCTTTTGTACCGGCTGCCCCCTTTGGCGAGAAAGTTCTCCTTCTTCGTCTCTGCCTCCTAGAATTTCTGAATTTCTTCAAGACTCATTTCAAATAATATATTGTGCAGGTAGCCTTTCATGCTCATCACAGTGGCTAATGCTTTCTCTAAAGTTTTGTTGGAGAGTCGTTTCAGTCATGTCTGACTTCATGACACCATGTGGGGTTTTCTTAGCAAAGATATTGGAATGGTTTGCCATTTCCTTCTCCAGCTCACGCAGTTAAGTGACTTGCCCCAGGTCACTCAGCTAGTAAATATCTGAAACTGGATATGAACTCAGGTCTTCCTGACACTATATGCACTATGTCATCTAGGGCCTTCTCTGAGGTTACCTTGTATCTATTCTTTATCTGTCTTTATGTACCTATTTATATACATGTTTTCCACCTAATTAAAATGTAAGTTTCTTGAGAAGAGGAATGGGTTTTTTTTCATTTTTTTAAATCTATATATTCAACACTTAGCACAAGGGCTTGTTGTGCTTAATGAATACAGATTGACTGTGACTGATGAAAGTAAAACAAGAAGAATTCAGAGAAGCATGGATAGACTCATATGAACTGATTCAGAGTGAATAAAGCAAAAAGAGGAAAACAATATACACATTTTATACAAGAATATATATGGGGGGGAAAGCAAAACTAAATGACAGTAAACATTATAAAACTATAACAAACGAGCTTCCCCCTCCACCCACCCAAATAGGAGAGAAGAACATGCATCCCTCCCTGCTTTGCAGAGATAAGATATGATTGATATAGAATATTGAAATTACTTCAATGCTAGTATCATACTGTCAGACCTGATTGTTGTACTGGTTAGTTTTGAGCTGCTTTTCTCCTCTTTCATTTTTACTCTTTGTTGTTTTTGTTCAGTCATTAAGTAGTGTCTGACTCTTTATGACTCCACAGACATGGGATTTTCTTGGCAAAGATACTGGTGTGGTTTGCCCTTTCCTTCTCCAATGAATTAAGGCAGAGGTTAAGTGACTTGCCCATGGTCACACTGCTAGTGAATGTCTGAGGTTGAATGTGAACTCCGGTCTTACTAACTCTAGGCCCAGTGCCCTATCCACTGAGACACCTAGTTATTTTATTATATGTCATAAGAAATGGCTAACTTTGTAGATGAGAGAGGGATATATTCAGAAATTAAGCTGATATAAAAACAATAAGATTTCCATAAAAATTAAAATAAAAAATAATAATAAATAAAAGTCAAAATCTGGGCCTCAGAGGAGTAAGAACATAGGTGGGTATATGAAAACAACCTAAGAATATTTACAAAACAATAATGAATGATTTAAAATGAATGTAACATTATTGGAAGTATATAGGATTCAGAGTGAAAAGCCAGACCAGACTGGAGTTTATACGCTTTAGCAGAATTTTTCCAGGTGATACATTGATAGTATTATTAACAATATTTTTTTTTCTGCAATCTGTGCAGTAGGTCAGCAATGAAGCATGGGTGAAAAGCAATTATTTCCTACTGACAGCTGCTCATAGGTAGTCCATAAACATAGAAAGAAATCTATGAGGAAAACTAAGAAAATAATTTTTTTCTCCCATAGTAATACTTACAAGATTTTAGGAAATATCTTCCACAATTATGTTTACATTTTAATTCAAACTATTTTCAAAATAAAATTGTAAAACATTTAGATAAAAAAGGATTTTAGAAATCACCTAATGATATTAATAATTCACAATTACAAAAGGCCCCAAAGTTGAAAAAGTATTGATTCACACAATTCTGTGAGGTAGGTGATAGAAATTTTAGTAACCCCATTTGAAACATGAGGCAGAGGAGGCCTTATAGAGGTCAAGTGAATCACCTTGCATGTCTAAGATAGTAAGTATAAGATCCCGGGACTCAGCTTGAAGTCTAGGATGCTTTCTATTATACAATAGTGCTTCTCCTACCACTCCCCGCTTCCACCTTTCCTTTTTACAGAAGAGAAAATGGATGTTTTAGAGAGACAAAATGTCTGGTCCAAGGTTATATGGTGAGTTAGTGTGAGCAGAGGTTGGACTAGTGTCCAGAATTTTAGAGTGAGGCTAACATTTGGCATTATTATAAATTGCTAACTACCAATGATTAACCCCAAGCCCTCTGTTTGTGGAAATTAAGAACATATTTTCTAGAAAAAAAATGACTCTGTGGCCTACTAAATTAATTTTCTGTCTAAGCATTCGTTTCATGTTTAGACATACAAGAAGGAGAAGACAGAGCTAGAAATAATAGCTCAAAGCTGAAAAGTGACAAATTTGAGCTTGATGTACAAAAAGAAAAAAAAAGACAGCAACAACTTTATTACTAATCTGAGCTTTCAAAAATGTGTTAGTGAAATGAATGGCTTTTGAGAGGTCCTGACTCCTCCTTAATTCAAAGTATTTGAGCAAAACCTGGATGACCACTTGACAAGTATGTTGTAAAGGAGATTCTCAAGATGAGGCCCTTTCCATCTGTAAAAGTCTACAATTCTGTGAAGAAGAGTAGGTCCCATATTGAAATTAAGATCATATTTCCAAACAGTTGCCTTGACAGAGACTCCACTATGAGCCTAGACTCAATAAAAATGAAGGCAGCTGTCTGATTAGCTGCCTAGGGAGGAAGAACAATTTTAGTCCAGGCCTAGACATTCTCAGCAGTTGATCTGGTCTTTAACAAAAGACCATTCCATCCCAGGCCCTTTGGGGGAAAAAAATTATAATTTGTACAGGTGGCTCCATTTTCTCTACCACTACCACTAATCAACCTGCAAACCAGAGAAAAAGCCCACAACTGGATCTGAATTCATTATATTTCACTAACACATTTGACAAGCTGCTAAAGCCGGCCTGCACCAGATCTTGTTATGAATTCACACCTCCCATTGGTCAGAAGGCCCTTACATTAACCTACACTGCTAAGTGTGAAGGATATGTGTGACTGCCACAATGTGGCTGCATTTGATTATTTCGAGTGACAGAAAGTGGAAGGCTATTCAAAAGTCCTTAAAATGTGTGATGAAGAGATTCTTTTTGAATGAAGTGAATTTAATAGTGTTCAAGGTTAAGGAGTATATTTTCAGCAGAGAGAATCGGGAATTAGATGTGCAATCCCTGTCTGTAATCGTTAATGAGAATTAAGTGGGGAAGATCAAAGATTCCACTGATGGCTATTATGCAGAGTTCCAACCAGCTGCTCAGCTGAAAGTCAAGTTCTGGGGCTTCCTCTGGAAAAACATGGTAGAACATTTCATCTGCAAGCTAAGCAAGACTAAAGCAGGCCCTCAATGAATGTTGCTAAATTAAGTTAGACTTTAAAAGCTCCTGAGATAGCAGGGAAACCATTCCTGTAACTTAATTTTATAATATCTAAAACTGAAGAATAAATGAAAGAACAGTATAGTAAAAGATGTAACACTAAGCTTCTAAGTCATGGTGGAAGGAGAAAAAAAACTGAACACTTGATTGTTCTATCGAGGTGGGGTAGAGATTAGGCAGTGGGGGTAGGAGGCAGTGTTTAGGCAAAGGAAAGTGCTTTTTCCTCTTTATATTGATATCTTTGTATAGGATGTCTTTATTCCTTTGTTCTTGCCCTACCTGAAGAAGGGAATGATGATTTTAGGGAAAGCAAGCTCAAGATTTTGTTTGGGTTCTTTTAATAGGCACTGAGGTTATGGAATTTTTCCCCCTCATTCAGGAGATTTCTCTGAAGCAGGAAAATGTGATGTATATTCACATTGAGCTTACGTGGTTCAAAGAAAAAGGTTTAAGTGGCACCCTGCCAAGTCGTCTATCATAGCCAGAATTGGAGACTCCTGTTGGGCCAAGAAAGAATGAGAATCTAACTGGAATGATATAAGCATTTATATTAGTTAAAATAACAGAGATCCCTTCACGTGACAATTTGAGGACACAAACATGTTATTACCTAATAAAAACAGTTATATTTTGCTGGTCAAAACTCTGGTGATGTTCTATGAGTGGGAAAACATAAGTGGGATGACAATCCAGTTGATGATCAAGAAAAGGACAATATTTTACCCAAGAGATATAGTGACTCATTAAGTCTATTTGAACACAAGAAACTTCAATATTGTCTCTGGGAGGGCAAATGGATGCCCAATGATTAGCATCTCTGGAGAAACTTTAATGTCAAACACATCCCTTCTGACTTCAACACTCCTAACTCTTAAATATACTATAGTAAGAATGGAGAGGCAGTTTGGTGGCTCAGTGGATAGAGCACTGGAGTAAAGAAAGACCTGGGTCCAAATGCAGCCTCAGACAATTACTATCTATGTGACCTTAGGCAAGTCACTTAACTTCTGTTTGCCATAATGTACTGGAGAAGGAACTGACAAACAAGGCTAGTATATTTGCCAAGGAAACCCCATGGAATGGCGTACTATGGTCCACAGGGTCACAAAGAGTCAGATGTGACTGAACAACTGAACAACAAGAACAACAGAATAGAAAAATCTGAATCAAGTAAACAAAAATAAATAATGAAATCTTCCCCTGTATATATGGAAACTGAAAAGTTCAAGTCAACCTTGATTCCATAGAAGGGAGAGAACTAAAATGGTGGTTAGAACTGAACACAATACTCTAGATGTGGCTTGACTTGGCAGAACTTTCCTACCTATTCTGTGGCCACTGTGTTTCTCTAAGGATCATAGGATTTAGAGTGGAAAAGGGGTCTTAAAGATAACATTCTCCAAATATATTATTTCACAGAAGAAAATAAAGCTATTCTCTCTGACACAGTCTAACCCAACAATTCAATTCGGCCATCAATTTTTGGACATCTACTATGTGCCAAGCACCATACCTTGTACTTGGGATACAATGCAAAATGAAAGTCTCTGCTCTTGAGGAGCAGATGTTCATCTATGGGTAAACAAAGTGTATTCAGATTAGTAAATAAAAAATGTAGCAAAGTGATTACAAAGAGAAGAAGAACAGTAACAACTGGGGAGAATCAGGAAGGCTTCCTACAGAAGGTGGTTATTCTTTAAAGGAAGCTAAGAATTCTATCTAGCTCACAGGCAGCTAGATGGCACACTGGATAGAGTGCCAGGCCTGGAGTTGAAAAGTCTTATCTTCCTGCGTTCAAATCTAGCCTCAGACACTTACCAACTGTGTGACCCTGGGCAAGTCATTTAACCCTGTTTTCCTCAGTTTCCTCATCTGTGAAATGAGCTGCAGGTGGCAATGGCAAACCACTCCAGTATCTCTTTGCCAAGAAAATCCCAAAAAGGGGTCACAAAGAGTCCGTGACAACCGAACAACCACAAAGGAATTCTATGAGGACTGAAAACATTGCCAGGATCAGAGAGAGACAGCACTAAATAAAGAACAATAGACTAGATCAGCTAGGATGGAGAGAGCATAATGGGAAGTAACGTCAGACCAGTATGGAAAGATAGGCTTGAGCCAGACTGTCAAAGGCCTGTAAATTCCAGAGGATCATAGTTCTGGAGCTGCTGGGGACAAAGTTATCTACCCCTCTCATTTTACAGATGAAGAGATGAAATGACTTGCTGAAGGATATTTGGCCAGTAAGTATTAGAGGCAAGCTGTGAATCCAGGACTGACTTCGGAACCAGTGTTTATCCTCGAATGCAGAAATGACATGGTGAGACCTGTGCTTTAACAACAGGCTACATCCTTAAGTATCTCCATGAAAGTCTCCATTCTTTTTTCTCTCCATAAATTGTTATATAGTTCCAAGTCATGGAATACTACAGCCTCCAAAGAACTCAAGTTCAGGATCACCCAAAGGGCAATGGGAAGGCTGAAGGCCATGAGGGACATAAGCAAGCTTTACCACAAAATGCATGACTCAAAGGAGGCCATCAGAGAAGTGCATAACAGAAATTTATGGACTGGTGACATATCGTAACTGAATGGCCACCTTCCTTTACAATATACTTAACCAGTGATCCTCCAACCTCCAGTTGGAGATCTCCAGAGAAGGGAAATCCATTGCTTCCTGAGGCAAATCATTTCACTTTGGGACAGCTATAACTGTTAGGGAAAAAAGTCTTACATTAAACTGAAATCTGTCCCTCAACAACCTCCTATCGTTAGTGCAATTTCTGCCCTCTGAGGCCAAACACACTAAATCAGTTTCCTTTTTGGTTTGTCAGACCTTCAAATGCTGGACGATATTTATCACGTCCCTCTCCAAGTCTTTTTTCCAAGTCAAACAGTCTAAATTCCTTCGACCAATGTTCCCTTGGCATTGTTTTTGTTTAAACCCTCACCATCCTGATTAGTCTCTTCCAGGTACCCTCCAGCTTATCAATGTCCTACATGAAATATGGAGGGCAAAAGTGAACAATGATATTCCACATGGGGTTTGATCAGGCAGGGCTTTCAACACCCACTTTATAGCTGCCATACCTTCTTTAATGTAGTATAAGCTTTCCTTGACTTTTTTTTTTAATTTCTTTATCATGCTGTTGATTTATACTGAAGTTTACAGTTCACTAAACTCTCCCCACCCTCCAATCCCCAGCCCAGATCTTCCCTCACCACCCCTGACACAATAACTATTATGTAGATATATTTCTTTGATTATGGACTTATGAATTTGATTTTTGACCTAAAATAAGAATGTATGTTTATTCTCATTAACTTTTTTGTATGTAAGGCTACACTGCTCCTTTCATCAGTCAGGATAGCAGAGATGATACTATTATCATAGTCCTAGATGTGCTGCCAAAGGAAATGGAAATGGTACTGAATCAAGTGAGCACAGGAAAAGCATCTAAACTAGACCACGTATACACAGACATGACCCATTCTGGAGGTGACAGATTTTTGTTCTGACCTTTCCAGAAATGGTTTTCCTTGGCAGAGAGGTAATATGGCCAAACAGCTAGCCTTAAAGTCAAGATGCCCTAGGTTGGAGTCCTGCCGCTGACATATGACTCTAAGCAAGTGATTTAACCTTTCTGTGTTCTGGGTAATTCTCTAACTCTATAAGCTACAAAGAATGTGCCAGCCTGAATTTGTAGAGGGGATTTCCTCACCTTGGAGTTCTCTACACCAATGAAATCATTGGCCCAGTCTCTATCCTGTTGCTCTGCAGAGAAAACAGAAACAAAATGAAAGCTGAACAGCTCTGGTGTCTCTTTGTCATCTGTGATCACCATCCCCTCCACCCTGAATAGTGAATTGTCCTGTTCCTACTTTTATATTCCCATTTGCCAAAATAGCTTTTAAAGAATGCCCCTTTTATTGTCTTTATCATTCATTGACAGCCTCATCTCATTCTTAACTTTATCCTGAGACTCTTCATACACATTTACATTCATCCTCCATTATCTGCCCTTGCTTCCAGCATTTATGCATATATTTATTTGTTAGCAAGTTTTCTTCTGTACATCAAGGTTCATCTCTTGAGACTACTTTCCCTTTTCTGCTGGAAATTATTTCTGTTTGTACCTTCAAAATTTTCTTCTTGAAAACTCCCCTTCTCTTCTCTTATAGTAGATTAGGTCCTGAGATAATAACTCTGCTTACTCAGGAAATTTTAAATTCTAAAATCTAAGGTGAATGCTAGAATATTTTCTATTTAAACCACTTTCTCTATCATGAATTCTATGATTGTAGTCATTTCTTCCTAGTTACCATTATTTGTACTTCAATCATTCCTTAATGATTGCAATCACAGAGGTCCAGAATAATAATTCTCACCACTTTTCTACACTTTTAAAGAATTAAATTATCACTAATAGAAGGCAAGAATTCATTAGCTGTTCTATTTCTGACAGAAAAAAAAAACAAACTCAAGCAGATCAAATAACTAAAATACTACATCACAACTGTATCATGCCTCCATTTCACATTTGTAATCTGTGTTTTGAACCTACCACCTATTTCCTTTCTCTCTTTAGGTGATCTATACTATACTCCGATGACAATATCACTTCTATTTCTCCTTCCAGTGATCTTTTCCTCAATGCATAATTCAAAAGCAAACATAATTTTCATTGGGAGCGGTAGAACTGACTGGGATCGATCAACAGTTGCACAAAACGTATCTCCTTCCAAAATGTTACTTTTAAGATTTAATTTTTAAAACCATTTTTTGAAAATGTTTTCAATATGCCTATGGATTTTCCTGAATTATGAAGCAGAACAGTATAGGAGAATGAATACTAAACTTGGAATAAAAAAGACAGAAGCTCATAGAGCCTGTTACTGCGAGAGCCAGAAATCCCACCCAAGTCTCCTAGTTTCTTTCCACTACACCATATTGCCTTCCCTATCATCTCTAAGATCTCTTCCAGCTCTGATAATTAACTTACTAACTACAAAGCCGTGGGTAAATTGCAATCTCTCTAATTGTCATATTCTTTATTTTTAAAATAGGAATATTCATACATATTTTATCTAAATATTCCAGTAACTCAGAGGTCATCGGGTCCAGCTCCTTCTTTAGGTTAGGAATCAAAAGTAAAAAGAAGTTATTTTCCAAAGCTTCCATGAGGAGCAAGTGCCATAAAAAGGATAGGAACCCACATCTTCTGACTTTAAAGCTATCCTTTCTTTACACATACCACAGTCAAAAATTTGTTAATCAATTAATCACTAGGAATATCAGAAGTACTTAATACATGACGAACACTATGGTAGGACTGGGCATACAAGGTCAAAAATGAAATGATCTCTTCTCTCCAGAAGCTTACATTCAAAGAGAGGGAATAAGATGTGCATATATAAACAGACACCAAATACATACAAAATAATTTTGAGGGAAAGGCAGCAGAATGGAGAGGATCAGGAAAAGTTTCATAGAGAAGGTAACCTGAGTTTTCAAGGAAGTGAGGGATTTGAAGAGGTGGTAAAAAGAGAGGGCATTCCAAGCATGAGAGAAAGCAGTCACAAAGACAGGAGATAGAATGCTTTGTGTGTGTGGAACTGTGGAACTGTAAGAAGGCTACTTTGCCTAAGAAAGTAATTTATAGAATAGAAAATATAGTATGGTGTCAGGCTGTGATAAATGGTACATGACAAAAAAAAGTAATTATTTGATCTTACAGATAATAGGGAGCCACTGAAGTTTATTGAGTAGGGGACAGTTATAGTCAGACCTGTGCTTCAGGAAATCACTTTGATGGTCTAAGAAGAATGGATTGGAGAGAAGAGAGAGTCTTGAGGTTTTAAGTCCAATCAAAAAGCTGTTGCAATCATCCAAGCAAGAAGCCATGAGGGCTTGAATTAGGGCAGTGGATGCGGAAATTGAATGAAAGGGATAGATTCTAGAGATATTGTAGAGGTAAAAATGATAAGACTTGGCAGCTAAGGGAGAAGGGGGACTGAACATCAAGGTTGTGATTCCACTAAATGGATGCAATACACTTTATAGAAACAGAGAAATTTAGTTAAGGTGGGGGGAGGGGAGGAGAAAATAATTAAGATAATGAATTCTGTTTTGGAAATGTGGATTTTTCAAATGCCTGTGAGACATCGAGCTCAAAATGTCCCATATAGAATTTATTATATGACTGGCACTCAGGAGAGAGACTAGGATTGGATATATAGATCTGAAAGTCATCAGTTTAATGAATAATTAAACCCATGGGAGCTGAGAAGACTACCAATAGGGGCAGTATAGTGAAAGCAGACAAGAGAATCCAAGACGGAAACTTGGATCACACTCACACCCCACATTGTGGGGTGATAATCTAGCAAATGAGACTGAAAGGACACAGTTACATAGATAGGATTAGAACAATGACCAGTGTTACAAAAACCCAGAGAAGAGGGAGTGGCTAATACTGTCAAATACCAAAGAGAAGTCAAAAAGGATGAAAATTGAGAAAAATCCACCAGGTTTGTCAATTTGCTATAGCAGATCACTTTGTAAATATTAAAAGACACATATGATGAAGGGGAGGAGCAAGCATTAATTAAGCACCTACTATGTGCCAGTAACAGTGCTAAGTACTTTACAGATATGATGAACACTACAAATATTACAGTAACTCATGTTTACATGGAGCACTCTAGACAAAAGCTTTATCCTGATGATCTGGATTCAGGATGCATGGATTTGATCTAATTATATTTTCTCCTGAAAGGTGTCATTACAAAGGCTAACAACATTTTTAACGTGTCAAAGGAAAAAGAAATCTGTATCCCCAACAGTATCTAATTTGTGTGAGTCCAGAAGGTGTTAAATAAATGCATTTGGATTGAGTGGTTGATTGATTTGGAAAGCACATGTTAATCTCCTTTCCCTTCCTGAGTACATGGGATACCCAAAAGAATGTGGTCCCAAACACATCATTGTATAAATGCCTATGCGCATTTGTGCCCAAAAAAACTATTCAGCGCCACAGAAATAAAGCAAAAAGTATAAGGAAGCACATTTTACATTCTAGGTATTAAGAAATGCTGGTTGATTGAGAAAAGAAAAAGAAAAGAAAGAAAGAAACCCATAATGCCAACTACTTGCAGTCTATATATTCTCCCAGTGAAGATCATATCCCATCCAAACCTTCTTGTCCTGAGATTTTTGTCCATGTCTTACCTATAAATTCTCCAGATGCAATGAGCTTGGGGAGAACTCTGAGCTTTCAATATCTAGAGTATCCCAATTGAACATTCATACAGTCTTTCTATTACATGGCTCATGCTTACACGGCACTTTCTAGTTTATATTGTATTTTCCTCACAACAACACTGAGAAGTGAGTGCTTCGCATATTATCACTACTTTTCACACAAAAGAAAGCCAGGTCTCATAATGGTTACATATACTTACTGTCGGATGACAGTCTCAGTCTCTTGATTGCTAAATTCATACTTCTTTTTTTTAATGCCCAATGAGTCTTCACCTAGCTAGATTTCTAAAGTACTTGACACAAGACTCGAGTGATTGTCCTTGACCCCAACAAATAGTTCCATGAAAGAACATATGCAATCTTTTAAAACAATGTTTCCAAACCTTTCTTAAGCTATGATGCATAGCTGAACTCATTGGAGCAATCTAGATGAGACATGCCTATTGTTGTGACTGCCTACTCAAAGGACTCTACTAATGCCAAACTCCGAAGACATGGATTCCAGATGAGCCTTTCCCAAAGTGGGACCTCTCCCAGATATCAGTCTTTTGATTCTGTAGATCTGAGCCCACTCTAGGTTGTCCCATAAGCCCCAGAACTACACACAGGTCCCTCTTCTCTCTTTTTCCTATACTCCTGAGTCTTTCTTTTTACCTCTTTCCCCTGCTCTATAATTAATAACTATTTAATAAAGGTTTGTTGAGTGAATGAGTCACAAGCCAAAGTCAAAGCAAAAATTTAAATAATATTTTAAAATTATAAGGATGAAGATTAAAGTGATGAAACCACAGCTCACATTTATGTATCTTTTTTTTTAAAATTTGTAAATATAGAGAGCTGTTGGTTAATAAGCTCACCCTACTGATACAGGTCATAACCTTGGAGAGCTGCCCTGCTCATTTAAGTGGTTAAATGGCCTGCTCAGGGTCATATCCAATATGTGTCAGAAGTGGAGTTTGAACCCAGGTCTTCCTAATTCCAAGGTCCATTCACTATGCATTACACGATGCTGTCTCACTAGAAGGCTTGCAAAATGTTTTATTTATATTCATTATCGCATTTGATTTGTGAAACTATAAAAAGCACAATTATTATCCTCATTTTCCAGATGAGAAAACTGAATCCCAGAGAAGTTAAAAGACTTCCTTAGGGTCACATGGCTAGAAAGAGTCTGAGACAGGATTCAAGCCAAGGTCTTCCTGACCAAGGCTCTGTCTAGAGACCAAAGTGTTATCTCTCATGTTGTCTATCAGCTTCTCTAAGTATATAAAAAACTTTATAGAAAGCTGAGTACTTCAACAGCACCATAGAGTAGAGAGTAAAGCCACAGTTCCTGCAGTGGACCTAAAGATAATGGAGTCAATGGAAAAGTTACCAGCCCTAAAGTTGCTGATCCAAACTGTTCAAAAAAGAACAAAACAAAGCACTCACACAATGTAAAGCCATCAATTTCATCCAGAAGACTCACAGCAGTACAACATCTCCTCTCACACCTTTTGCTATTTCCAGAAGTCTTTTCTCAGAGTCCCTTGCTTAGGCCTTGGCTCTAAGGTTAGTGCTCCTTCTACTATCATTGCTATTAGAAGAAAGAAAAAAGAAAATGAAGCCACCATTGTCTAAAGTTCTTTTGGTGAGAATCTCTAGTTGGTACATTAATAAAATTACAGTCAGGGATGGTTGATTGTAATTGGTTCTTGGTTTGCTCATCCAAAAAACCCTGGGGTTTATATCAATGGTTTTCTCATTTTCAGTGTCCAATCACTAATGGTATAGATTCCTTCTTTACTGAGGCTGTCACCCTCAGCATTTTGTTTAAGTGTCGAATTTGTATTTCCTTCATGCATCTAATTGCTCTCGGACCAGGGGAATGCTTTAAATATATCAAATAATTTCTTCACAACATGTGTCAAGGACTGTGCGACTGTGTGCCTGATTTACTTCAAATTTAGAGGAATTGTGAGAGAGCAAAGAATCCCACTTTCTTTGTGAAACACAACAATTGTCTAAAAGCAGCACAACGTTAAATTTGTTTTCCACAATAGTTATTTCTCCTTTTCACGTGGTTTGGCTTTTTTTTTTCTCAGAGCAGAGAAGCTGAAAATAATTCTGAACTTAAGAAATTCTTAATAAATGCTGGCCGTATTCACCTCATTCTGTGTCAGAAGCAAGAAGTTTGAACAGACCATAGAGATCCTCTCATCTAATACATATATTTTCTAGGTAAGGAGACTGAAGTTCACAGTGTTTTAGTGACTTCCCAGAGGTCATGGACAGGTTGGTGTAGTGCAGAGACCATTAAACGCAGAATGAGAAGAGCTGGTTGATAGTCTAGACTCTTACAATCTTGGACACTTGTCTAATTTAGCCTGAACCTCAGTCTTGCTGTCTGTAAATCGAGGATATTAAAGATTGTGGTATCTACCTCACATGTCTGTTGTAAATCTCAAAAAAGATAAGACTTCCAGATGGACCAAAGCTCATCCAAATCCTTCTTCTTACATATATGGGGGGAAAAAGTCCAAACAAAATAAATCCAATCCCTAATTCACATAAGTTTTCAAATACTTGAAATAATTCAAATACTCGTGGGCTAAACAATCACCAGAGGCAACTAGGTGGTGAGTGGATAGAGTGCTGGGGCTGGAGTCAATAAGATCCGAGTTCAAATCTAGCTTCAGACACTTTCAAGCTATGTGACTCTGAGCAAGTCTGCAAGTCTCTGCCACCATTTCTTCAACTTTAAAATGGGGATAACAAGAGTACCTACCTCACAGGGTTGTTGTATGATATTTTTGTATAATAATTAAGCACAATGCTTAACACACAATAGGTGCTTAATGGTTGGCTGCTGTCTTTCATTCTTGAAGAGGACCAAAATCACATCACTATGCTAGAGTCAAGTTTCGGTGTGTCTGTGGCTGATCAGACCAATGTGAGCTTGGAATGTTCTACCACAGGTCGGGCACAAATAGTTGGTGTGAACATTTGGGGTGGATTCTCTCAATTTACGCATCTTACATTTCTCTTGAGCTATTTCAATTCTGCTTTGCTCATACAGTACAGCACCTTCTCTAATGTGGACTCTAAAGTACTTAACAGAGACCTTGAGAGTGTCCTTGCATTGCTTCTTCTGACCACCATATGAGTGCTTGTGTTGTGTGAGTTCTTCAACAAATAGTCTTTCTGGCAAGTGTATGTTTTACATTTGAACAAAATGACCAGCCCGTCGGAGCTGGGCTCTCTGCAGCAGAGTTTGAATGCTTGGCAGTTTAGCTTGAGAAATGATCTCAGTGACTAGTATCTTATCCTGCCAGGTGATCTTCAGAATCTTCCTAGACGATTCAAATGGAAATGATTCAGCTTCCTGACATGGCACTGTAGCTGACCTTGATGCCATGCTTGTCCTCATGGAAAGCATTTGACAACATGGCTGAAACATAATACTAAAAAGCATAGGAGCAAGCACACAACGTCGAAGATGCCAAGGTCATCTACTGCATCTTGAACCATCACCGGTCGCCTTGATTCTGTCCTGCCACTAGACAGTGATGACTCTGGAGTAGAGAGTGAGTCCGACAACTTTGTGCATTTCTGCCTCACTTAAATCCAATTTATGCACTAATCAAAAGACATCACCCATACCATTTTACTATTCAAAGTCCTATGGCAACAGGCAAGTGACAAAGCAGCAGGTGCAGAAACACTGGGAGCTGTAGTCATTACTCTGAACACAACAGCCCAGGCCATAGGGTTGTCTTCTCACTAGAAGTAGCCGTAGAATTCGGCAGCCCCCTGGGTGTCTAAGCAGCCTTTAAAGGATCACACTGCTCACCTCCTGATGTGAGGAAGGGGCTAGAAAAAGCGCCCTAAAAACATCTGCTTACCCACCCTGGCCTGATTACCTTGGCACTGGGGGAATCCCATTCTGGGGTTGAAATACAAAAAATGTACAAAAACGTCAGCAAAGACAATTCCACTCACCATCAGCACATGGGATGTGTGCACACTTATAGACAACGCAAAATCCAGTAGACCTGAAAGGTTGATGCCCTGAAGGTTATTTATGAGCCAAAGACCTGGGGTGCATTTCAACCACTCAGTGCTGATGGAGCCACATTGATTAGTGATAAAGACATCATCCTAGAGAGATGGGCTGAACACTTCCATAGTGTTCTCAACAGAACATCATCAACAAATGCTGAGGCCATTGATCTTCTACCTCATATTGAAGTCAATCCCCCCTTGCTGAAGTTCCAACTGAAGAACAGGTTTTGAATGCCATTAGGCTCCTTTCATGTGGCAAAGCACCTAGTACTGATTCTATTCCAGCTGAGATTTACAAGGTAGGGGGTTCACTGCTCATACAAAAGCTGGCTGAAATTTACCAGTTTATATGGTAAGAAGAGGTTATCCCCCAGCATTTCAAGGATGCCTCCACTGTCCATCTTTATAAAGGTAAAAAAAATATTTCGTCCTGTGACAATCACAGCAGGGTGTCTCTTAGTCACTGCTGGCAAGATTCTTTCCAGAGTCCTCCTTAATAGACTGATCCTTATCTGGAAGATGGTCATCTATCAAGAGCCAGTGTGGCTTCAGAAAGGGGTGAGAAATGGTCGACATGGTGTTTGCTGCACGATGACTCCAGGAGAAATGCCAGGAGCAGAACTGAGTTCTATACACAACATCTGTAGATCTGACCAAGGCCTTTGATACTGTCAGTCATAATAAATGCTTGTTCACCCCCCAGTGCTTTTAAAATTAAGAGACTTACCCAAAGTCATATAGTTAGGAATGAAGAGAACCAGAACTAAAATATGTGTCTTTAGACTCCATATCCAAAGGTCTTTATAGCATATTTCCTTTCATGATCTATATAAAAGGAAAAGCATGTTAGTTCTGGAGTCAAAAAAGTATATGGGTTCAAATCCCAACTGCTATTTCTTGTGTGACTTTGGACAATCACTTAACCTTTCAGGGCCACAATTTCCTTGTCTATTAAAATGAGGAGGGATAGACTCCTTATCCCTGGGCTTCTGAGTTTCTTTCTAGCTCAAAATCTATGAACTCCGCATTATACATACACATCACTATGCAAATATATGCCATGATCTTCATGATGCACCTACCTCACACAACTGTTGGAAGGTTCAAATGAGTCAACATATGCAAAGTTCTTTGCAAACTGTGAAGTGCTATATAATTCCTAGGTATTATTATTATTTCTCCATTAACAAAAAATGAAAATTGTCTCATCCTGCCAAACTGAGACTCAGGGACCACGGGATCACAAATTTAAAGTAGGAAGGGATTTTAGGAAACATTTAGTCCAGGAATTATTAACCTTTTTTTCTCATCACGGATCCTTTTGTCAGTCTAGAGATGCCTATGGGACTTTCTCAGAATGTTTTTTAAATGCCTAAAATACAATACACATAATGAGAAAGCAAACTGATTATATTTTATTATTAGGTATCAAGTTTAAAAGAACCAAACCCACAAGTTCACAGACCCCAGATTAAGAACTCCTGATCTAGGCCAACCCCCTAATTTATGAGAGGAGGCAAACAGGGTCCAGAAGTTGTGACTTGACCAGGGTAGAACAAATGCTTTGAATGCAAGTTTTGTTAGCACAAACCCAGCCTTCTTGCTACATATCTAGTTAATGGCAGATTAAAACCTTTTTCCCCATTAGTATCCTTCCTATTATGCCTCTAACTATCTGTCAACTTTAAGATTTTTTACACATTTTCTCATCCCATCATTTTTCATTATTATCTGCACAGAAAGAAACCCGTTTCATGGCTTTGAAAGAAGTTTCTCTCCATTTATTCCTCTACGTGTAAGTTTCTCTGACATGATTCCAAGAATTCTAATGCTCTCATTTTTAGAGCAAGGACAAAAACTTTGTCAATCTTCTTAACTTCAACAGTAAGGAGAAATTCTTCATGGCTTTCTTAAGCCAATTCATAGCATTTAAAGCCTGAAGGGAACCTTTGAGATTATCTAGTCCACCCCCTTTAATTTTACAAATGAACAAATAGGGTCACAAAGAGACAAATGATTTCACAGACTAAGACCTGGAAGGTAACTGAGGCCATCTAGTCTAACCCATACATGACCAACAATCCCTTCTACAATCTGCCAAACAAGTGGCTTCCAAATCTCTGTTTGAAGATTTCCATTGACGGAGACCTCACTACTGCATGAGTAGGTCCTTTTCTACTTTCAGATGGCTAAGAACCTTAGAGGAAATATTTTTTTTTTTTTACCTCAAACCTAATGGTGTCCAGTTCTTGCCTCTGAGACCAAACAAAATAATGGGATATCTGGTCCACTCCAGGCCTTCAGATACCTAACACAAGCTATTATGTGCCTTCTAAGTTTTCTCTTCTCAGGGATAAACAGCCCCAGTTCTTTGAACCAGCCCTTATATGTCAGAATCTCTAGTTCTTTCATTATACTGTTTGCCCTCTCTAAGAAATGTTCCCAAATGTCTTTGTCTTAACTAAAATGTGGCATCTAGCACAATACGCCAATGGCTCCTGAAATATGACGCCACTGGAGATAATTGGATTTAGAAGTAGAAAGATCCTTGGAGAGAACTTGTTCACTTCCTTCACTTTTGTATTTGAAAAAAACTGAAGGTCAGAGGAGACAAATTAAGTGACTTGTTCTAGGTCACACATCTATTAAGCAGTAGAAAAAAGTAGGACTTAAATTCAGGTATTTTTACTTTAAAAAGAGGAACAATCATCTACCCTCTTCCAGAAGTTCATTTTCATAGGAACTACTATATTTACATCTCCACTGTAGTCTATGGATTTTTGGAATGCTAGTGTAGAGTTTTGTAATTACCTCCATTTAATTTCATTTTATTCAATCAGATCCATTGTTCTAAACTGGAACAGGCTGTCATCTAACATATTAATTCTCCCTCCATGATTCATGTCATCTACTCTGACAAGCATGCCATCTTTGCCATCATTCAAATTAGTGATTAAAAATAATATATAAATTATATTGAACATTACAGATTTGAGGACAAATCCCTAGGCCACTCTAACACAGACCTCCCTCTAAGCTGACATCAACCAATTAATGTCCCCCCCTTTGGGTCTGCTTATTCGACCAACTCTGACTCTATCTAACTTTACTGTCATAAAGCCCATATTCCTCCATCTGGCCCACAAGCATTGCTTGAAGATTTCATCAAATGAATTACTAAAATATAAGAATATTTTACTTGAATAATTCATTTGACCTGCCAAACTAATAACCCTATTTAAAAAGGAAGTAAGACTAGTTTGGCATAGTCTCTTTTTTATGAAGCCATGTGAACTTTAAGTGTTCACTATTTTCATATTCTAAGTCTTCATATGCCATTACCTTAATAACAATAATATAAGTTCTACTCCTATCTCCTTCGATCCTAACTTAATTGTTTCTCACAATGTTTCTCCCTTTAGGTATCTATATTTCCTCATATGATTATGCATATATGTGTATATATATGTATATACAAACATGTAACATATATAACATATAATTCTAGCACCCTCTACCCCTTAGCTATTCTGTACTTTTCAAATGAAACATATCCTCGCAAAGTCAAATTCCAGTCAGGGGTCCCATCAGTCTCTACCTTCTCCCAAGCTTCAAAAATAACTTTGGTCATACTTGCCCCTTTATATCTCCTAATTCATTCTTTTTATTATTCAGACTCTATATATTTTTGTACAAAAATATAACACAATGTTTGCCTTTTATTTTGCTTGTTTTATAGTTGGTTTTTTGGGGGGAATATTCCCTCTAGTGAATTACTGGTCCTTTAATTTTCCATTATTCCTCCTTTAATGTACCTGCTACTCTCATACATCGTATGAGGTTTACTAAATTATTTTGTTAGTATTTTCCCTCTTCCTCCTTTTGTCTTAGCTCAAAACCTTCTGGATCAAATTCAAAAGATGCTATGCAAATTTGTTTATATTGGCACTGCTCTTTCCAAGGGCCCACCATTCCTATATTTTAAGCTATGGTCCAGAGATCCAAATCCTTTTCTCAAATACCATCTTTTTTATTTTAGAATACTCTAAAACACTATCCAACTTTATCAGTTTTTTTCCTCTAAGACTTCATAATATTTAGTAATGCTTTTAGGTTCCTTATGATAGCAGCAACAGTTTTTCCTAAGTTCACACACAACATTTTAATATAAACTAAAAAAAATACAACAAAATTCACATATAGGAAGAGATCAACTGTGGCCTCTGGCTAAGACGCTGGCTTGTGACTTTCACATTGTGTCCATACTAAATTTAAAATGCCCCCATGGAGTTGTGTTCCTAACTCAAAGAATGGAAAAGTTTATGCAGATAATTTCTTCAACTGGAACTCTTATACAAGTGTGAGTTTTCTACACTGCAGATAACTGGATTTAGAAGTGGAAAGATCCTTAGAGAAAACTTGTTCATTTCCTTCACTTTTGTAGATGAAAAAACTGAAGGTCAGAGGAGACAAATTAAGTGACTTGTTCTAGGTCACACATCTATTAAGCAGAGAACAAAGTAGGATTCAAATTCAGGTATTTGTACTTTAAAATCACTGTTCTTTTATTATACCACAACATCCTTCTCAAAAAATTCTTTGTCTACATGTCCTCATTTTTTTCCTGGGTATGTTACTGAATTGAATTGAAATTAACGGGTACACAGTCATGTTTATACAGACTTGTCTCTAGTGACAGTGAAATACAATGAAAAGAACAATGAATTACATTGTCCTTGGGAATCAAAATACCTGGGTTCTTATTCTGGTTCTGCCACTAACTCTCTTGTAACCTTGGGCAAGTCACTCAGACTTTCTGAATTTCAGTGGCCTCATCTCTAAAGTATAAGTGAATAAGATGATGTCTAAGTTCCCTTCCTGTTCTAAATTTTAAAATCCTATCAATTCATATCTATTAGAAAAATAATATATACTCAATCAGTGAGCATTCCTTTAGTGTCCATTATATAAAAAGTATGGCTCTGGCCACTGTCCAGGATATGGATAAGACATGATATAATGCATCCCAAAGACAAAGAATATAATTTCTTAGATTAGCTAATGCCACATAAAGGCAAGAATCCAACATTTATAAGAGACTGGAATTCAAGTCCTGAATCTGCCACTTTCATTCTTTTTAAACATCGACAAGTGATTTCCCCTCCCTAGGCCTCAGTTTCCCTGTCTGAAAAAATGAGAGGGCTTGAATTATATGTCAGGAAAAATTCTCTTCAGTTAAAATTGTCCAAGAATGGAATGAGATAATTCAGAGGTATCAACTGTCCTTCCATTACAAGTCTTCAAATAGAGGCTGAATGAATACTGGAGTGTATGTCATAGTGAGATTCATTTAAGGTACAATTTGAACTTGATGGCAACAGAGGTACTTTCCACATTTAAAACTTCTGTTACTATGGGCAAGATAATTTCCTATTTGTCCTATGATTCTACAAGAAACTATGCTACATTTTAACTTTCAAATGGTCTCTGCTCTGACCTATGTAAATATTCCTGAATGATCAAGAAAACAAAATCACAGTGGGGTAGGGGGCAAAGCCACTAGGAGCTGATTTTTAAACAATAATTTCTAGTTATTCTATGCAAAAACAAACAAATAGACAGATAGACTTTTCCTTCTACAGCTGAATAAGGTACTTGGGAAGAAGGAGAGATTGACTTGGTTGTCAAGGTAACTATTTCAAAAGGGGGAAAATGTCACAGGTGTTTTGTACGAATTGAAAGCAAAACAATGTAACATACAGAATGGCTGTTTTTTCTTTACAGTTTTCTAAGAAAAAAAAGGAGGGAGAGGGAAATGGTATGATAGCTAATACCAGGGAAGGGTAGTTAGGAACTTCCTTGAAATTAGCAAGGCAGTTTTCTCTCAGAAGAGCAAACAGTTAGTCAACTAAAGGTGAGAATTGACTGGTTGGGCCATCTGCAAATCTTAGTTAAAACAAAATCAGTTCTATTAGATCCAACAAAAGTTCATTAAGGACCCTTTATGTGCAGCATGCCAGGTTAAGTATAAGATACAAGCTAATTGACAAGTTACCTTTCAGGAGCCCAAAGACAAAGGTCCAGGATTTTCAGATAACTGACACGTGACAAAATTCTGGGAGGAAAAAGAGAAAACCAAATTTGAATAAAATAGTTTTTAATAACAATTGAATTTTGATGGAAGAAAATTCCAACTAGCTGTTTATATTTCTTCAATACTTTGGAAGGTTGTTGATTTCATCTATGTGAGAAATCATTCCACTTACGCAAAGCTTTGTCTCATCATGTGGGTTATTATCCAATAACTCCCACAAATCCTCCACAGAGTATCTACCCAACTCATTGGAGGCCTTTTTCTTCAGGACTTCTGGAGTATCCAGGTGTCCTCTTCACTACTAGCCCATTTTACTGTCTTTTGTAGTCACACATGTCCTCAGGAATATATTTAGTGCAATTTTTAGATGCAAACTCTCAGGAAAGACATTCTATAGCCTGATGGGATAGGATTCTATAGTCTTGATTTTGTTTCCCTTTATGCCCAGCAATCATCAAGAGGTTCAACACAAAATTGTTCGTGGTGTACCTATTATGCTTTATTACGTCAATGAATCTGTGATTTCATTTATGCAGATCCTTCCTCAACAAGGACACAAATCGACCATACCTCCTCATGCTATGTGATTCTCCTTAATGTTTGAAGAAGGACCAGTCAATCAACAAGCATTTATTAAGTGACCACTCTGTGCCAAACAATGTGATAGGTGCTGGGAATATAAAGATAAAGATGAAATAGTATCTGTCCTAAAGAATCTTGTGTTCTATTGAATCTACCCAAAGTTCTGAATGCTTTCTTCTAGTTCTTTTAAAATCCAAGGGTAATGGCTTTTAATTTGATATCCCTCCTCTTACCACATGACCAAGCCATCTACATTTCCTATCATATATGTCTTCAGGGAGATCATTTATATTATTTCTCCTTTAAAGTTATTGATGGTTGGTTACACGCTACAGCCTACTCAAACCAGCTCAGACTATTTCCATCCTCTTTTAGATCAACTGAAAATCTGATTCTACTAAAATTGTGGTGCTTAATGATTCACAGCCATAAAGCATCACTCGGATGACACTTATGTGAACAAGATGATCCTAAGAAGCAGGAGCCTCTTTGGATAAGTGAAAAGGTAATGAAATTCTCCAATGAAATTTAGCACTGTCTCTTCATATATGTACATATATATATATATACATGTACAAATATATAAAATAAATATATATATATATATTATAGATTCTCTATATATTGGCATCCTAATGTATATTTTTACCAAAAATAGATAATAACAGATCAGATCTTTTTTATAAATTCACTGGGATCCAGTCAATCATCTATAGTTGCTGGGTCTGTCCAATTATAGCTGAAGGCAGGACCTAGGAAAATTTTAATGACTTCTATAATGTTAATCTTTTAAAGCCAAACCTTTGGAGTTATGTCAGATGTCCAATCCATTTAGAAATATCCGCCTAACCACTTCCCATTCTTCTTTTTATACTGTAAACTCAATATGCTACACTATTTAACGTAATATGCATTAATTCCGCAAATAATCCCTAATCACCTACCAACATAAAGCCCTATACTAGGAACTGTGGGAGGTACAAGGCTTAGATAAGATATAATCTCTGTTCTCATGGAGGTGATAGCTTTGATTTGTATTCATTTACCAGCCCTGTAACTTTATTGGTATAAGAACCCGATGATGTGGAAGCTCCTTCTTCCAATAAAGACTGGCTCCTGATCTGCAGCTTACAGTCTTAGAGAGTTACCTGGAGCAGGATAAGTGATCTTCCCAGGGTCACATGGAAGAAATAGGTCTTGAATTTGGGTCTTCCTGACTCAAAGTCTGATTCCCTATTCATTACACCACATTGCCTCTCAGAGTTTAATAATAAGATAAAATGCAAGCACAGGTAACTACAACATAACGATAAGACAAGTATGTTAGAGAGCAAAAATGAGGTGTCACATAAGAGATGAAGGAAAAGGTCATTAGCAAAATCTTCTTAAAGCAGATGACATTTGAGTTGGGGTTTAAAGGGTGAATAGTATTCAATAGGCAAAACAAGATAGAGGACATTACAAGTGTGGATAACATTTTGTATATACAGGATGTCTTAAGAGTCTAACTAAGAATGCTGAACACTTAGCCAGATAATAAATATAATAGATTAATTGAGTAGTACAGATTTTCAAGAGATTATTACAATATTAAATATACATATAAATACACATATGTATATTATATATATATGATTACTATTCCCTGAAATAAAATGTAAACAATTTCATGAATGTATAAGATAAAGAGGAAATATTCAAATAATAAATAGTATAAAATAATAATTTAGGTCTCAGTTAATGAACAGAGTAGGTTATACTCTGCATCGTTAGAGTGAATACCCACCTATGTACAAATTTTCAAGAGATTACCATAATATTAAATATACATATAAACATACATGTATATATAAAACATATATAATCATTACTATTCCCTGAAATAAAATATGAACATTTCATGAATAAGATGAAGATGGAATATTCAAAAAATAAATGGTATCAAATAAGAAGTTTAAGTCTCAATTAATGAGATTGGGTATTCACTCCAATGATGCAGAGTATAACCCATCTATGCCTGAGCATCTGGTGCAACCCAACAATATGAACTCTTCTGTTTGACATTAAAAGATTCACAATCTGGGTTCAATGACCTTGCAGCTGTATTGCACATTATTCTCCTTCATGCATTCAATATTCCAGTTGAATTGACCTTCCTCTTCCTACTACAAGACATTCTATCTCCCATTGTCATGAATTTGTACAGGCTGCCCTCCATGGCTGGCATAGACATCCACCTCACTTCCATCTCTTAGAATCTCTGGCTACACCCTTTGTCCAAGCAATACTGTTGCTATGTCTGTACTCCAAAGAGACCAAAGCAAAAGGACAAGGACTCCTATGTACAATAATTGTGGTAGCAAAGAATTAGAAACTGAGGGGGTACCCATCAATTGAAGAATGGCTAAATGAGTTGTGCTATTCAATTGTGATTGAATACTATTATGCTGTAAGAAATCATGAAGTTTTATATGAACTGATACAAAGTGAAGTGAGCAGAATCAGGAGAACATTGTAAATAGGAATATTGATATTGTAACAACAATCAAATGTGAAAGATGGCTACTCTGATCAGCACAATGATCCATAATTCCAAAGGACTCATGATAAAAATACCATTTATCTCCGGAGAGAGAACTAATGGACTCAGTACAAACTGAAGCATTTTCCCCCTCATTCTTTATTTTTCTTGCTTTTTCCCACAATATGGCTAATGTGGAAATGTGCTTTACATGACTTTATATGAATAATATGCATCATATTTCTTGCCCTCTCATGGGAAATAGTGGCAGAAAAGAGAGAATTTTGGATTGAAAATAAAAATAAAATATCCATTGCTACGTTCAAGGTTCAGCACACATACCACTTCCTATAGGAGTCTCATCCTAATCCCCCAGTTTCTAGCGCCCTCTCCCCAGAAATTAGCATTTATTTACTTTAAATATATTTTACGTGTATTTGTTTGTTCATGCCAATTCCACTCCCATTTAAAATGCCAGTTTCTTGAGAGGAAGGGGTATTTTAATTTCTTAATATCCCCAGCAGCTAGCACAGTATGCCTGGAACACAACAGCTACGTAATAAATGCTACTTAGATGGACAAATAATCTCTTGTACCTATGTGCATTTAAGTTTGCTACAGGAGGCACACACAATATTCTCGGGGCCTTCCACAAATTATTTTGACATTGTGAGAGCACAATGGTTTATACATCAGTTATAGCTAGGTTTTACCTTTTAACTAGAATACTTTTTGGTCCTTTTCTTTGATCACATTTCACACCCTTTTCCTTTGCAATTCCCTGCCTGTAATGAATAAACAGCTCTCTCCACTGCCCTTTGGATGGTGCACATTTTAGTTTAAGTTACATCAATGAGCATTTATTCAGTGCTTACTGTGTGCCAGACACTGTGATAAGTGCTAGTCTCGTGAAATTACAGTATACTATACCACACCATTGAAACAAAGGGGAAAAGAGCTGAAAGTAATTTTTAGTAAAGCATACACAAATGGTCCTCAAAATTCCAGTTCTGTTAGTTCATTACAGAAGAAATGGGGCCCTAACTTTTCAAATTTATGCTAGCATAACAGAAGTTCAGGCAGGCCCTGACTAGCTAAAAAAGTTTCAAGTACAGGGTTAGTTACCATATTTCTGTCTTCTGACATCCAGCCTAACTAAATGTGGAGAAGTTGGTTACCATAAGGCTGGCAACAAGATGCTGAATTATTTTGGCCACCATAACTCACAAAACCATCTTGCAAAGTGTAGAAGGACTGGGATTTATGGCAGTAGAGGAAGTGCCCACACTAATCACAGGTATTTTAAAGTCCTGAAGCATATCCAACTGGTTGCTAGGCCTCCTATTCCAGATTCCCTTCCCTTCTATTGCCTTAGTAACTGATCTCACTCTCAGAATAAACTCCTGCAAACATATCCCATTCCCACCCATTTTTCATCACTCCCAATCCTCCATGCTGATGTTTTTCTCAGTCCTAACTCATAATAGCGTCATCTGCCTCCTACCTCCTTTGATTCCTTTTTGGTTTCTGTTCTTCATCTTTATCATAGTTCACATATGTCAGCATTTTGTCCATTCGCATGATGATCATTCATTCCTATATTCATTCATACTTTCATCCATTCAACAAACATTTATTAAGTACTTTCTATGGGCAGTGCTGAAGAAGATATAAAGAAGAATGAGAAAGTCATTGCCCTCAGGGGGCTTGAAATCACTCACACATCAGCAGAAAGGGTAGACAAATATAACAGTGAACTATAAAATAGTAAATGAACACAGAGGCAGTGATGTAGTAATAATATGGATCTGGAGACAAAAGATCTAACAGTATCAGCTTTGATATTTACTAGGTAGGTGACACTGGATGGGGGTGGAGGGTGAGGCATGGTGGAAAGGAGATGATAATAACAGAGATAATAATATATCTAATATCTAATTCAAGGTGCTATAGCAACAATGGTAACTAACATATAAGGAGCACTTTAAGACGTATAGAAGTTTTTCCCCACAATAAATACGTGAGGAAGTGCAAATTCCTTTAGCCCTATTTTGTAGATGTGGAAAACGAAGCACAGGAAGGCTGATTATCAAGACACAGAGAACAAAGAGAAAATAAGGCAAGAGTTTAGAAACTGTTCTGGAGGAGGATAGGAGGAATAAGAGGAAACATGAAAAATTAAAGAGTGGCTGATTGATTGATTAATTGATAGAAAGTTAGGAGATCAAGAAGAAAACAATATCATTGAATCTATGCAAAGAAAAATGTAAAAAAAAAAGGAAGGTATATTCATCTTATCGAATGCTACAGAAAGTTCTAAAGAAGATGAGGACTGAAAAAAAGTAATTGAAATATCACCAATCACCTTGTATTTCAATTTCAATAGACAAGTAGCTAGATTCAATAGACTAGAGTCTAGATTTCAGGAGGCTGAAGAAGATGTACGTACTGAGAAGGCAGAAGCAGCAAATTTAGATTAGTCTTTCTAGAAGTTTCATAATCACTCAGTCAAGAAGCAGTAGCATCTGTTATTGGCCAGGCACTAAGGCATACAGATAAAATGAGAGGAAAGAAGCCTTGAGTGCCAAGCCTAAAAATCACCGAAATTGTAACTACAAAAAAGATCTTAGAAGTCTTGGTCCAACCTCTCCATTTTATAGAGGAGAAAATTGAGGCCCAAAGAGTCTAGTAAAACTAGTATTTGAATACAGGTCATTTGGCTCCAAATTCATTCCTTCTCTGTTATACCATACAGCCTCTATGATTGTGAGATTAAAGTCATTTACCATATGAATTTTGATGCCATTGAAAAAGAAGAGTTTAGGAGAAAGAGTATACATACAGGCGTAAATTTTTAACACTATTCAAGAAGTATTGTGGAGTGTTTAAGTGATATAAATAGAAACAAATATTTGTGGCTACATGTACACTTAGAAAACCACGAATTAACATTGCGCTGTATTTTTATTTATTTTGTTAAACATTTGCCAGTTACATTTTAATATGGTTTGGGCTGCAATTAGGGGAATTTTGTCAGCCTGCTAGAAGGGAGTTTGACACCTCTGATGTAGTGGAAAGGACACCGGCTTGAGAATTAGAAGATAGCTGGGTTGGAATCTTGATTCTAATTCTAACTGTGTGACCCCTTAATCTCTTTGAGCCTCAGATTCTTCATCAGTGAAAGCAGAATAATAAGAAGTATTATGTAACTTATACCAGAAGGCTGTTTTGAGAAGGATGCATTTGAAATCCTTAGGTTATACAAATGTGAGCAGCATACACATATACTTCCCAGCCATCTCTTTGGGGCATAATTAAAAGGGGGAAGGGGGTGAGGAGTTAGATTTAGGATTGAGAAGGGTTGAATTAGTAGAAAATCACAGCACTAGAAAATGAACCAAAGCACATGTTTATTGATTACTGTTTGTTTGAAAGCATAATCTTCATAAATAAAGGTAAGTACATTACTGTCGTAATTCCCTGTAACAAAAATTAGCTCATTTTAAGCCTAGGGAGCTATAATGCCCCCTAAGGCACACAAAATTGATTCCTCTCCAGCTTTAGGGAGTTTATTTTAGACAAAATGTTATGAGTTCCTTCATAATTGCTACGGGCCCCAAATTAGGATAATTCCTACCATTTGGACAAAAATTGGGATTTCTGCTTAATTGTATATTTTTATCTGTCTCTGGTTATGTAGTTGTTGTGGCTATTCAGTTGTTTTCAGTCCCATCCAACTCTTCGTAACCCCATTTGGGGTTTTCTTGGCAAAGAATAGAGTGGTTTGCTATTTCTTTTTCCAGCTCATTTTACAGAAACTGAGACAAAAAGGGTTAAGTGACTTGCTCAGGGTCACACAGCTAGTAAGTGGAGTGGCCTGGTTCATGAAAGAAAAAGGCAGGATTTGTTCTGTGAAGTTTGGATTCAAAGGACTGCACTTCAGGACCTAGAGGACCACATGTGACATCAAGGTTGAAGGTTTCCCACCCCTGCTCTAGTCTATGTGTAGTTGAAGCAAAATTCATTTTACAGGAAAAGATTTTTTTTTTGGTATTTTTATAGTGTGTGTACATAGACAGACACTAGGAGGGAGAACTGAGGGAACAACCAATCTTTCCTTAGAAGAAGAGTAGAGATCAAATGAACCAATCAACAAGTATTTGTTAAGCATCTACTATGTTCCAGGCCCTGTGTTACACAGTGGGGATAAAAATACAATGAATAAAGTAATCTAATCAGTTTCCAATCTTTTCAATTCTACCTCTAGACCACTGGACCCTTGCCTTCCACTCAAGCAGCTACCACCATAGTTCAGACCTCTATTACTTCTTTCCTAGACTATTGAAATAGCCTCCTTATGGGTTTTTCTGCTTTCGTTGTCTCCCCTTTCCAACTCATTTCTTCTCAAGTAGCTACCAAGTAAGTATTGCTAAGCCGCTGATCTATGCATGCCATTCCATTTCTCAAGAATCTTTATTGACTCTTTACTGTCTTTAGGAGTACAAAGTCAACAGTCTTCTGCTTCTACCACCTTTCTAGGCATTTGATGTTATTCATTTTCAGTCACATTCTATCCAAACTGGCTCACAAGCTGTATCCCAAATCCCTAATACCATCTTCTGTGTCTGTGGCCTTGTACAAGCAACAATAAACCCTCTCTCCACATTTTCCTCTTAGTTTTCCTAGCTTCCTTCAAGGATCTGAAATATGCTGGAAAATGAAACTTGAATCAAGTTCTTTCTTCCACTCTCAATCTTTCCTCCATTTCCAAGATAGCTCCTTCCTTTTACACAAATCACTTAAGGCATTCCCAAATCTCTCTCACATAATGGCTTTGCTTCATCCAAGGTGGTATACTGGCGCTGTTTACACTTGGTTCTGATTGTTGCAATCTAGAAGCTTTCTTGACAAATGTAATTTCATTTAAATGGGTGGAATAACTAATGGAGTCTTACCTTTATATGGTTGTGTAGCTAAAATTATTTACAATTTATTCAACTCAGCTAACGTATCAAATGTCTACAAGGTATTGTGTAGGATGCAAAGGGAAAAAAAAAATTCCGAACTTCAAGGAGCCTCTCCCCAGTAGTATATAATTTCATTGAAGTTAGGGTTAGATTTTTTGTTTGTTTTTTGCATCCCATCCAATATCCCATAGGTATTTCATAAATGTTATCTTAGAACTGGAGGAAAGATTGAGTGAAAGAACTAGATTCGGGCAGAACCAGGATTTGAATAGAAGTCCTCTGACTTCACGTCTAGTGGTCCTTTTGCTCTACCATGTTGAATTTGCCATTTCCTAAACAAAACCTTTCCCAACCCCTCTAATTTATAACATTTTCTTATTCTTAAAATTATATTTACTTTTTTGTTCTACCTTTTATAAGGAAATACTCATTTTATTTAGTGCTTGTTAAGTTCAAAATAAAAATAAATATATTTTAGATAAAAATCATTGGATATAAGAAATTAGGGACAGGGAAACATTGAGGATGAATGGGGTTGAAATATAAACACACAATCAAATGTCAACACAGCAAAAATAATTAATTTGAACTATAATGTGATGTGTTTCCTTAATGCTCAAAGTATGAAAACAACAGATTAAAAAAAAAAAACCTTTTAAAATCACATTGTAGAATTCATTGCATGTTGTCACATCTACCGCACTAGACCAAGCCAGTATGTGATGCTAAATTAATAAGACATTCTCTGCAGTTTCATGCTCTATAATGGTGCTAGTTTTAGATTAAAGCTTTTCATTTACTTTTTTGTTAATTTTAATTTTTAAAAAAGTCATAACTCCATGATTTGCTTTTACTATATCTCTGTGTCCGTGATTGATGCCCTCCCCTTCTCATCCCATATTTTCACCCTTCTTCATGGCTCAGACTAAATCACATGGTATAACAAAAAGACCACTAGATATGAAGTCGGAGGAACTATAATCAAACCCTGGTTCTGCTTCTTACTGAATGCTCAGGCTTGGTCAAGTCACTTTCTGTCTCTGGGACCTAGTCTTCTTTTTTTTAATCTGTAAAATGAAAGGTTGAATTAGATGATCACTAAACATTCTTCCAGGTCTAATTTTGATGATCCTCCATAAAGCTTCCTTGATCCCAACACCTGGAAGTGATCTTTCCATTCTATAAACTATCAGCACCTCATCCATACCTTTTATATGGCCTTAGGTTCAATTGTGCAGTCTAGGTATTTTTGTATTTCTATCATGACAACCTAAGCTCCTTGAAAGCAAAAAAAATAATTAGTTTTTTTTTAATTTCCTCTCCAGTTCTTAGTACAAGGATCTGTACATAGTAGGCCTATAATAAATGCTTGTTGAATAAATGAATAAATAAATGAAAGAAAAAATTTATAGCCTCAAGGCCCTTGTAGACACTATTATTCATGTGTTTTTACATTGCTGTTTAATCTATTTTTTAATAACTTACAGCCATATGCTGCCCTTGATCTGCATGAGAAACTCCTCCAATGGGATTTACGCAAATCTGTGGCAGTAATCAACATTCATTCAATAATCAAATAAAAATAAAAAGTAGGCAATCTTAGTATTAGAACAGATTGGTATCCCAAATCCCTTCTCTTGTAACCAGCTAAACAAAAATATATAACCAATGTTTGGATGCTTACCTCCTCAACTACTTGGGGGAAAAGGGGGAAGAAGAAGGAGGGTGTGGGTGTCTGGTTCTGTTATTCCATTGGTATAAGGAGTCCCCAATGGAGAAATTCCCTGATTGAGGGCTTTAAGTTTAGAAGGTTGCCTAGGGCACTGGTATGTTAGGTGAGCTACCCAGGGTCACACAGCCAGGATGTTTCAGAGGAGAGATTTGAATCCAGGTCTTCAGATTCCAAGGCCAGCTTTCTCTCAACCTTACCAAGCCACCTCTCAGTCAACTACTTAACAGCATTTTTTTTCTTCCTCTCATCATCTCCCTCTACACATGCACACACCATGCATCTTTTCTATTAAATTGACCTTAGGATTTAGAGTCAGAAATGACTTCAAAGGTCATCTGGTTCAGGCCTTTTTAATCTGGAGTCCATGAACTTTGTATTTTACAACTATTTGAATATAATTGAATTTTCTTTATAATTCTCTGTGTTTTGTTTTATGCATGTAAAAACATGTGAAGTGGTCTGGCTATAGGCTTCACCAGACTACCAAAGCAGTCACTGACACACATACAAAAAATGTGGTCAGACCTCTTCATTTTGTACACTAGGGATCTGAGGCCCAAAGAAGTCATTCTCTTGCCCAAGGTCATAAAAGTAATAAATAAGTAGCAGAGGTGATATTCTCACCCAGACTCCCCAGCCCATGTTCTTTTCCACACTTCCTCTCCTAGAGCAGTCTAAGCATTCCCAAGGCTAGAGTGAACCATCTACCACTTGTCCCTTCATTTACTCTATACACCCCTGTCCATGGCAAAAATGCCTACCAGCTGCTTGTTTATCTGATTATCTTAGGTCATCCATGAGGTGCTGTTAGTAAGGAAGATTTTGTTATCCTTTTAGAGTTCAGTTTCTCAGGATCCATGGTCATAGGAATGTCTAGTTTCCAGGTATTAGATAATAACTCCCAGAACAGTCTCAAGGATCCTAGATAGTAATTCTTAGAATCACAGTGTCAGACAGTCCTACTGAGGCTGTGCCATGAGATATGGGAGTGACATAATTGATAATTACTATGCTTGCACAGAATGACAATATTGCTAAAGTTAACTTGTGAGCTTAATGTTGGCAAGATGCCTTCTTTGTCCGGTGCCCTATATAACAGGTGGGCATTGGTCAGTGAGTTGGGGAATACACAGGTAATACATAGAGGAATGAATGTATCTGCCTCAACTGGCCCCCATCTCCCTGGCCCCTGTGAGAAGGGTGATTAGAGAATGCTTTAGAAGTTGATTCTCAGCAACCTTCTGAGAAGACTAGACTAGAATAAAGCTTATTATTAACCCCTCCAAAGCTGTCCTTCCTGTCTGACCAGATCAAGAGTGAACCTGTTAGAGGCTGGAGTCCGAAACCTCCAGTGCCTCCTGTGTGTTATCTGTGAAACAGGTGCTTACCAAAAGACTTTGAAGAACAGCTTGAATAACAATTACCTCTTTTACTCTTTTCTGTACTTTTACTCTTTAAAAAAAAAAAGCCATGTTCTTGCTAGTGTTCCTGATAATGGAGACAGTCACCCCACAATGAATTGGGCCAGCATTGCCTATGACAGCCATTGTCTTTTGCTCTTAGATGGATCTCACCAGCCAAAGACATGCTGTTCTGTTTGGTTAGAAGTTGCATTCGAGGGGGTTTTTCACCTCCGGCAAGGGGAAAATGAAAAGCCTTTGTCTGGATCTGTTGCCTGTGAGCACCACCCCTGAAATTATGCCGACAAGGGCGATGTATTCCATCAGCCAAGGTGCAGAAAGAAATCTAAGTACAGTTATTAGGAGAGCAAATAGACAACTGCCCATTTAAAAGGCATGTGGGGCACGTTTCTCTTTAAGGGTGACGAGTTGTGGGACTGCTGTTGACTGTGATTTGAAGCTCCCTCCCCTGTGTGTTGGATGTCGACATCATTGTTCTCTCAACACATGCCCGCTCTGCTTAATTAGTGGTGTGTCATTGGGGTGGGCCAAATTTTCTATCCTGGCATTGGGGGAGGTGTAATGTTGCACACCACAATTGTCTGGAGATGCTGATCAGACCCAGATTACGTGAGGACTGGGCTTAGTGGGAGGTGCTTTTTAGTTAGTGAATCAGGTTAAAAACAACAACAGAAAAAAAAAAAAGCTTTCATAGGGATTAGTGAGTAGGATTCACCTCCCCCTACACCGCCATCCACTTTCCAGGTGCTAGTAGTATGTATGACTTCTTTGAATCAATTCTGCTTCCAAATTTGGCATTTTTGTTGTTGGAGACAGATTTCATATTTAGTCACAAACAAGAGTTTGGGTCGGGGAAGAAAGAAAAAAACTGAATGGGCAGTGTGAAGTAATGAAAACACTTGGAAATGAAGTCAGGAGTACTGGCTTCAAGTCCCAGCTCCCCCACTTACTAGCTGTGTGACCCTAGGTGAGTTGTTTTATCTCTCTGAACCTTAGTCTCCTTTCATGTAAAGTGGGAATGATAATATCCACAAGGTCTCCCTTACAGGGCTGTTATGAAGAAAATGCTCAGTTAACAAACCAGAAAGTACTTCCAAAACAGAAGAGTATTTGAGTGAAATTGCCCTAGTGAACATTTAGGGAGAAGTAGATACTCTAAAGTGAAAATCCACGAGTGTCATTTAGTGTCATGATCCGTGTGTGTGAAGCTGTATATGTGTGTGTGTATACATATATATGTATACACACACACACACACGTATATGTTGGTTGTTGTCCTTCGCTCTCGAAGAGGACCAAAATGACATCACTATGTTTGAGTCAAGATTTAATGCGTCTGACTGTGGCTGATCAGGCCATAACGAGCTCTGAATGCTCTACCACAGGTCAGGCACAAATAATCCATGTGAACATTTGCACATCCTGTGTTTCCTTTGAGCTGTTTTAATTCTGCTTTACTCACAGAGCACAGCACCTTCTCTGATGCGGGAACGCCATGCTGAACCCATGCTGAATCCTGTGCCAACATCTCCCATGTCACATAATCAATTCCAAAGTTCTTGAGAGAGGCCTTGAGAGTGCCCTTGTATCTCTCGTTTCTTCTGACCACCATGTGAATGCTTGCCCTGTATGAGTTCTCCATATTATAGTCTTTTTGGCAAGCATACATTTTGCATTCAAACAACGTGGCCAGCCCATCAGAGTTGCACTCTCTGAAGCACAGTTTGAATGGGTGGCAGTTTAGTTAAAATATATATATATATATATATATATATATATATATATATATATATATATATATATATACATATATATGTTAACGTGTCTATGTATATATAGATACATATGTATGTGTGTATATACACATAAGCGTAAAGAAATGAGTAAAACTTTAAAACTATAGGCTTCAACATTATATATTAATCATTATTAACATAGTTTAATATATTACAGCTTATATATTAAACTATTAAAGCTTAAAACTGCATTGACTTCTGGTACACATAGGTGTATATATACACACAAGTACATGTATGTGTATGTATATGTAGATATGCTTAATAATTTTAAGGACTGCTGGTTTTGTTCAAATTCGCACTTAATTCTAAGAGACATATCCTATTTCAGTTTCTAGTATAAGATTAAGAGGCTCAAGCCATTTCCACATCATTCTTTCTTAGTCTATACAGATCAAAATAGATCAGAGAAGGACTTAGGACATTTGATAGGATCAATGGGAAAATAAATCTCCAGTTCGAAGGGATCTCAGAGACCATTTGGTATACGATCTGACTGTACAGATAAGGGAAATGAGAACTATGGAAGTGAAGTGACACTGCTTAAGGTCATACATGTAGTAAATCATCCAAAGCAAGACTTGAATCCAGTTCCTCTGATTGCCAAGTAAACACTGATTTAGATGCACTATATGATCTAAGAAAAATGAAGAGTGCAAACAACAAGTAATTCTAGCACCTGGGACAAGGAAGAAAAACCCCTGGGAAGAAACCTAAGATCACAAGTGCTGGGAACATTGCTACCGATGGAAGAGAATGGGCGCATCTAGACAAAAGAAAGGAAGAATAGGAGGTAAGAGTAACCAGTTGAAAGGGAAGTACATGATTTAATCACTTCTTATTTTAAGTAACTATCCTTGCTAACTTGGCTGCCTCACTTAATTCATTTCCCACACGAGTCAAGACATCACCTTGTGATATCATTGGTCTTCTTCAAAAACAAAGGACAAACAACAGCAACAGCTAAGCTCAGATGTTTCTATCTCCTGAGGAAGTACAAATACTATTAACACCCTGTAAATTTGGGCACTCTGGGAAAAGCCCTGCTCACCCTAACCTAGTTAGAGTTCTGGCAATGATTATCCAAAAATGCATTTGAAGGTCAAAATGCATGGAAATTAATGAGACAAAGCAAATGATATATTAACATCTTCACCCTGGGTTCTCTTTCTTTATCTCTTTGTTTCTATGTTCCTTTTTTGGTGGAGGCAATCGGGGTTAAGTGACTTGCCCAAAGTCATACAGCTAGTAATTGTCTGAGGACAGATTTGAAACAAGGTCCTTCTGACTCCAGAGTTAGTGCTCTATCCACTGTGCCACCTAGCTGCCTGCTCTCCCAGGTTCCTGTCCCATATTTGTCAGTTATCCACTGTGACTTTGTTCCTGGGTTTCCCTACTCTGTAAAAATAAGCAGGTGGGATTAAATGATCTCTAAGGTCCTTTTCATTTCTAATATGCCATGGTTCAATTGACTCTAGGCCTTTCAAGTTTATTACATTGGTAGAACAGACTAACTAGGTCAAGATCATATATCTAGAGCTCGAAGGACCTTCAAGGAAATTAAGTTCAACATCATTTCATAGATGAGGAAAGTGAAGATGAAGAAAGATAAATTACTTGCTCAAAAGCATCAGAGTATATGGAGTATCAGAAACAAGATTTGAACCCAGGGCCTCTGACCCAAAAGTCATTGCTCTTTCCATCACAGAAATGAAGTTGCTTTGCTATTTCAATGAATCCTTAATTTCATGTGTAAGGGTGTTACTTCTACCAATGCTTAACCCATTGTCCATGGAGTTCTATTTTGTGTGATTTCTATATTTCCATATGTCCTAAACTGGGAATATTCACAATGGGCTAGATGCTTTCTTTTAGGTCTTTAAACACTCCATAAATACCACTCTTACGTTCTTTAGTTCTATTTGCAGGGGTGTTTTGGTAAATGTTTAACAACTGGCTCTCTAGAAAATATTTATACAGGACACACGTTCAAGTTTTATCTGTATTATTAAGATTGTCTTCACTGCTTTCTTAATTCTAGAGACAATCGTCAGCAAAATAATAAATCAAGCCCTGATTTATAGTGTCTGTTGATGTCCAAGGTATAAGTGCTTACAGTGAAATTTTAACAATCAGCTCTTGCAAGCCAAACATTATGAGTTAGCTCTAAGATATAGCTATTATCATCCAACTACTGCTACATGACTCTCTTTTTCCTGCTTGTGAGCAGTGGTAAGGTTAATCATTTAAAAACATTTGATAAACTTAGAACAACTATAAACATAAATATGTATATATATATATATATATATATATATATATATATATATATATGCATAGCTATAATTAAGCCAAATCAAATGTTTAAAAAGTACTAATATGTTTTTAGTTTATCATGTGTAAAGTGACATGTAAAATGCTCTCCTACTTTGGGCAATTTGAGATCAGAACCAACCACAACAAGTTAATTTGTTCATGAATCAGGAAGGAAAAAGATTTAGATCTTCATTGTGGCTTAATTGAGGATTAATTAACTTGGGTGCTCTTCAGTGAAAAGAAAAACAAATAGATGAAAAAAACAATCCCCACTTCCCAAAAAGCTTTGGGGATTTTTTTTTTTACTGATTTCTGAAGCAAGGCTGTTGCTTCTCTTCTCCTATCACCCAACATCTCGAATATCTCAAGCAAACACTCCAGGAAGAGGCAAGCTGCCTTCCTGACATTTAGAAGTGTTTGTTTGGCCCTGCATTTCATCATAGAAAAGGCCAGTGAGATAGGTACAGGGGCATTTTTTTCCTTTAAGGCAGTATACAGACGTATGGGGAACTGTGAACGGGGACATCTCTTCACTTTTATTTGCCACAAGAAGAGGCATGATTTGGGAGCCAGTTTCAAGAGGCAAGAAGTCCACCACCTCTTGGCCTTGGGAAGATCCCATTTTTATGTGCTGTCTGTCTTTGCTGACAAGTTTGTTGGCTATTGTCCTCTGACCTTAAGATATCATTTTACCAAAATGACAAACTTATCAGAGTCATAATTGAAGGACAACAGTAGGCTCCTATTTTTTTATGTGTCATATGCTTTGTCTCTAGGAAATTAAGGGGGAAGAAAGAACAACTAAAAGAATATCTCAAAAGAAATGGAACTCACCTTTCAACTATGATGTAATCCTTGCAGTATTCCAGAGCTTAAGGGCAAGGTTAAAATTACATTTTGGAGACAGAAAGGGAATGGAAAGCACAATGCAAATTTAAAACAATATTCTGGCATGTTTATTTGAAGCTTTCCACAAAGGCAGCGGGTGAGTGTGGGGGACATCAAAGGACCAGGCTAACAGCTTAGGAATATGGTGTCTTGAAATGAAAGAGTAAGCCACTGGCAAGGAAAAGAATTCTCACTTCCTAAGAGGGTGAGCTCTACCCTTTGAACCATAGATTTTTAGATTTAGAAATTCTAATGTGATCTGTTTAAGCACATAGAACATTAGGAAAAGGGCTTTTACAGTAAACCAAACCAGCCATCTACTTTCTGGGCAATGAAGTTGGCTCTTTTTCTTTTTTTTTTCCAGAGAGCCTGACATTAAAGAAGAGGTGTAAATTTGCAATCACCATTGCAAAATTATGTTCCCCTTCCTTGTTGCCCTCCAGACAGACAGACAATGAATATCTGAGACTCCAATGATTCCAGCAGCACTCTGCCATCTGTTCCTTCCACATTTGACCCTCAATAAGATATTATAAAATCACTGTAGGTCAGAGTGGGAAGGAACCTTTTGGGAGATCTGCTATTCTAACCCTTTCATGTTGCTGAGCAGCAAACTGAAGCCCAGAGAGGAAAGATATGTCTAAAGTAACCCTGCTATCATGTGTTAGAGCCAAAAATCAAACCCAGAACTGCTGATTCTAAGTCCAACATTCTATCCATCATATGAGGCTTACTTTCAAAAATTGTGTTTGTAATTTTGTTTAGAAAAATCTATTTTATTTATAGTCTTTGTTCTTATATCACCTTCACCTAGAGAGACATTACACATAAGAAAGCATGCAAAAGAAAAAAGAAATGCATTTCAGCAAAACCAAATAATATATTGACCACATCTGACAGTGTGTGCAATATGTCACACCTCTGCAAATGAGGACAAGAACCAGTCATTCAGGTTGTCTATCTGGTGGGCTGACAAGTTCATTTAGAAATTCAAGTTTTGATAAAAGAGAAAGTTTCTATTTTGGCTCAAATAAATAAATAAATAAATCTGCAACAGTTTCAGAAAATTAAGTACTAAAGTTTGCCTACAACTGTCTCCTGAGACTTTACTATGAAGCTATCTCTTAGGTAAGAAAGAATTATAATCAGCAGATAATCAGCAACACTTGTTAAGTGCTTAGCCATGTCAGGCACTGTACTATGTATGGGGAATACAAAGAGAAAAATCCTTGCCCTCTGGGAGCTTACTTCCTAAAGGTGGAAAATGAGGTCCTTCAAATATGTTATTACTAAATTCTTTTTGGATGAATCCTTATAACCCTCTCTAATACCCTCAAATGATTTTTTTTGCTTTTTTTTTGGCAGGGCAACTGGGGTTAAGTGACTTGCCCAAGGTCACACAGCTAGTACATGTGTCAAGTGTCTGAGGCCGGATTTGAACTCAGGTTCTTCTGACTCCAGGACTCTACTCACTGTTCCACCTAGCTGCCCCACCTCAAATGATTTTTAATGAGTATTGCTATGACAGCACTTATTAAGCACTGTGTAAGTTCTGGTGACACAAATACAACAGAGGTAGTCTCTGTCCATCTGGAAATACTGTTCTAATTGGGGAGACAACACAGTTTTCCAAAGGCTGTGTGGGTTCTCACCAATAGGGATAGCCCAGCTCTAGGGTGGGAGTTTCAAAGCTGAGTGATAACTAATTTGGACTCTGGAGATTTGGTTTATCAGTGTCAAGGCAGCACAGCAAGATGATGGCCAGAGAGAAGCATGACTGAGAATCTTTGACCAGATAGGTACAATGGACTCTCACCCATGCTTTATGGAATATTTCATGTCCTTAAGAAATATTTACCTAGAAGTAAGCAATATTAAAACAAAATGATTTTCAAAGTCCTGGGGAGGCAGTGTCAGATAGTAAAAAGAACACTAAAAGTGTTTTTACCAGGCCTAGCCTTGTCACTGAGTAGTCATATGATCACTGACATGCCAATCATCATTTGAGCACCACAATTTTCTATTCACCAAAATAAGGTCTTTGGGATAGATGATCCCTGGGGTCCTTTTTTGTTTCTAACATTATTTGATTCTAGAAAAAAAAGAGTGTAGACTACATAGACAGGCTAAAAAAGTGATTGCTCGAGACAATAATGGGTGCCCTCCAAAATTAGCCAACAGTAGAACAATGAAAACAGCCAGCACTATTTTGGACATATGGCAGACCTGGCCAGAAAAAGAAATAAACACACACACACACACACACACACACACACACACACACACACACACCCCACCACCAACACCACCACCAATTGTTAACTTGGAGTGAAATGAAACAGTGTTTAATAAATGATTACTAATTTATTGCTTGTTACTTCACTGACATGGCCATATATCTGCTCTATAAGCTAACCTTTCAAAGTTGAATCTATCTCCAATCGTGTTCTAAGGCCTACTACTGACACAAACCAGGCCTGAAGCGAGGCCCTAAACCAAGTTTTCTCAATTGACCAAGAAAGCAAATTTTCAGCTTAGTAGTACATATCATCAAACTGCCATTGTAATCTGCAAGTGTAAAATCTGATCCCTATAGGGAGGCCTTGATATGAGAAGTAGATTTGATTCTGAAGTTCTAGCATGATATTCTCTGATTACCAAAAAAGAAAAAGAAAAAAAAGGCTCTGCATTGTCTATGAGACTGAGAGGTAGGCAAATGGAAAGATAGGCAGGAAACAAGTATTTATTAAATACCCACATACAAACTTACGTTCTCACTTTGTCACCCGCTTCTTAATAAACTCCAATGGCTTTCTTTCATAACCCAGCCTCCTCACCCCACAAAATTTGTCTAGTCTTCTTAAACCTCATTCCCCATCATGTCCCCTTCAGTCCAAAGACACCAGTCTTCTTGATGTTCCACAAATAGACACTCCATCTCTCAGCTCTAGGAATTTGCACTGGTTATCCTCTAAGGCCAGAATGCTCTCTTCTCATCTGCTCCTACTGGCTTCCCTGGTTTCTTTCAAGTCCCAACTAAAATCCCATCTTCTAAAGAAAGTCTTTCCCAACCCCTCTTAATTGTAGTGCCTTCCCTATTTTAATTATTTCTTATTTGTCTAGTATATAGCTTATTTGTATATATTTGTTAACTTATTGTCTCCTCCATTAGATTAGAATTCCTTAAGGTCAGGGACTGTCTTTTTTGTATGCCCAGGGCTTATCACTGTGCCTGGTACACAGTAGGTGCTTGATAAATGCTTATTGACTAATGGACACACACACACACACACACACACACACACACGCGCGCGCGCGCGCACATAAAGTATGGGTAGGTCTGTACAGAGCCAAAGTACTAGAAATCACAGAATCTTCAAGTTCAAAGGACCATAGGATCCACTTGGTCCAAAATATAATTGACTGAGAATATTTAATACAAGATATCTGACAAGTGATCATTCAGCTTTTGCTTGAAGACTACCAGTGAGAGAAAATGCATCATCCCTCAAAGAAGCTTTTTTTTTTTTTCACTTTTGGATGACTCTAACAGTTAGGCCATTTGTCCTGACATTAAGCCTAAATTTGTCCCTTTGCAAGAATTCTGCCCTCAAGGATCAAGTCCAAACCTAGTCACTCTTGTTACATAGCCCTTGAGATACCTAAAGACAGGTACCAAAACCTCTTCAAACTATTTTCACAAGGCTATAAATGCCCAGTTCCTTCAATTCTCCTGGATTCACCCTTAGACTCACCTGGAATGGCTCAGCATGTACAAATAAAGGCAAACTAGGACAGAGTACTTCTCCGAGGTCCTGAATGCTATGCCTCTTTTAACACAATCTAAGATCACATTACCTTTATTGGCTGCTAGTTTGCAATAATGGTTCATATTGATGTTGTGTCTATAAAACTCCAGATCTTTTCTTTAGAAAAAGCTCTATGTATCTATATCTCCTTCACCTTGTATTTTTGATGTTGATGTTTTTGGAAACAAAGTGTAAGGCATTCATGCCTATTCAATTTCATCTTATTAGGGCTGCATGATGGTGGTTTGTCCATCATTCTCAAAGGGGACCAAACCAATATCTTTGTCAGGGGCAAGGTACAGTGTGTCTGAGTATGGCTAATCAGACCAATATAAGCTCCAAAGGTTCTACCACAGGTTAGGCACAAATAGACCACACGAACATTTGGAATGGAGATGTCTCGAAATGTACACATCTCACATTTCTTTTGAGTTACTGTAACTCTGCTTTGCTCATAGAGCACAGCACCTTCTGGGCAGCCCATGCCAATGTTTCCCATGTCTCACAATTGATTTCAAAGTTCTTCAGAGAGACCTTGAGAGTGTCTTTGTATCACTTCTTCTGCCCTCCATGTGAGTGCTTACCTTGTGTGAGTTCTCCATAAAATAATCTCTTAGGTAAACATACATTTGGTATTTGAACAATGTGGCTAGCCCATCAGAGTTGCACTCTCTGCAGTAGAGTTTGGATGATTGGCAGTTTAGCTAGAGAAAGGACCTCGGTGTCTGTTACCTTATCCTGTCGGGTGATCTTCAGAATCTTCCTAAGGCAATTCAAATGGAAGTGATTCAGTTTCCTGGCATGGTGCTGGTAGACTGTCCAGGATTCACAGGTATGCAACAATGAGGTTGTGTGTAGACCTTCAGTTTAGTAGTCAGTCTAATACCTCTTCTCTCCCACACTTTCCTTTGGAGCCTTCCAAACAGAGAGCAATATATACGTCTTCAATATGTGGCATATATACGTGTCTAGCAATACATGTGTCAGCCTCATCATCTATGTGTTCATGCCTGGAAAGCACACTGCCAAGGAAAGTGAACTCATCCACAGCATTTAAAATTTCTTCATTTGATGTAACCAGTGGTTCCCAGTATGGATGGTGTGGTGTTGGCAGGGAGAACCTCTGTTTTCTTGATGTTAATTGTAAGGCCAAAATTAGCTCAGGCTGCAGAGAATCAATTTTGCTGCATCTCAAGCTCAGAGGCTGCAATGAGCGCTCAGTCATCATTGAAGAAAAAATCATGCACCAACTCTTGCTCCACTTTAGTCTTGGCTACATGAAAACTACAGCATAGAAACCCTGATTATGACTGTAGTGCTCCATTAATGAACTCCTCTGATGCCCCATCATGGTTCAAAGGTGGCTGTAAGTTCTCTAAGCCTCATCTATAAAATAGAAATAGGAATACTGGCAGTACTTAAAACACTAGGTTGTTTTGAGGAAAATCCTTTGTTAAACTTCATATGCTATAAGAACTAGTGATATTATCATCATAGTTTTTATTGTTCTGGACCAATGGTTTCATTGCCATATGGAACACCAAGTGAGGAAACTCTCTTCCCGTGTAAATCAGCACTTTCTCTGAAGCTTAAAGACTCAAGAGACATGCCTAGATCATGGAGACATGACGTGACTTACCCAGGGTCATACGCCCAGTGTATGGAGGGTTTGAACTCAAAGCTACCTGATTCTGAGGCCTTCTTTCATTCATGAAGTCATTCTGCTTATATGCTGTTCTTATCTCTATGAATCTTTACTTTCCTTTTATCCCCATGTGTCCTGGTTTCTCAAAGTCCATGCTAGCACAGTTATCCCTTTCACACAGCAACTTTCCCCATTTTCACAGGTCAGCAAAAGAAATTAAATGGGAATCTGGGGGAGTTTTGTAGAAGCCACAGATGACACACTGAGGCCAGCAGATAACACAGAAAAAGTTTAAAACTCAGAAATGCATAAAATATATGTATCACATTGTATAATATCAAAATCTTTTCTCTTTTAATGCCATAATAATTCAGACTTCTGTGGTACAAAAGGAAGGCCGAAAAATGTATGTGGGTTTTCCAGATCATAGGGACACCATTCCCCTAATCCTTGCAATGTGGAAGAGATGACTGTACAACATAAACTATGGGAGGACCTAACACAATGGAAAACTTTTCTGTATGAGCCCAGAAGTGGACTTTTGTGTGAGGACTATCCTTGCTGAATTACAAGAGGATAACTGTCAGCTTGTCTCTTGGATAGTGATGTATATAAGATATAAGAACTTTTGAAGACTGCTGATTAAGTTCCTAAGGTGCTACTATCTACATTGGCACACAGAATAATACCAAAAGTATAAATACCTGAAGAATTAAAAATATTATTATCGTTTATAACAAACAGATGGCTCCCTGTTGTCTCCCTTGAACAAGAATGTCTGATTCCTACCTAACTACCTGTCCAGATTGTGGGAATTAGGGTCGTCTCAGCTGTAAACCACTGTTGGTTACTGTTGTCAATAGGAGTAGGAACTAAAGCAGGGGAAAGATCTCTGTTTGAGAGGCAAAGAAAAGCCAGGCGGCATCAGAGAGTTGTCAGGTGGAAGGACCTCTGGCATTAGGAAGGTGAGGGAACAGAGAATAAGTTGGGGCTGGGGGAAGGGGAGCTACTTGAGGTTCATCGCCCCTCTCCCAGCTGTGAGAGTTACTCCCTGTGTGGCCACAGGCAAGTCACCTGACCTTTGCCTACACTTCAGTTTCCTCACCAGTGGCCTCCAAGTAACTTTATAAAATTCTAAGTTGCTCAATAGTTTCTGATTTGCAGCAGTATAGGGAGTTTCTCTATTCTGATGAAATCATAGGTGCAGTCAAAAAAAAATAAAAAATTTAAATGATGGGAATAATGCAATATCTACCTCCCAAAGCAGTTCTGAGAAAAGTGCTTTGTAAACCTTAATGGACTTGCTAAATGTGAGCCATTATTAATATTTGTGTGAGTCATTAATCCAATTTAACATCACCTGTCTCACAAATGACAGACCTCAGTATCCCAATGTTGACTGGAACTGAGGAGAGTTAAGAAGTAAGTTAGGACTGAGGGAAATTGCCTTCCTAGGTAGCTAGATGAGGGGAAAGAAGGAAGAGGAGAAAGAAGGAGGAGGAGAAAGAAGGAGGAGGAGAGATCCACAGGAGCTGCTTGACAGGGTATCCTACAACATGCAATGCCTTTTTGACAAATATAGAGTTCCGACACATGAAATATAAGGCAGGGGGGCTGCTTATATTGGAAACCAAGAGTTAGCACTCAACAAAACCATGATCCAAGGAGAATATGCATGTAAATAAGCCAATTATTCCAAACCTGCCTCTTCCAATCCTCTCCTGTGTGAGAATCACTGCCTGCTGTAATCTCCCCCATGCCTCATAAGAACCATCACTTGGCCTTTCTAAATGTCCATTCATTGCTAAGAGAACGAGGGTTGCTAACTTAGGTTCATAGGATTTAAAGCTGAATCTGACCCTAGAGAACATCTGGACCAACACACCCCTTGCCATTTTGCAGATAGGAAACTGAGGTCTCATGATCTGTATAAGGTCACATAGTTATTAAGTGGTGGAGCTGGGATATGAACCCCAATTCTCTGCCTCATTAAGTTACACATCACTGGGTAAATACAATTAGTCAAGGACAACCCAAGAAACAGATAATCAACCCAAGTTAAAGTTAATAGCAATATTTTCTTTTTTGCCATTGCTCCTCTCTCAAAGGAAATAAGCAATTATTAAGTGCCTATTATATACCTGGCACAGTGCTAAGCATTTTAAAAATATTATCTCATTCAGTCCTCACAACAACTCTGGGTATTAATATCTTCATTTTTGCAGATGAAATAACTGAGGCAGAGGTTAAGCAATTTGCCTAAAATCACCCGGCTAGTAAGGATCCAAGACTTCATTTGAACTCAAGCCTTCCTGTCTCCAAGCCCAATGCTCTACCTACTGTGCCATCTAGGGGCCTTTAAAAAATACACATTTGAGACTTCTAATTTGATTAAAATTATATGGAACTACTTATTTTAAATGTTTTTTTGTTAGGTGGGATGGATATCTGAGAGAGAAGACAGGAAAGGATACTGGGGGAAAAATTAGGTGATATAAAAGCAAAAGATATCAATAAAAATGTATTTTTAAATTTAATGGAACAATTTGCTTTAATAAAATGATGACTTTTCCTTACAGAACCATAGAAATGACAATATTATTCACAGAGAGTATAGACTACTCACTCCAGTATCTTTTCTCAGACAGTGGTGGCAAAGGGGCATGTTTTAAGGTATGCTTTCCTGTCATCCTCATTAAAAAATATATATATATTTTCTGAAGTATTTTCTGAAAGCCTACTATGTGCCAACTAGGTTGCCAAGAATAGATCTCAAATATTCTATTTCTCTTTGTGGATCTGTTATTTGGGAATTTATTTAAACCTTTTTTTTTTGGTGCCGTAATGAGCCCCATAAGTTACTATCTATTACTTATGGAAGTAATCCTCCACATCTAACTGTTGAAACTTACCTCCATCAAGCTCTAAGATGAGGCCCCTAATGTCTAATACATTTTGATTTGGAGAGTAAGTCACTGCTCATGCTAGCCATACTATCTAAATGATTTTCTAGATTTTAATTCTATTCCTTACCATACTATGGTTGTCTAATTTTAACTTTTCCCCTGCTTTCCAAGCCTTCTGCCCCAACCCCCAGATGATTTTAGTTATTGATCTGTAAAACTTTTTTAGTTTAAATTTTATATTTCTTGAAATATGGTAGTTAAAAACTTAGGATTACAGGTATAAATGCATCATAGTTTTGTACAAAAGAATTTTAAAGTCATTGTTTTGTTTAATTTCCAATAGAAATGGTGAAAATACAAAGCAGTTGTTCCTTAACAGTGTAAATTAGAAAACAAAAAATAAGCCACCTGATATTTCCCCAGTTGAATGATCTGAAATATTTAGTTGGAAAAAATAGAAGCTTAATAAAATAGGGCCTTAATATTTCCCTCCCCCATCTTGCTTCATTGTACATATGTTAATTTATTTGTGGATCATTATCTGTGGTTATTAAAATAGGTATAATAATTTATAAATTTTCTCCCCCAAAATTAAAGAAAATATCTTTAAACAAAGATTCTCCGTGGAGATAATTAACTCTTTCAAGAGGACAGAGACTAAGAAATAGCTCATATAAGATTAGAGCCCATCCTCCCCAAGCTCTGCCTTTTCAGGGGTTGCCCCTCATGTCTGTAATTCTCTCCCTCCTCATCTTCTGCATCCTGGCTTTGCTGGTGTCCTTCAAGTATTAGCTAAAATCCTACCTTTCAAAAGAGCTTTTCTGAAGTCCCCCTTAATATCAATGCCTTACCTCTGAGACTACCTCACTTTACCCCAGATATGTCTTGTTTGTATATCATTATTTGTATGTTGTCTCCTATATTAGATTGTGAAGTCCTTGAGGGGAAGGACTGTTTCTAAAAAAATAAACTCTCCTTGTATCTCCATTGTTTAGTACAATATCTGGCATATAGTAGGTGCTTAATAAATGCCTGTTGACTTGATAAAGTGTTTTGTAAACCATAAAGTTCTATGCTAGCATGTTATTATTAATCTTTGTATCCCCCCACCTTAGTTCTTTGATTTTGCAGTTTGGTCAGTTACCTATACTAAAATTCAAAAGTGGACTAGTGAAACATTTTATGATTTGCTGTTACAAAACCCCATAAATTAAGCTCTTTTTCACTTATGTGGTTCTTGGGAAATTTTCTGAAAGCTTTTCTACCTCTGGTGCAAGCCAAGTAAAACTATTTTAGTGTATATAGTCACACAAGTATTTGATGAGTATGTTATCATTGTAAGGAATTTCCTCAAAGTAATGAATTAGCTGGTGTGAAGAAAGGTGACTGAGCCCTAAGTAAAAGGAAGCTGAAACAGAAAGATGAAAAGCCAAAATCAACATTTCTAAAAACAGCCATTTTTGGCAAGCTGAAGATTGATCCTCCATGTTAACTTATGGGTAATTTTTAAAAGCATAGGGAATGTTGCACACATATCCAAATCCACACACGGATTTTATTTTAGGCTAAATTAGAGCGGTATTCTTAGTCTAGTAAAGACAAATACACTTAAAATCCAGAGGAGAATATTCCTGTGAATTTTGAGGCAGGGTCAGACAATAGAGAGAGTACTGGTCTTGGAATCAAGAAAACCTGGGTTAAAATCCTACCTCTGACACCTAACAGTTTACATGACCCTGGGCAAGTCAGTTAATCTCTATGTCCCTTAGGCAATTCTTTAGGACTTTTCAGTTATGGCATAGGCAGGCTGGTTGTGATCAAGAGTTTTCTCCCCTGATAAAACCACAAACTGTTTACATCTAAACATGTTTTTTCTACTTGTGTAAATAAAGAAAGATTAATTTATCTGTAGAGGATTAGTACAAATCTCTAGGGATATGATAAAGAAAAGAATATTGTACTTGGGTTCCCTTCCAAGGGCTTCCCTTTCCTAATCAGGTATCATTGGCTAAGTCATCTTGCTTTTCTGGATCTTTGTTTGAAGGAGTTGAACAAGATGACCATTAAAGTTCCTTTCAACTCTAGCATCTTCTTACCTTTCAAATCCTGAAGTGTTGGTCTAAAATAGAAGTAACAATAAAATTAAAACTAACTTCTTAGCATAAAACAAACCAGAATTATAGGGGGGGGGCGTGGTGGTGTGGGAAGTCTTACAACCACACCTAGAGAAAGTTTGAAAATTAAGACAGTAATTAAAAGTGAGCCATATTTGTATTCTGACCCTCTATATATTTTAGGTGATTCTCAGAGTTCAAAAAATCTGAGATAGGAAAGACTTCGGGGGCCATCTAGTTCAACCTTTATTTGAACATTAATCTTCTCTATGGCATTCCACCTGATCCCCCAGAAGTGGACATCCATCTTTCACTTAAAAAGCTCCAGTGACATTCTCTAGCTCTCCATGCAGCCTAGTTAACTTTTTGTTGTTCAATCGTTTCAGTTGTGTCTGACTCATTATGACCCCATTTGGGGTTTTCTTGGCAAAGACACAGGAGTGGCTTGCCATTTCCTTCTCCAGCTCATTTTACAGATGAAGAAACTGAAGCAAACAAGGTTAAGTGACTTACCCAGGGTCACCCAGCTACTAAGTATCTGAGGCCGAATCTGAATACAGGAAGATGAGCCTTCCTGATTCTAGGCTGGTACACTATCTACTGTGCCACCTAACTGTCCTAATCTAGTTTTGAAAAACTCCATTTTTATTAAGTTTTTTTTTTTCCTTTACCTTAAGCCATCTACTTCTCTGCAACTTCCATTCTCGAGTTTGTGGTTTTGTCCTCTTGAGACAAATAGAATAGGTCTAATTTATCTTTCATATGACCACCATTATGCCCAATATTTGAACATTGCTTTTATGCTCTCCTGACAAATCTTTTCTCCTCTAGGTGAATAATCCCCAAGGGGTTCAATTAATACTTGCATGGTATAGTCTTTCACCATCCTGTTTCCCTTCTCATTGGCCTGGGTACTCATTGCACACCTTCCCATCTGACATAATTCTGGCCCAATATCCATAAAGGACTTACTGAGGTTCCACACAATTAGCTAGAGCACTTCCTCTTTCTCTTTTTAATACTTTGACAGCAGTCAAGCTACACATCCACCATCCATTCCTCTCAATACTCAACTAGCCTATTTCCTTTTCAAGTCTTTCATGTCTTTTAGATCAATCAACAAGTATTTTTAAGCTCTTATTATGTGCCAGGAATTCTATAAAGTCCCGGGGCCACAAAGAAAAAAGAGAGTGGAAAAAAGTCCCTGTCCTTCAGGAGCTTATATTCTAATAGCTGAGAGAAACATGTAAACCATGAAATATATACAAGATGCCTACTGACTAGATCCAAGGTAACCTTAGAGGGAAAGTCACTAGCCAGCAGGGAACTGGGAAACATGCCTTGCAAAAGGTAGCACTTGAACTAACCTTGGAATGAAGTCAGGCATTCTAAGAGGCGGAGGTGAGATAGGACAGCATTCCAGGCATATTGGTCATCATTTGTAATGTGCTACTGCATGCTTCCAACCATCATGCATCTTTCCATTGCCCTTTTAGTCACCTTCAATTACGTAGAACTCAAATGACTGGAGTATTAATGAACCACCCCTGCACTTCCTCCTGACTGACAGGATTGAACTAGAGATGTCCATAGGGAATGGATAAATGAGATATATATATATATAACCTGGGCCTTATACTTAGGAGGATCCCATATGAATCCTAAAAGCCAAAAAGTGCAACTGCAGAGGAGGCAACTGGCAGGAGATGAGAATGAGAGAGGGCTAAATGTTGCTAGAGAAGAATTAGGGCACTCAAATCCCCCCCCCCAAAAAAGAGGATGGCTAACACGTGTCCCTTACCTGTGTCCCTATACATCACTTGGGCTACATTGGCCTCGTTTGGTGATTATTGCTACCACCTCAAGGCTACCCTTGATATCTCCTTAAACTGTATTTTACCTGCGTGGAAATGTTGAGAGGAAGGGAGAAAGGAACTCTGAAAGATGAATTGCAGGCTTCTTTCAGGACCAAATGAACACCAGAGAGAATACCAAAGGACCCACCATAGGCTATCTGTGAGTCCCAGGGTATTCTGGGGCTTAAGCTGGGTAGTTTTGATTAGTGTTCTCTAAAGATGTGTCCTGAGTAGATGTGCTCAATGAAGCCGATAGCGACAGACACTAGCCTTAATGCTAAGTCTCAGCAGATTAATCTAAAAAGCTCTCAGTGGAAGCACAGGCGTGAGGTTTTCTTGAGATCAGGACTACATCACCTTGATTATTCCTTGATAAAAAACAGTGTGAGGTCCTCAGGGACTTTTCTCATTAGGCCTTCCCTCCTGCCTGGACAAAAGCCTCCAGCAGCTTCCCAGGCTGTGTGTGATTTCAGGATTGTCCCCTGCTGTTCCATTCTGGCCAGGCTCACCACAAATACCACTGTTTGTCCCCCTCTGTTCCTCACAGGCTGTGCCACAGGGAAGCACATTTTATCCAATTGGCAGCTGGGAGGGGAGCTGGCTAACCTTTCTCATGAGAGGCTGATGGGGTGGCATAGCAAGCAGTGTGCTTGGAACCAGGAAAAGCTTGAGTTTCTATGTCATTTCTGACACTTATTATCTATGTGACCCTGATTTAGTCCTCACTTCTCTAGGCCTCAGTCATCTCATTTGCAAAACACGAATAATACTAAAGATAGTAACTCCCTCTCAGGCTTGTTGAGAGAATGAAATGGGAGAATGTACTGAAAGGGTTCAGTAAAGCTCAAAGCTCTATTTAAATTCTTATTATTTCTCAGTACCTGGAAGCTTCCCTGCTGCTTCATTTTGGGATCTAGAGGTAAATAAACCAACTCAACTCCCTTTAGGGGAGGCAGCTACCTTCATTTTGGCCAAGCAATAGGGGTGGGGAGGGTCTGAAAAAATGTTGAAATTCTAACCATCTTCCAGGTCCCCCTGGAGTTAAATCTCCCACCTTCAATCTGCTCCGGGTTCTTGCCTGCCCTGCCCCCTCCCTCCCTGACTGTTCCCACAACACTTCCAGGGGCACACAAGCTATTTACTTGATGATAAGATAGAGGAGAGCTGCCTTTTTGGGAAAATGCAGAGATAGATCATTTGCTGAGGCTGAAAAGCAGGTGTTCTCCAGCTTATCTGAATATTCTGAGTAAATCCTTGTTTTGAAATGTAAATGATTCTGCAGTCTGCCTAGTTTGAGATAAAGCAGTTAACAATGATTTAATCCTTTTCTTATACAGTTCATTATCAGAAAACTGCCCAGGCCAACCATCTTTTCAAATGTAATGAGTCCAGAAACAGGTAGATCCCTCCCTTGCTCATTGCCTCTTGTTTATCACATTCTGGAGGTGACAAAAAATACATTGCTGCCCCTAAATATTCCAATGGGCGTATCTATGCATTTCTCATGTATTTCCTTGATAGAAGGCTAACATGCACACACACAGAAAGTATATAACATACATATGTGTGTATGCATATATAATAATGCAATTACATCTAGGCAAAAAAATGTGTATATGTATCCAAATGTATGTAGCTACCTTTTTCTGTCTGGACCTGTAATTTCATCTGTGTTGGAACTCTCTGGTTAGTAATTAGTGCATATCAGTAGCTATTCTGCAATTTATAGTCTTGAGAAAGTTGCTAGGGATACCAAGTGACTTGTCTAGCATCATATAACCAGTATATGTCAGTAGAGGGACTTGGATTCAGTTCCTCCTGACTCTGAGACTGACCTCCTATCCATCACAGCATGCTGCTGCTCTCTTTTCCTGCATATGCAGATAGATGGCACAATGAACACAGCTCCTGGCCTGGAGTCAGGAAGACCTAACCTCAAATCCAGCCTTAGACACTTACTAGCCCTGTGACCCTGGGCAAGTCACTTAACTTCTGTTTGCCTGTTTCCTCATCTATAAAATTGAGGATAATAATAGCACCTACCTCCAAAGTTGTTGTGATAATCAAATGAAATAAAAATTATAAAGCACTTAATATAGTTTTTGACACATAGTAAGCACTATATAAAAGTTAGCTATAATTATTATATATTATTGCCTAGTAAAACTATGCATCCCAGGCCATCTCCAGTCGTCCTGGTGAATATCAAGCCATTGGACCCAGATGGCTCTGGAGGAGAAAGTAAGACAAGTGACCTTGCACAGCTCTCCCTCACTCAAATCAAAGTCAACTGCAAGTCATGTCATCATTTCCCTGATGTCATGGTCCTCTTTGAGAATGAAGGACAAACACAAGTAAAGCTACTGAGGGGGAGGGGAAGGCCTTTGTATATTACATATAGGAACATATAGAGACATGTATATATGTGTGTGCATATATACATGATATGAATATATTCACATATACACACAATATAATATATATATATATATGTGTGTGTGTGTGTGTGTGTGTGTGTGATGCATATATATAACAAATTCTTACCCTGCAATGAAAGGGTTTTGTTTGTGTCTATCTCTGAATATCAAGATGAAATCATTCTCTTGCAAGAGAAGGCGAGGAATCTCTTTAATTTCTCTTTTAGCATCTGAAAATAGTAGGGCAGAGGAAAGAGATTTAAACTCAACATTCTGTCCCCAAGTGTAATAAATTAAATTAGCTGTAAACACTTTTTTGAAGCTTTTGCCGGTTTCCTCAAACAAACATACTTCCAAAAGGCCAGAGCAGTCCTGGGCCTCTCTCTGCACAGCAGATCACAATTTTGTTAGGTTACAAAAAGATTGTTTTTCCTGTTTCTTGTGATTACCGTATGGCTTGAATATTATAAAAATAATTCTACCCTCAGTCTATTCACCTCTGCAATCATTCCAGGCTAAGGTAATTAAGTAAAAGCGTTTTTTTTTTCCTCTCTCTCTTTTTTCCACCCATTTTTTGCCCTGTGTTCACCTTCACTTCTTTCATATCCCATTTCTTCTTGCTCCCTCCTACTAGCTCGCTGTTTCCTTCTTTATTTTCTTCATTTTATGAACACTTCAGCCCCTGTCTTCTGTACTTTAGTTTTCTGTGTCTATGACCCCCTTGGGCATTGGCTCTTTCCTTTCCTGGTGCAGAACTGCCTGTCTTCCTGCTCTATTTATTATGTTTCTGGATTCCAGTGGCTCCTTCTACTGTTGGCTGGACCTCATTTTATTACCCATCTCCCCAGTCTTGGGCTTCCAACATTCCATATACATACATACATACATACATATATATATACACATATACATATACATATATATATATATATATATATATATATTCTAAATCCCTAAAATTCCAATTGTTCTAATTTTACACACCAACAAATAGATGCATGTGTGTGTGCATTACGTACACATCTATACCTATATGCATAAATATATGTGTGTACATATGTATGTATGTATATATATATACATATACATATATATGTATATATATATATATATATATATATGTGTATGTGTGTGCACATAGAGACATATTTTAAATCCAGTAGTATACAAATATACAAATATACCCTATCATTCTCTATGAATGTGTAAGCCTAGCAATGGGGGTAGTTTCCTTGAATAAGGTCCAAACAAAGAGAATGCAGTAAAAACACACCTTCCTACTGTAAAAGCATTTTCTTTTATAGCTCCTGATGGATCCCCAACATGGAACAGCTCACCCGGAACAACTGCAATCAACTGAGATGTGACAGGGCAGTGTTTGCTGAAGACAGAGACTGGGTCAGGAGGAGATAAAAGCTGACTCATACTCTCTAAAAATCACTTCCTATGTCTGGAATACCAAATACAAGGGGCACATTTGCATAACTCATTAGTGGGGATCATCGGATATATTAGGTCACTCAAAAGACACCCAAGATGTGCAGTCAATTTGCTTTGGATTTAAATATTTGCCAACTGATTCTGTTTCCAACCAAGAGCTATGTCATAACAGTGCTGGGCCCGCTTTGGTTAGTGCTTGAGGCCATAAAAAATGGAAGCCTAAGTATTAATATGCAATTTGCCATAAATGCCAAATCGCAGAATGTTAGAGCTGGAAGACATATTAGAGATCCCCTAATTCAACCCATTATCTTTATAAAGGAGAAAAATAAAGCCCAGAGAGGTAACAGAATCATAAAGTGTTTGAAGTTGGAGGAGGACTGACATCATTGAGCTCAACCCTCTAATTTTCCAGAGAAGGAGACTGGCTCAGCAAGCATGGTACAGTAGAAAGATGAAGGGATTTCGAGACTGGACGAGTTTGGATTTTGCTCTGTCACTTAGTAGCTATGTGATCTTGAAGAAGTTACTGGGCCTCTCTGGGCCTCAGTTTCCTCATCTGTAAAATGAGGAGGCTGGAATAGATGACTTCTATAGCTGTCTATGGATCTAAATTTATGCTCCAAAAAATGAAGTGACTTGTCCAAAGTCGAGAGAGAAGGTTGGATTACTTTTGGGAAATCATAGAGTACTTTCAATTATTCCAAGAGTATCCCTGAAATAGAAACCCACCTTTTGATACTAATGTTCTCCCAGGGATACAACATGCCTATAATCTAAAAAAATAAAAATTGCAGGCCCCCAAAAGGTAACAGGGAAGCACCCAATGGGTATAATTATTGTGGGCTGCAGCACAATTTTAGCAAAGAACTGTGTGCAAAAAGTAGAGTAAAAGATAACATCAGAAAGATCTAGGGCCAGAAAAAAACCCGAGCTAGTCATATATCAGTAGTGAAGGATTTCAGATGGGAGGCTTGTGCACTAAACTGGTATCTATGTAAAATCCAGAGACCTAGAAAAGGGACCTTTTACTAAAGGATATGGACAAACATCACACAGGATAAGAATGTATGGATGCATGAAAGTATGAGCCATTGGAAAGTATCTGTATTTATTCTTTCCCTGGCCATCACCTTTGTAATTGCTTCTTCTTTCCCTATCTCCATCCCTTGATGAGGGGTCTTAACAATACACCAGAGGTATCAAATACATGGTTCATGGGCCACATGTGGACCACAACACTCCCAAGTACATTCAAAACAGATTAAAATGTAATTGGGAAATCTTAATATGTGGTTTTCTATGTCAATACGCAGCCTACAAGGATCCTCAAGGAGACAGAGACAGAGAGGTGCTCACTTCACCTTAATCAAAGAGAGACAGACAGAGAAAGAACAAGAGAGAAAGACATAAAAAGAGAGTCAGAGACCATTTGCTAGAAGCTCCCCTTCTTCTCTATTCCTCATTTCACATGCTTTAGATATCTTTCCGACCTATTTCTTCACAGGTGAAGAAGTGACCTTTCTTGCCAAGACCAAACTCCTCTACAAACATCCCTCTCGAACTTCTCCAGCAAATTTTACCACTATCCTCCTCACCCTATCTTCAATTGCTCCCTATATACTGCCTTCTTTCCTATTGTCTACAAATATGTTCATGTCTGCCTAATCATTCAAAAATTTTAACTTGATCCATCCATCCCCAGAAGCTATTATCTCATATCTCTCCTCTCCTTGCTTTAATAAGGTACTTCAGTGTCTCTACCTCTCTTATTTCTAAGTCCTCTTCAATCTAGCTTCTAATCTCATCATTCAACTGAAATCATCCTCTTCAAAGTTACCAATGAGCATTTAATTGCCAAATCTAATGGTCATTTCTTAATCCTCATCCATTTTGACCTTTCTGCTGCCTTTGACATTGCTGTGCATTGTTCTGGTTCTCCTATCTGGCTGATGATTTTTTACCAATCTCCTTTGCTGTATCTTTATCAGTGTTATACCCAGTAATGGTGGGAGTCCTTCAAAACTATCTTAGGCCCACTTCTCTTTTTTCTCTATACTATCATTTGGTGGTTTCATCTGCTCCCATGGATTCAATTATCATCTCTGTACAGATGATTCTAATATCCTATATATACAGCCTTAGTCTCTCACCCAAGCTATAATCACACATTACTAATTGCCTTTTAGACATCTTGAACCAGATGTCCTATCCACATCTCAACATGTCGGAAATGGAACTTATTATCTCCTCCCGCCCTACCGCACCCCGAAAAAAACTCCCCTCTTCTAAACATCTCTATTACTATCAAAATTATCACAATTCTTCCTGTCATCCAGACTCAATCATGGTATCATACTGAATTTCTCATTCTCATACACATCACACATCTTATTTGTTGTCAAATATTGTCATTTCTACCTTCACAATATCTCTCAAATATGGCTCCTTCTCTTCACTCATATAGGCACCATCCTAGTTCAGACCCTCTTCACCTCCTTCCTGAACTACTATGCTAGCCTTCTAATTGACCTCCCTGCCTCAAGCCATTGTCCACTCCATTCCACCCTCCATTCAGCTGTGAAAGTCATTTTTTCTAAAGCATAAGTTTGACCACGTCACCCCCCTTCTCCCCATTCCAAAGGCTACAGTGAGTCCCTCCCTATTACCTGTGGAATCAAATAGAAAGTCCTCTGGCTAATATTTAAAGCACTTCACAACTTAGTCCCTTCCTAGCCTTCCAGTATTCTTTCACTTCACCACTGTCCATATACTCTACTACTCAACTATGCTGGCCTTCTTGAAGATTCTCAATACACCTCGTCTCTTGTCTCAGTGCCTTTGAATTGGCTGGCACCCATATATGGAATGTTTAGTCCCCGCTCTTCTACAACATGGGTTCCCTGGCTTCCTTTAAGACTCCGATTGCCAGAGGCCTTTCATGAAGCTAGTGCCTTTGCCTCTCAGTTTGCCTGCATTTCTTCATATAGCATGTACGTACATATTATTTGCATGTTGTTTCTCTGGTTAGAGTTTGAGCTTCTTGAGGGCAGGAACTGTTTTGTCCCTCTGTTAGTATCCCCAGCTCTATGCACAGTGTCTTGACATAATAAGCATTCGATAAATGTTTGTTGACTAAGCAACACGGTGAGATCGCGGGTCCATTGAAATACAAAGCTGAATTTATCAACATTGAAAATTTGGACAACCCTGTTAACTAAGACTGGATAAGGTCACCTCCAGTTCTGAATCCATAATCCTATAACTACATCAAGGCCACTGAGGGGAGAGAGAAGGGTGAGATACCAATGCACCTTTGTTAAATTTCCTCTCCAGCACCAACATTCTTTTCTTACCCAACTACTGGTTTAAACTTCGTTTCATCTCATAGACAGTTCCATCAGACAAATTAGCTAGCTTGTATTTATTCTACACTCTTTTTTTTTATCTGTGCAGAAGAGCTGAGAATGGGGGAGGAAGATTACAAGAATAAATTATAATAAATTGGAAGCATTGTATTGCTTGTGATTGGGCTCCTTCAGAGATATAATGAGTAAAGTAACCATTCATTCCTGAAATGAAAGGACAAGGGAAATGTTGGAAGAACTGTGAAGATTTCCAGCAATCTCTGAATCACACTTATCAACTATTATCTATTATGATGGCTGATGAGGGTGGGGGAGGGGACCAGCCTTGAACAGGCAATCAGGAAACCTGAGTTCTAGTCCCATGGCAAGTCTAGTTAGTCGTGACCTTGAGCAAACTGATGATGCTTTCTGGGCCTCATCTATAAAATAGGTTAGAGTAAAGAGAAAAAGGAAGGGCTAGATGATCTTTTGGGGGCATGTAATATCAGTATTCTGTTTTTATGTCATAAGGTTATTCATAGCTTTAACACTGCATCTTCTTTTCCAAGGTTCCTTCCAGTACAGCATGTTTCATGTTCTAAATTCCCTCCAAGCTCTGATACAGGACAATAACATCATAGATCTGTAGAGAGAATGAATTATAGAGGCAATATAATCCAACTTCCTCATTTTACAGAAGAGGGAACTAATGTCCCTAGAGGTGAAACATCATGTAGGTAATGAGCACAAGACACAGTTTCTGAAAATTAATTTTCTGTCTCCATACTTAGTGCTTCTAGTTTTATATTTCATGTTCTAAATTCCCTTACAGATATAATATTCAGTGTTCTCTAGAAGGGGCAGCTGGTGGCCCAGTGGATACAGGGCTGGGCCTGAAATCAAGAAGACCTTGAGAGGTGAAGCCAAGACAGCTGAGTAAAGGCAGGGACTCTCTGACCTCTCCCAAATTCCCCTCCAAACAACTTTAAAATCATGCCTCAAAACAAAGTCTGGTGCAGCAGAACCAAGAAAAAGACAAGGTGAAACAATCTTCCAGACCAAAACAATTCAGGATATCAGCAGTAAAAGTCTGTCTCACTGGGCTGAGAGTGGAGCACAGTCTGGTGCAGGCTGTGCCCCAGCAAGTCAGCAGCAGGCCTTGGGGGCAGCTGAATTTGTGGTGGCAACTTCCAGGCTCTCAGCCCACAGAGGTAAGGAGATCAGACAACTGGTCAGAAGAAGATTACAGGGGACCCTTTGCTGGCCCTGGGTGCTGGACTCTGTTGCATTGCATATATATGGTTCTCAGTCACAGGCCGAGGGCAAGGAGGAGCAGCAGCATACTGAAGCATATGGCTGCAGGGGAGTGGGGACCCTGGTTACACTTCCAAGATGTAAAAGAGTGCTTGTGGTTGCTCACAGACCAGAACACAGATCAAGAGAGTCATGACTGCACCTCTCCTTAGATCATGCCACCTTGGAAGAACCAAAAACTTACAGGTCCCTAGAATTAGCTGTGACAGTATCTGCACAAAAAAACCTGAAATTTGGGACAGTACCCCTTCTACTCCAGGAGCAGAGCTCAAATTTAACATAAAATTAAAGTCAAATCACTTCTAGTCAATGTGACTATGACACATCTGGATAAATCTGGTTCTTTTGCTATGAAGAATGGCCACATCATGCCTTTCATCATGCCTTCATACATATAACAATGGGAGTTTCTTGAGGTTATGGGTTACTGCTATTTTGTCTTTATAGACAAAATAATTTCCTAGCATAAAAAGACTAAATATTTTCCTAGTGCAGTGCCTAGAACATGGTAGGTACTTACTGAAGTTCTGAAGCCAGAAGAGTTGATAGATATCCCTTTGGTCCTCTGCACAGAGGAAGATAATATCAGACTCACAAGTTATTTGGTTAGGAGTATTACAAAGTAATACAGACCTAGTAGTGATATCAGTCAGCATCTATTAATCTCCTATGTTCCAGGCATTTAACGAGGCATTATGGAGATAAGTATAAAGAACGTGAAACAATTTTTTTTCTCTTAAGAAGTTTCCATTCAAACAGGAGAGACACCAAATACACATATAAATATAGAGACAGGAAATAGGGACTGGACTGAGGATTTCATTGATATAGGGAATTACTAGGGGAGGATATTGCCTCCACCAATGCATGTCAGCCCTTTCTCTGAAATGTATAGTCTTAGCTGCTTAGAGCACTGAGGTTAAAGTGACCTAACCAGGCTCACGCAACCAATATGTGACATAATGGGACTTAAAACCAGGATTTCCTGGCTACAAGGCCAATTCTCAAATTATACCATGCTGTCTATTGTTAAGGAATATTAAGGATCCTCTAAACTTGGCTTTTGAGTTGCTTATTTTCCAGAAACGCTGGATTCAGAGAATGCATGAGGCCCTGAATGTGTCAAAAACAAAGCTCTGTATTCCATATTGAACTCCCTATGTGTCCTTGGGAGTCAAAACAGGTGTCAGTCAGTCTGCACTAGGCTGAGAAACTGCTTATATAACTGGGACCATTGGAATAAGCAGACCGTCCTATTTTAATGGTCTACTGCATGAAGGTGGGGAGCCTATGGCCTTGAGACTACAGGTTTCCCACCCCTGAAGCAGTTCCCAACGGAAAAGAATGTAGCCTCTGCCCTTCCCTACCTTTACTGTATCTTTTCCCTTCTTGCACTAAGCCCCTTTAAAAGGTGGAAATTTGTGTTTCATGCTCCACCCTTTGCTCTACTGTAAGAAATATGCAAACTGCTGTGTGGATTGTAACTCTTTGGGTTCCACATACACGTCAGTTTCTCTTGGAATAAACCTAGATTTACATGAATGTAAGTTTTGTGAAGTTGTGATGGCCTGTTGACACTATCATATATAAATATAAACAGAATATATATAAAGAAGACAAGCATAAAATCAATGAAAGGTAACTTAGGAGGGAAGGCACTAGATTTGAAGGACATCAGGAAAGGTTTCAGGTAGAAGGTGATGACTGAGCTTCACTTTCAAGAAAGGGAATCTATGAAGTAGTATATTGCAGGCATGGAGGGCAATTGATGCAAAGGCACCTAGTCAGAAGTAGCATCATGTATAAGGGAGAGGAGGGAAGGCCAGTTTGAGTAGATTAGAGAGTGTGAGAAAAGGAGTAATGTACGTTGAGGCTAAAAAGATAGATTGAGGCTACGTTACAAAGTAGTTTAAAATACAAATAGAGGAGCTTGCGTGTTACACTAGAGCAGTATGGGACCACTAGAATTTATTGACATAATATATAGCATAATATATGTGTAACAGTCCTTCTGAAGTCCTAACTCAACTTGTACTTGTACCTAAGGATTAGATCCTAGTTATTTCTACTTCTGTAGCTCATATGCCCAAGAAGCATGCTAGTCATTAGACTCAATTACCTGTTAGCAAATTAATCTAGTCAAATGACATAGCAAGAACAATAGTTATAAGGCATTCCCTCATAAACCTTGGGGCTCACTGTCCCACAAATACATAGTCTCTATGGGAATAGTGGGCTCAAACTTCAGAGTACAGTGGTAAGGAGGTACACACAGAAAGGAGACTTAACTGTAGGGTTTGAAAATCCTTTCTCTCTTAGGAGGCCTCCATGGCCTTATGCTGCATCCCTCAGGTGAATCCTCTTGGACAGTTTGCCCAGCGGGGTTCCCAGGGTCTACTCCTCTCCATACTCCAACTCTTTTCTCTACTGCTAAGAATCTCTAAAGTTTTCTTTTAAGTGACCTTCTCTCTGTACTTGTGTCTGGAATTCAGGCCTCTACTTCCTCGATGGAGCGTCGCCTACTGGTCCAGTAGCTTCCTTTCAAAGCTACATGATCAATAGAAGGAGAAATGGAGAGACATATCCCATCCCTTGAAAGGAGTACATTCCACAGGCAGCTCCTGGCTTGCAATATCTCCCATTCTGAAAATTAAACTGCTGCAATAGTGCCTTTGCTTCTGCTGCTACATGTAAAGGGAAACATGGAAGGATTGAGAGGAAAGGAAAGCCCCTCTGGTTCTGGCTCTATTTTCTCGCAGCTAGGTCTGTTACATTTTCACCCTGCTCCCCCCATCCCCCTGATTTTATAGTACCATAAGGGTGTTGTGGAGTCTCTTTTCTCTGCCAGTGGCTCATGTCCCCACTAATTATGCTCCCTCCAATACCGGAAATTACTTTAGAGGAACACATACCAGAAAGAAAGATTAAAAATGTACAAATTACAGTCTAATATTTTTGGTGTCAATTTTTTAAGCTATCATTCTTGGGTATCCAAAATTTAAAGTCCTAGGTGGAGAATCTTGGCAGGGGTCTCTACAAATACAAAGGGTCCAATTTTATCCCAGACAAGGCTTCACATATAATATGAATTGACTTTGACCCCATTCTCTGTTACACTCCCCCCTCCTCCTAGTACCCTGAAGGATTTGAGAGGATTTTCTCTGCCATCAGATGAAGCCCCTACTAATTGTATTCCTCCATTTTGAGGACCCAATAACTAGTACCCCAGTTCCATTTAACCACTTAATTATCTCATAAAATGGGATATTTACTTAAAAAATATAGCAAGAACAGATGTATAAACACTTTCCCCACATCTCAGGAGCATAATCATCCTCCCACCTCCATTCCTCACCCTGTCCTGTTCTCTGGGATGGGGAGGACAGTTGGCCTCATGGCCTGCACAGTATTAGTCCCACCAAGTTCAAGTCCAAACTCCACTGGGCTAAAGTCCTCAGACTCTTGAACCTCAAGTCCTATCACCTGGGCTGGTTGGAATACCCAGCCTGGGTTCCCGTACTCCCAGATCCCAATGGATCAAGCTCCCAGGTTGGAGGCTCCATTTCTTGCACCTAAAATAGAAAAGAACAAAAGAAAAGAACAAAGACAGGGGCTACATGGATTAAAATGAGATATAAAAAGAAACCTTCTGGCCCTCCCCCTTTACCACATGGTGTCACCTTCTTTAAGTGAAGGAATCCTTCACTCTCATATGCAAATGCAGGAAAAAAAGCACCTGAGTAGCTGAGTTAGCTGATTTTAAAGACACAGTTTCCCAATGGAAAATAGTTGCCCCCAACCATTTGGTAGACCCAATGTAGAATTGATATGAGTACACTGGTTCTCCAGACTCCTGGAACCAGCATCTTCTACTATTGTAACACCATCTTCGATGGTCTAAGCATATGATAAACTCCCACTACACATAAGCACATTCATACATATATGCCTGTATACATGTTTATAACATAGATAATTTGCTATATCATAGGACTTAGAGCTAGAAAGAATCTTAAAGATTACCTAGTCCATCTTTCTCAATTTATATGTGAGGAAACTGAGGTCCAGACAAGAGAATGGACTTTCTCAAGGTCTTAGAGCATGCTGAATGTGAAAGTCAGGATTTAAACCAAGGTCCTATCACTCTAAATCTTGTACCATCTCCACTGCCCACTCCTGTATCAGATAAATGCTATGAGTTTTAAAGCATGAATGGAATTTAGCTTGGAAGCTATATTTCTTGACAAGGCAAAAAAGTATCAACTAGGGGATTTTTGTCTTTGGTGCTCTTTTACATCTATGTACTACTATCCCTAGCTTCTACTACCATCAGAAAACTATCTTACTATCAGCTATTTTTCAACTAATTCCAGCTAATTTGCTACCTGCTACTAATTTCAAATTCAACAATAATCTTTTCTGAAGATGTACTGAAAATTCTTAGTCAAAAGGTTGACTGTATCAGGTGTTATCAGTCATTTTTTATTTACATAGGTCTTTTACATAGCCATTCATAATTCATCTAATGAGATTCAATGGCTTCAGAAAAGACATGTAATGTTTATATGACCCCCAAAAGACAAAATCTGACTATCCTTTGAGTTCTCAACATTAGCTCAAGATTTTGACACAATTTAGACAAAAGAGTAAAAACCAAGTTATCTTTATTAATTAATTTCTAATGAAGTAATCACATCCTCTGCTACTAGAAAACTGATGACACAGTACACAGATTTAGAGCTAGAAGAGACCCTAGAGATCATAGAGCCCAAACACCTCGTTTTACTTATGAGGTAACCAAGCGCTGCAGACATTAAGTGGTTTGCCCAAGGTCACATGGGTAGGAAGCAGCAGAGATTGGATTTGAATTCTGATACAAATCCAGCAGTCAAACAATAATAAAAATTCTGTTCTATAGCAGTAAGGGCCAGTAGATAACATAAATTCATAGTGGGCCCACTAGGGAGAGAGATACAGCTTCCTCTAGAGGCTTTCAGCAGCTCAGGGGAATGAACGGAAAAGGAAAATGGTACAGACAATTCAAGATTGAGCATTGTCAAGCTATGGATGGCTAAAGGACAAGAGAGTCAGGAAATGTGAACGACAATTAGTTAAAGTGGCAAACTATAAGGTTAAGGTTATTGAGGGAAAAAGTGAACCCAGAGCAAAGGTGACAGATTGGCAGAACAGGGAGGAATTGAAGAGAGTGCAGATTTCAGTAAGGGTAAAAAGACTAGCAAGAGTTCCAGCAAAAAACTAAATGGTGTAAGACAAAAAGAGAGGTGGAAAGACAGATAATAATCAGAGAAGGGAATTTCAGAGTTCACCATGATCAGAGTAGTATAGATATGATGAGGGGTAAGATTTAAGGTATGACTCTCCTTTTAGGTGGCTGAGGTAGAAGGAGTAGGTTACATCCTTCCTTCTTTCAAGAATCAGTTCAAGCACTAACTTCTGGATAAAATCTTTTCTGATTTTCATGATCCACATAACTGGTTAGTGCCCTCCCTCCCTAAACTATTATACAAGGTATCCAAAAAGACTCAGAGAAGTTTTAAGCTTCATTATTTGGGAACCTTGTATGTGTATACACACATATATATGCATACATATTGTACATATATAGGATTTATTCTGCAATACATATGTATATATATATATATACAATATAATATACATACATATTATGTGTGTATATGTATGTTTGTATATGTGTGGGGAGGTTTCTTTATATCACTTATATATGCTCTCTTCCGTACAAATTATCAGCTCCACTCAAGAAACTCTTTTTGTCTTTTTATCTTCAGTGTCTAGTATAAGAATCTGGCATATGGTAGGTGCTTAATGAATGCTTGACTGATAGAGTTAAGGAAATTGATTAACTGGGAGAACAGGTATATGGCAGGACATTAATGTGTGTACTAAAGTCCCCATGTTGGAAGGCAATAATTAAGTTGTAGAAAAACCGTATAAAGGAGTCTTTCTATTCCTTGAAAAAAGAAGGAAAATGACCTAAAGGTTGGTAGACCAGAGCAGCAAGTATCTGGAAAGGGGGAGACAGAGAGGGGAAGGGGAGGGGAGGAGAGAGAGGACCTCAAAGAAATAATACATAAAGACTATGACCATCATTGTCCTCATTGTCTTCATCATCATTATGATCATCATCATTGGAATCAAACAGATCAACATTCAATATAAATATGTAGTAAAATATATAAGAGGAATGAAGACTGTCCATGAAGTTGGGAAAACCAGTTCAAGTGTTGCTCTGACATATACTGGCTGTATGATCCTGGCAGATCATTTAACTTCTCAGGTTTCTAAGCAACTCTAAGATGCTAAAGTTGCAGAGAAGGTACCAATCTGCATTGGTAGAGGGAGAGGAATCCCTTGCACAAAAATCTAATAATAATAAAGTTAAACATAAAAACATAGTAGAAGAATACCAATTTATCCTATGACCATTTCCATCTAAACTCCAACAAAAACAATGAAATGAGATTGATAGTAAAAACAATAAACTTACATTCATATACAGCTTCAAAATTACAAATTACTTTTATATACATTATCTCATTTGAGCAAGTAAGAGAGGTAATTTAGGAAATTCTCCTGGGGTTACCTCCAGAGCTTAAAACAATTATTCTAAATGGCTTAAAGTCTTGAAAGAGTCTATCAAAATATGAGGACACGTGTACTTCTTTGTACAGACCTTTTTTTTTTCAGATTTCCATGTCCTTGATACTTTCATGGATCTGTGGTTTCATCAGTGAGTATTCCCTTCACTAGTCAAGATTACAAAGGCTTTATGACTTTTCATCCTCTGAGATTCTTGTCTCTGTCTTTCCATAAATCTACCATTGACAAACCATCAATTGTATTGAAGCGCTTTCACTGCCTTCTTTCTATACCTCTATTAAACACACAAACACATACACATGTATATATTTATGTATATATGTATGTTGATAGTTACTGGGTGCCTAAGTGTCCCTCAGTGTGTCCATTTTATGATGTCTCATTCTTAATATGCTATCTGACCAGTGAATTTTTCATTCATAGCCTTGCTCAATGACATCTTCCAAACAGATGACATTTAAACAGATAAACAATGCCATCCCTCTAATACGGATTATAGGATCATAAATTCAGAAGTAGAATGGACCCTGGAGGTCCTCTAGTCCAGTCTCATTTTATGGAGGAGGGGGTCTAGAGTGCTAATGTAAAGTAGATCATATAGAGAGTAAGTGGCAGAATGCTGATTCGTAGCAGAGTTCTCAAGACTCCATACCCTGCACACAAGCCACTGCACCACAAGATCCAAGCGGAATTTAATAGGATCCAGTAACATTTTGTTAAATTCTACAAGTACTGTCGGAAGTACTATGTGCCTGAAACTGTGCTGTGCTCTGTGGAGAATAACCACAGAGTACAAATGGCACGGCCCCTGCCCTTCGGGAGCTTACAATCCTTTAGGGGAGACCAGATTGTGAGATTCCTCCTGCCAGCCTCAGGGATCTCTCCCTTCCCTGAACTCTTGCTGCACTTATCATCTGCATCACATCAATTAGCACGTGATTATGTAATGTCATTTATCGCTCACTAATTGTTTCATGTGTGTGAGCCTTGTCTCTCTAGCTAGCTTATAGCTGCCTTGTGGAAGGAACGGGGTCTCATACTTCTTTGTGTCCCCTCCAGGACTTGGCATAGAGTAGGCACTCAACAGCAAATACTTGCTGAATTGAATTGTCTATTTACCCACATGAAATAATTAGAGAACGCTAAGAGACAACACGCAATAAAGTGTGAAATCAAGGCCCAAAATGTATGGTAAACACAATAAGTATGCCAAATTCCATCAGGGGATTCATGACTGGGAAAAACAGGAGATTCTAGATGGACTGAGCACCTCTATCATTGGACCTAAATTCAAACCTTGCCTCTGACACTAGCTATGGGACTCTGGGACAGTCACTAACCTCTCTGTGCCTGAGGTCATAGTTCCCTTGGGCTTATTAATGAAAAAATAGATGAATGAAAAATGTTTATTAAGGACTTATTATGTGCAAAACACTGTTCTAAGTACTGGAGATACAAAACAAAAAAAAGGCAAGACAGTCTGTGCTCTTGGGGAACTCACATCCTAATAGAGAAAGACAGCACATATTGGAGGGTTCAGCTGCTAAGTCATAGGCAGGCCTGCATGGGTAAAAGGAATTCCCACAAGGGAGTTCCCCATGCTGACTAAATCACAGACCCTGACTGATGTCTAAAAAGTGAATTAACTTCCCCTAGTCCAATATCTGTACCTTGGTTAATGTCACATTTATGATAGCATAGGCCCCCTGAAGGAAAAAAAAAAACCTAAGAATAGAAAGAATGACAACATAATGCACATTACCTTGCATATAGTAAATGTTTAATCAATATTTACTGAATGAATAATAGGCAATCTACTCTATGAGTTTTCCTGTGTAGCACTCCCTCTGGTAATAACTCCTCCCCCAACCAGAATTCACATTTACAGGTTTGATTCTATAGGGGTCAAATACCTCAGGTTCATAAGCCTCCATTGGTAAACTTACCTTTCCTAGTAAAACATAAGATGCAATTAGCTCAAAGCAAAGGTATTTACTGAGATGACATGGTAAGAGTGATAGTAATCAAATATTTTACCTATTGGGATACAAATAAACCTAGGGAACAATTATACCCAACACCAGTAAGAAGAGTAGGCATACACATAGTATACACCAGTGGTGTCAAACTCAAATAGAAATGTATAAGCATCCCAGCAAGCCACATATTAATACTATCAGTGTTTTGTTGTATTTTATTTATTTTGTTAAATATTTCTCAATTAGATTTTAATCTGGTTCAGGCACTGCACTCAGGGGCATTGTAGGCCACATGTTTGACATCTCTGGTGTACACTTGAGAAACACACATACATAGGGCCCAGCAACACATACCTATGGCACTGCTGGGCCTTAATGTCCTTTTCCTTTCTATTATGGCCTCCTGCTGATTTACGCGGGTACAACATCTCTGAGAACATCACTTAGCTGAGCTCCGGGAGCCTGCCCTTCTCTACAGCTCAATGTCCAATGCCCAGTACGGGGTCTTTTCCTACTTCGTAGACATCACACTGATCAAAGCTGCCTCTTACCTCAACTCATTTGACTTGCTGTACCCTATGGGGTAAAGTGTCTCCTGTTGTATGAGGCTTTCCAATGTAAGAAGCCATGACTTCTGGGAGCTAGAAGGAGGGAGAAACTTCCTCCATCCCTTTCACTATCCCCCATTCAAAACTGCAAAGAATGATTCCCTTTCAGGGTCTGGTTTCTTCCCTCATGACTGATTCATTTCTCCGATGCCACATGTCACACTCCTGCCTCAAACAAGTCTAGCACCCCTTGATTTCCAGGATGAGATGCCTCTAGTGGATTTCACCTCACAAGAGGCTTCAAGCAGAGACTGAATAGCCATGCATTAGGCATGTTTTAGTGAAAATCCTTTCAGACTAAATCTTTTTTTTTTAATAAATCAGCAGTGATGTCCCTTCCAGTTGTGAAAAATCTATTATTTTGTAACACTTTGATGTAACAGTTGATCTCATCAATAATAGATACTCCCTCAATGGAAGCAAACTTTGACCTTCCACTCCAGGGGTAGAGAACTTTACTCCAGGCCACATGCAGCCTTCTAGGTCCTTAAGTGCAGCCCTTTGACAGAATCCAAACTTCACAGAACAAATCCCCTTAATGAAAGGATTTGTTCTATGAAACTTGGACTCAGTTATAGAATGTTGTAAGGTATAGAATCTTCACGTTAGGAGATGGTTTCATGGATTACTATGGCCAAAGGAGGTCATCCTTCTGGTAAAGGATCTCCTGAACTTCACTAAACTGGTCTTTCACAACAGACTTGATTTGTGGTTTCATATCTTCCTCCACTTGCCTCATGATAGACAATTAGTGTCATGCCACAAAAAGATGCTAGAGAAAGACTGAATGGCTTTTATATTAAAATCTTGGAAGATCTAAGTTTAAAACTCAATGTGTACCATTTGGGCAAAGTTACTTCCTCATCTGCATCTGGTTTCTCATCTGTAAAATGAAGATGTGGTCAATGGTCACTTCTATCTCTAAATGCTGATTCTACAGAAGAAACGACTCATAATACTGATTCAATACTAATTTCCATTTAAAGTTGAACACACTTTTCTGTGTCAGATGCCCTTGCTGGTTTCAACTCCATGGAACAAAATGCTCCTGTATGGGGCAAACCCTGGTGTCTCCCTCCATCGCCTATCCACCCTTATTCCTTTCACATGCTGTTCACCCCACCTCCATTAGATTATAAGCTCCTTGGGGGCAAGAACTGCCTTTTCATTAAATGTATCCCCAGCACTTAGCAAAGCCTGGCACATAGTAAGCACTTAATAAATGTTTGCTGGAGAAGGCCTTTCCTATTACCCCCCTCAGCTGTTAATGCTTTATCTTTCACTCCCAATCTTGTATTTATGTATTAATTTTGTTTATATTTTGTATGACAGTGTGTAACAACAATGTTATTTACAGTTGCTGTGGGAGTGTAAGACCTATAATAACACCAGCACACAGGAGGACTGCTAGCACAGGTTGTTTGATCTGCATTTCTAAAGGAAAGCAACTTTAAAGGGGTCAACAATCTTACGTTAATCATATATACATATATGTGTATCTGTGTATATGCATATATGTGTATGTATATATATGTGTGTGTATACATATGTATATGTATGTATATATGTGTATATGTGTGAAAGTCAACACCCTGAACTTCAGAGAAAATACAAGCAGAAATTATATAGAGCAAAACAACAGCAAAGACCAACAGACAAGGCTTCCAACTGTCTGACCAAAAGCAATACATACATAGTTACCTGAGAGAAGCACCAACACCAAATCGGTGAGGGGGAGAGGCTCCTTAATGGCTAGCCAGAGTCTATTCTTCCCACTAGTCAGCCCCAAAGCAAAATGTTAACCTCAGAGTACATACCCCAGAAAAAGAAGTCAAGGGGACTAAGGTCTGTTAATATTCCAAATATTTCAAAATACGCATTTTTGCCTATGTGTCCAGACTTTAGGGATACCCTATGATAGAGAGCCCACCTTAAAGCTTGGAAGTCCTAGGTTCAAGCCCCACCTTTCATACATTGACTTTGTGACTCAGCTGAGCTTCACCTCCCTAAGAGGGAGTTTCTTTACAATGGAATTTCTAACACCTGTGAAATCACAGGTCCTGTCCCTATAGCCTGTGTTTTGTATATACTTGTATATGTATGTGTTGTTTCTTCCAATATAACATAAGCTCTTTGAAGGCAAAGACAGTTTTTTTCTTTCGTCTTCTTATTCCCATTGCCTAGCTCAGAGCAGGCACTTAATAAATCCTTCTTGATCAATTTATTAATTGATTAAATAAGAAAACTAGAATACCAGAATGATGGCCTGGACTAATTGTCCTCATTCTCCCTATAAGAGATGTCTCCTCATTTGTATAACATGGAAATTTGATTAAAGAAATTTTTAAGTCTTATACTCTTTATTGAAAAACTAATCTTCAAAGAACCTCCAAAGTTTCAGTCTCAGTCTCCCTGTCCTGCCTTTCTCTGTCTGTGTCTCTGTCTCTCCCTCCCTCCCCCCCCCCTCGCCTCTCTCCTCTCTTCTCTCTCCTCTCTCCTCTCTCTCTCTGTCTCTTTCTCTTCCCCCCTCCCTCCCTCCCTCCTTCTGGGAGCCAGGATGGTAGGGTAAGCTGTAAATTGCCTTACCTTTCCCATATTCACCTCAAACAACCACAAAATAGCACCCCAAACAAATCCTGGAACAGCATAACCAGTGAAAAGACAGGGTGAAACAATCCTTTTGCCCAAGAAGCTTGGAAAATTGGCAAGAAAGGTCTGTCTCATTCATGTAAAAGGGGAGTGCAATCCAGAACAGGAAGCATCCCAGCAAGCTCCACCTCAGCCCCACTGCAGTGGAATGGGCAAATGCCAACACCAGGACCAACTACATGCCTCAACATAGCCAGAGGGCAAACTTTAGCTCTGAGAACTGCCACATACTTTAGTATAACCCCCGGGAAATGAAAAAACACCCCACCAGCCTCAGCACACACCAGACACCAGCACTAGGACCCTAGCTCACCACCACATAAGCTGCTAGACCCCTACAGCTTCCAGCAGTATCAGCCACCCCCCCCCACCCTACTCCCTCAGTGCAGCACCAGACACAAGGGTCCCTGTCCCCTGTAGGCCTCAGGGCAACATTAGGGCAGCACCAGGTAAACAGACAGGGCCTGCAACCCCTGGCATGAGAAGCCTGAGACAAATGCCCCTTCCATCCCCGGAGCAGAGCTCAAATTTAAAAGGAAAAAGGCCCAAAAAGATGAGCAAAAAACAACAATAACAAAAAGAATCTAACCATAGAAAGCTATGGTGACAGGAAAGATCAAGAAACAAACTCAGAAGAGGACAACAATGTCAAAATACCTAAGGACCCCAAACAAAAACGGGAAGTGGTCTCAAGTCCAGAAAGAATTTGTGGAAGAGCTCAGAAATGAACTTAAAAATCATATAGGAGAGGGAGAAGAAAAATTGGGAAGAGAAATGAAAGTGATGCAAGAAAATTATGAAAAAAGAAGCAACAGCTTGGGAAAAGAAAACAGCTGCTTGAGAAGTAGAATTGGTCAAATGGAAAAGGACATATAAAAATCCACTGAAGAAAACAACTCTTAAAAATGTACAATTGGCCAAATGAAAAAGGAAGTACAAAAGCTAACTCAGGAGAACAACTCTTTAAAAGTTAGAATTGGGCAAGAAGAAGCTAATGACTCTATGAGACGTTAAAAATCAATCAAACAAATTCAAAAGAACAAAAAAAATGGAAGAAAATTAAAATACCTCATTGGTAAAACAAATGACCCGGAAAATAGATCCAGTACAGACAATGTCTGAATCCTTAGACTACCTGAAAACCATAATCAAAAGTAGGACCTGCACAGCATCTTTCAAGAAATTATCAAAGAAAACTGCCCTCATATCCTGGAACCAGAGGGCAAAGTAGGCACTGAAAGAATCCACTGATCACCTCAGGAAAGAGATCCCAAAATAAAAACTCCATTTCAGAACTATCAGATCAAGGGAAAAATACTGCAAGTGGCCAGAAAGAATTCAAATATCAGGGAGCCACAATCAGGATTACACAGGACTTAGCAGTTGCAACATTAAAGGTTCAGAGGTCACAGAATATGGTATTTTGGGAAGGAAAAGGAACTACGACTACAACCACCTACCCATTGAAATGAAGCATAATACTTCAAGGGAAAAAATGGTCATTCAATGAAATAGAAGGCTTTCAAGCTTTCATAAGAAGAAGACCAGAATTGAAGAAAAAAAAATTATCTCCAATATCAAGACCTAAGAGAAGCCTAAAGAGGTAAAAAGGGAAAAGAAAACGTTAGGAAGTGAATGGAGCTAAACTATTTACATCCCTACATGGGAAGATGATACTTTTAATTCTTACAAAATGTACTACAGCTAGAAGGAACATACATAGACAGAGGGTATGGGTATAAGGTGAATTGGAGGGAATGACATAGAAAATAATTAAGGGATGAGAAAGAGGAGTACATTGGGTACAGAAGGAAGGAAGCTGTAGAATGTGTTAAATTATTTCACATGAAGAGACATGAAAAACCTATTACAATGGAGGGAAAGATGGGGGGGCGGGGCAACAACAATGGCATTGCTTCAACCTATTGGCTCAAAGAAGGCATAATATACACAAGCAGTTGAATATAAAAATCTGTCTCACCTGATAGGAAAGCAAGAAGGAGGAGATTAAGTAAAGGGTGGGAGTGGGGGTAGGGGGAAACACAGTGACAGAAGAGAGGACAGACCAGGAGAGGTGGTAGACAGAAGCAAAACACTGTCAAGGACGGAAAGGGAGAAAGGAGAGAGAGGACAAACAGGAGAAAACATAGGATGGAGGGAAATACACAGAAATCCCATCTGTGAATGTGAATAGGATGAACTGTCCCATAGAACAGAAGCAGGTAGCAGAGTGGACCAAAAACCAAAAATATGTTATTTATAAGAAACACACTACAAGCAGAGAGACACACATAGAGTAAAGGCAACAGGCTGGAACAGAATCTATTATGCTTCAGCTGAAGTTAAAAATAAAAAAAGTAGGGGTAGCAATCCTGATCTCAAGCAAAGCAAAAGCAAAAAAAAAAATCTAATTAAAAGAGATAAGGAAGGAAACTACATCTTGCTAAACAGTACCATAGACAATGAAGTAATAGCAATACTAAACATATAAGCACCAAGTGGTATAGCATCCAAGTTCTTAAAGGAGAAATTAAATGAGTTACAGGAAGAAATAAACAGCAAACTATACTAGTAGGGGACCTCAACTGTCCCCCCTCAGAACTTGAAACAGAGTGGTAGATTAGTGAAATAGATTAGATACACAAGACACAGTAGTAATTGGCCATAGTAGCATAGTGTTTGATAAACCTAAAGACCCCAGACTTTGGGATAAGAACTCACTATTTGATAAAAACTGCGAGGAAAACTGGAAAACAATCAGGCACAAACTAGGTATAGACCAACATCTCACACTGTACAACAAGATATGGTTAAGATGGGTACATGATGTAGATATAAAGGGTGATACCATAAGCAAATTAGAAGATCAAGAAACAGTTTACCCATCAGATCTATGGAGAAGGGAAGAATTCATGACCAAACAAGAGATAGAGAGAATTATAAAATGTAAAATAGATAATTTTGATTATATTCAATTAAAAGGCTTTTGCACAAGGCCAATGCGAGCAAGATTAGAAGGAAAACAGAAAGCTGAGAAACAATCTTTACAGCAAGCCCCTCCCCCTCCCTCTCCCTCTCCCTCCCCTCCCCCCCCCTCCTGTCACCAGGCCAGGGGAATTTACAGAACTGTCCTCCACTCACTTCCATCCTGGCACTTTTTTAAGAAAAATATATAGCTAGTCCCTTAAGCCTCCAAAAGATGTGATAAACAGGCTTAAATCTGGTTAAATCTTTAGGAAAGCTTTTGAACCCCAGTTAAGCGACATTAAAAAAAAAAAAAAACACAAATAGTGAGATCAGAACCAATGAAATTTCCTTTACTCTGAGTGTGTGTGTGTGTAATAGAGGCCACTTTTAAAGTAGCTAGGTTTATACATTTAATCAGAGAAGACCGTTTATTGTCTATAAAACTAAAGTAAGAAGAAAGAATACTATAGTAGAAGGAGACCTAAATTTGGAATATCAGAGGATCTGTGTTCAAATTCTAACTCTTATTACTTAATAGTACCCATGTGAGTTTGGGCAATAGTTTATCTTTTGAATCCTCCATTACCTCATGGATAAGAAGAGGGGGTTAAAGCTAGAATATCCCCTCCTAGTTCTCAATCCTTAGATGTTCTGAATAAGCCATGAAAATTTTATTAAAAAGCCCCTAACATTATCCTAACCTCATAGTCTACTATCCTAAAAAAGTTAAGCATCATCTCTGCCCTCATTCCCTAATTGAGGCCATGTGCATTAAGGACCTTTCTCTCCCAAGGCTATTTCCATTGCTCCAAGTAGATAGATATGGAGAGTTCTGTGACCTCCCAGGGAACAGATGTTAGAGAATATAGAGCAGTAGAGGCAAAGGAAAGAAGAAAAGCTGTGATTAGAGACCTTCAGGGAGGGAAGAGTTGAATTTTAGTGCTAGAAGGGATGGTAAGAAGCTACTACTTAAACCCTTGCATTTTAAATAGAAGATTTAAGCCCGACAAAGTAAATGAGTGCTCAAGTTTATACAATTCGCTGGAGGGAGAGGGGAGATGAGAAGCTGGGTTCCTGAATCTCAGTCTAGTGTCATTTCCCCTATATAATGTCCTTCAAGCTGTGATGAAAACAGGGATTCCCAGAAGCTTGGGAATGGGTCGGGGAAACAGATTGAATCCATATTCAGGAAAAGCCTGGCACCGGTATAAATGAACTAGCCAGGTGTTTGTCTATGTAATATGATGATATGTAATACGACATTAGAAGGTCTACCTGTTCTAAAATGTCTTCTGCATGCCTGTCAGAGTGTCTGAAAAAAAAATCTTACTATTTAGAGATTTCCTTTGGGTGAAGATATTATCTCCAGAGAAGTGAGGGATCATACAAACAGATCTCAGCTATTTCAAACATTTGCTTTTTATGACTAACATTATATTTATAAATTATATATTTATAAAGTGCTTCACTGTTCTGAAGTGCCTGTCTACGCATTACCTCTTGTGACCTTCACAACAACCTTGGGAGGCAGGTGGGAGAGGGGTTGCTATACTTGTTTTACAGGTGAGAAAATGGAAACTCAACCACACAAAGTGGATTGTCCAAGAAGAGATGATTCAGGCAAGAGGTGACAGAGGGCTGGACCATGGATCATAGGTAGCATCACAAATTTAGAGCTGGAAGGAACTTTTGAGGTCATCTAGTCCAATGCCCTCATCTGATTGATGAGAAAACTGTCTGGGAGACATTAAATTGTTTGTCCAAAGCCACAGAGCAAATGGTCAAGCTGTGCTCCAAAACAAGCACTCTTTCTGCCCCATTTTAAAAAGGAAGGCCTCTGTCTTTGTATGTTACATCAGAAATATTTCCTTCTTTCTTTCTTTCCTTCTTTTTCTTTCTTCCTTTCTTCCTTTCTTGCTTTCCTTCTTTCTTTTTTTCTCTTTCTTGCTCTTTTTTTTTTGTACATTACGTCAGAAATGTTTTCTTCTCTTTTTAATCTCCACGCCATGATATCATTTGCTTCCCACATCTTTTACCAGTAACTTAAATCATCTTGTACTTTTCATAGAACCACAGATCCTAGTCTTGGAAGCAATCATCTGCTGACCACTTGCCTTCAGGGAGCTAAATGATTTTTATTCCCATTTCGCAGATGAAGTAATGAGCTTCTGAGTGCCTACGTGATTTGCTGAGGTTCTTACTATATTTCTCAAAGTTTTTAATCCCTGATTCACTATCTGAGTTCATTTTGGTCTCTAGCTATAGAAATTACAGTTGATTTAGTGGGAACAGCAGTGAATTTGATGTCAAATGTCATCATGTCACGGCTGATTATTACCTGAATACCATAGTCAAGAGACCCCTCTCTGAGTCTCAGTTTCCCATTTGTAACACAGAGTGATCCAAACATACACTACCGGCCTACCAAGGTTGTTATGAAGATCAAATGAATTAGTGTATGTACAACTGTGCTATAGAACAACAGAATTATCACAGTTTTTATTGTTTTGCATTTCTTTCTCTGGATCCTATCTTCTGCTATGTGAGAAAGAAAAGTTTATGCAGGCCAAATAACAGGGAAAAGGAGACCCTCAGGCTTTAGTATTTGATTCTATCACTCTCAAGCAATCAGGGAAGCAGACCAAGAGAGTTGCATTTGTAATACTGCAACCTAATTAAAAACAGGCCTCATTCAATGCCAGATCCAATTAAATGGGGCCTCTTGGGGGAGGCAAATGGCACAGTGGAATAAACACTGAGGTGAAAGTCAAGAGACCTGGATTCTAGTCTCATATGCACCACTGATATCTGTGTGACCTTGGGCAAGTTGTGCAACCTCCGTGAGCTTCAGTTTCCACATCTATAAAGTAAGGGGGTTGGCGTAGCTTAACTCTAGGATCCCTTCTAGTCAAAAATTCTATGTTTCCCTAAATATGCACAGAAATGTGGATCAAACAGAAATATTTAATTTATTTTTGTTCTTTGTATGACTGACAGCTCCCCACTCCCTGCAGTTGAATATGAGTTTCATTTTGGGCGTAATCTAGTAGCCAACTTCAGACAGAAATACATATACAGATAGATGAGACCTCTCTCTCTCTTTCTCTCTCTCTGTCTCACATACATATATACACACACATACACACCCACACACACACACACACACACACTCAACTGGTTCTTCATGAGTTTAAGGATTTATCAAACTTTCTAGACTTGAGAAGTAAAAGATTTAAAGAAACACCTTTGTCGTTAACAGAGTTCATCTGGTATCATCATCAACAAACATTCAACATCTTCTTTGTAGAGAAAAATATTGATGATCAAAACAGAGCAAAAAGGGAAACTAGTTTTCATCACAATATATAATATTGAGGTGGGGGTAGGGCCCTTCCCCAGAGGGAGTTCACAAGAGATCCTGGAGAGACTCCTCAGCAATCCCTATGAAGGGCTTTATTTTTCAAATGCTAGCTTTGTTTTTCTTTTCTTCTCTTTTTTTTCTTTCCTTTTTTAAGTGCTAATTTTACCCTTTTCCATGTATTGTCAGAGTCATTTTAAGAGAACTGTTTAAAACACTTGCCTAAAATAGAAGTTAAAAGGAACCTGTAGTATATGAAATATGGAGAATTGGTATGAGGTTTAGAGACCTTTCTTAAAAAACCCATCAGTTCAGTAATTGAGCTGTTGTTTCTCATTCAGAGGGAAAAATAAGTTGAGTTGGGCTTTGCTGCCTCCCCTTTTCAAAATAAGAAAAAAAAAGAAACAGCTGCTAATGTCTTTAAGAGCCACATTTTAAACACTGAAATGCACTCTTATGGTATGGGCTGCAACTTTGAATAAAACCTCAAAAACCAAAGGTGGGAAATCCTGTTAGAGCACACAATACTGAATTGCTAGGCTTTGGGGGGTTTATTTTAAACTTCTCTGATGGCTCTGACCCAACAGAATAAAAGATACTTTACTTAAAAGGAAACCTCTTATATTGATCTTTATGAGTCTCTCAAATGAAGAAAACCTCTTGAAACAACACATTGAACTAATACATATCTTATCATTGAATGAGTATTTTTCTAGGATTTCAGCCTTTCACATATATTAAATTGCAACTCTAAATCATTCTTTCACTTTCTTTATGGTTCCTTTGAGATTTTCCAGATGTGCACAGGGAGAAGGGGGAAAGGATATATGTAAAGAGCCAGGGAAAGGATACATACATCTATTCAAACAGAAATTGTTAACTCCCTTGAAAAGACTGGATATTTTAAAATCTATTTCTAATGGTAATGTATGTTAATGGGACTATTCATTTTGAGGGTAAGCTATTTTTTGAGGGAGTACTCAGCTTTTCTTATTCTGCTTAGGGTCCTGGGATCTCTAAGATATTCCATTCCCCCTTCCCCCTCCACTGACACTCTTCTTTGTGATGCCAATGGAAGCAGCTTACCTGGGAACAAAGGCAAAGGTTCTGGGACCTGGAGTTGTATGTTATTAGTTCTTGCTGCTCAAGCCTGAATGGTATCTTTAGCTCTAAGTCAAATTTTCTGCTTCAGGTTGGGAAGCAAAAGTTCCCCCCACCCCCACTAGAATAGAAAAGCTAAAGTGAGTTAAAGCACATTTATAAAAAGTGGATAGATCCAAATAATAAGGTTAGAAGTTGGGTCAGGACCCAGGTAAGTGTGTAGAAGGCCCTGATACTGCAGTTACTGCTCTCTGATCCTGCATTCCAGGAGAAATGGTGTTAAGTGTGTTCAGGCCCTGAGGACAAGGAGGGGAGGGGAGCTGGAAGGAAGGCTCCGATATAGGGCCCCAGTAGGGTATACCTGGTTTCCTCCCTCCCCCCACCCCCACTGGGGGCGGAGTTCTGATGTGCCCATACTCAATCACTGGTGATTTAAGATCAGCCCTGGCTATAAAGCACCTAACCCAGAAGTCAGGTGCACTCCACGACTCGTAAAATCGCCAGGACCTGAAACATTTGGAGGGGAGGATGGGGAAGGCTTTTAAGCCTTGGAGACAAAACAAGGCCATTCATCTTACTGGGCTCATTCCATTGGGCGTTTGGGAGAGCACCTTTATATTCTCCCAGGGGGAGGGGAGAGGGGCTGAAACCAAACAAAACTTGTTTCGTCTTCAAACCAAGGTTCTATTTATGTATTCTAGAAGCATCGATAAGGAAAAGCCCCTCTCTATGCCCCTCCTGCCTTGCCTTAATGCTTAAGTATACTGTCTGTGTTGTTTGTTTGCTTTACCCAGCTTGTGCTGAAATCCTGAAATCTGACCCCACTAAGGGCATAGCCCCTGAGCTCAGAGGGATCAACCTTCTGCCTTGCTACTTTTAGGGGCCAGCCATCCCAAGTAGAGACAAGTAGAAACACTTCGAAACAGTAGTCTATTCAGCCAAGCTAAAGAGTCTGCTCCAAAAAAATAAATTTGTTACAGCTGTTTGGAGAAGGGAGGGAGAGGTTGCCTCTAGCCAGCAGCCCTGCTAGAGTCCAGCCTGCATCTGAGAACACCCATGCAAAAAGCTGTTTCATGTTCTCTGTCTCTCTCTGATTGTCTCTGTCTCTGTGTGTGTGTCTCTCTGTCTCCTCTGTTTCTGTCTGTCTCTCTGCCTCTCGCTCTCTCTCTTTCTGTCCATCTCTCTCTCTCTCTCTCTCTTGCTCTCTCTGTCCATCTCTCTCTCTCTGTCCATCTGTCCCTCTCACTCTCTCTCTCTCTCTCTCTCTCTCTCTCTCTCTCTCTCTCTCTCTCTCTCTCTCTCTCTCTCTCCAAACCCCCCCCCACCACCACTCCTTTCCTACTTCTCTGATACCCTGAGCTGATTTCTTGTGGCTGAATGTATCACTCCATCCTTCTTGGCAATGAGGGATGAAGGGTGAACTAACACACTTGAATGTGCTTTAAGACAGCTGCCTTGTCTCACTGACACCCATCTGGTTCTAACAGTTTTAATTATTATATATTTACATAAAAGTGTTTGTGTATGTATTTTGTGCACAAGGCACATATCGCATGTGTTACTGTTAGAATGGCATCAATATTTAATTTTACACAGTGTTCTTTCCTATGAAAGAAAGGCATTTGGGGATAACGCCTTCATTAAGATAGCACTAAGCAAGCCCTAGGATTAGAAACACAACAGCAATCCCAGTGGCTGTTGTATATAACAATGAAGAGATGTTTACTTTTTAAAGTTTCAATGGTAGCATTTTAGAGCTAACAGAGACCATCTAGTCTAATCTTATTTTACCGATGGGGATATTAAGGATCTTGCTCAAGATCCCATGGCAAGTAAAGCACATGGGCCAAAACCAAACCCCATGTTTCCTAACTCCGAGGTTGGTAGATAACTCTCACTTCACCACTGCAGATGAATGCCATGTGAAACAGACAATGTTGTGTTTCCTTTGATGTTCTAATTTCAAGTAGAGGTTCAACAGTCAAGAAAATCAGCAAAAGTAACTTCTAGCATTGGTGCATTTCACCTTACTGAGCCAAAGTCAGAAAAGGCTTGATACAAGTCAAATATGACTTGTATCCAAACTGCTATCATTATATTATAATAAAGATTATGATAAGTATTATTATAATAAATATCTGATTAAAGGAGGCAGGAGCTAAAAGATGGAATAACTGACGTAAAGACAGGTCTTCTGACACTCCTGGAAACAGAACAATAAAAAGAATTAAAAGTTACTATTTAAATCAATCAAAGCCTCTCCTACCTGTTCCATAATCCAGCATTCTACTTAACCCTTCGCCTCTTTGTAGCGTTATTAAATTTCCCTTGGTTATTGAGCTCCAGCTTTTATTGGAAATGTCATTTCTATCTCAAAGTGACTGACAAGTTCGTCTGTCTGGGATTGCGCTGGGAATTGTAACTACGGTTGTTTCTGTGAAATAACAGGTTAAAATATATATGGTCAGAGGGAAATAGGATACCGGCATTTCCTGTGGGGTTTTCTAATGTGATCTTGTTTGGGAGGTGGAGTCTTACTCATACACTGGCTGCTGCATCTAAATCTTTCTGTCTGCCCAGTCTGACAGAACAGACATGCCAGGTCATGTAGTATGAGCACCGCCACACCAATGATGTTTAGCAAAACATTAATAAAAACCTTGATGAAGAAGCATTCCTTATCTGTTACTCAATAAGTGTCAAACTTCCTAAGCATGGCATATCTCTATGCCAAAACGGAGTCCCAGATGGCATTTCCTGATACCAAAAGACTCTGATTTTCTAGAATAGGGGAGTCAGTCAACAAGCATTTGTTTAAGCTTTTACTGTATTTCAGGCACTATGCTAAATGATGGGAATAGAAAAAAAAATTTTTAAATGCCCTGTCCTCAAGAAGCTCACATTCTAATGGAAGAATTCACTTTCTAATGGTGGCTCTAGTAATCAAGGGATCCAGTTGAAGAGACCAAAGCACAGTATATTTTAGTGTTGACTCTATCTGTTCATTTCAATCCAGATTTAATTTCCCACTTGAGAATTCTTTATGTTTAGCACTCTGTTGCTACTTTCTGAAAACATTTTTCATCATCTTCAAACCTTTGATGGTTTCCTACTGACTACTAGATAAAGTCAAAACTTCCTACTTTGCCATTCAAGCCCTTTCACAATCTGGCCCCCAACTATCTGCCTCAAATTTACATCCCTGCTACTCTGCCCCCTGAATTCTGTTCCATCCAGGTTGGTCTATGAATCTGTCCTTTTAAATAAAGAAGATGCTTCTTCTAATCCCCTCCCAATGAATGGTGTTCCTCATTTGCTTCACTGCAACTGTTCCAATTCATTACCTCCACCCAGCCCTCTTGTAGCAGCCAACCAGATACCAACAGTACCCTGCCAGGGCTCAGCAGAAATAGATCATGAAAAGTCCTTTTACTCACCTGCTGAAGCCCTTTCCCCAGTTTCTTGCAAGCATTGGATACCCCCTTTCCAACTAGGTTAGAACCAACAACCAACAAAAGGAGTCAGGCACTATACTAGGTAAGAGGAATACAAAGACAAAGATGAAAACAGTAACCACCCTCAAAAACCTTTCATCCTAGCCAAGGAAGATACAATTTACAAAGCTATATATATATGAAGTATATACAAGGTGATTTGAGGGGTAAGAAGACAATAACAGATGGAAGGATAAGACAGTGACACTTCAACCGAGCCTCAAAGGAAACTTTTGTTATGGTTGTTGTTCAGTCTTTTCAGTTGTGTCTGACTCCTTCTCCAGATCATTTTACAGATGAGGAAACTGAGGCAAATAGGATTCAGTGACTTGGTCAGTGTCTCACACCTATAAGTATCTGAGGCTAGATTTGAACTCAGGTCTTCCTGATTCTAAGCCTGGCCCTCTTTCCACTGCATCACCCAGCTGTCCTATTAAGTAAACTAGGGAGTCTAAGAAATGTAGGTAAGGAGGGCATGTATTTGAGGCATGAGACACATCATGGAGGCTAGAGGTGTATATGGAACATCAAGAAAGACAGCCCATTAGGCTGGACTGCAGTGTTCAAGGAGAGTGGAAAGATAGGTGGGGCAATATTACTGAGTTTTAAATACCAGAAAAAGCAAATTTATATTTAATATTTATTATGATAGGGAGCTACATTAAAGGGTGACATAGTCAGGGAAAGCCACTCAGCAGCTTCTACTTCTTTGGGGCAAAGCATAAAATATTATAAGCTCTCTTCCACATGATAACTCTTCCAAATCCATGAAGATAATCATCTCACTTTCCTTCTGTAAGTCTGTGTTCCAGGACAGAGATTTCTAGTTCCTTCAACCCAATCCTCATTTGAGGATTGCCATCCTTGCAGGTCACAATACTCTTGAACAAATTCATGCTTCAGTTACAGCGGTGGTATGAATAGAGTTGAGTACCGACAGACTTGCCACCTCTCTTATCCTTACCACTTTTCCAGATTTGGAGTCAGAGAATCTGGGTTCAATTCCTAGCTATACTATTCACTATCTGCGGGAACTTGGGCAAATGACTTAAGCTCAGGAGGACCAACTTTTTCCTCTGGAAAATGAGGAGGTTGGAGAAGATGATCTATCATACAGACCCTTCCAACTTGTAATCCCGTAACCTAAGTAAAAATTGGCACAGCAGACCACTTCCCAAGGGAAATACCTGCAAAGGAAACTTTTTGATGGAAGAGATTGTCTGATTCATTTCTGGACGCTTGTCAACATTTAGTACAAGATTCTGCCATAGTAACTGCTCAATAAATTTTTGCTGAATTAAATTGAAAAGCTAAAATATATAAAGCTCTAAGTACAGCAAGCTAATGATACCTCCTGTTAGCCAGCAAACTGTTTATTCTATAAGAAGATTTGGAGAGAATTATAGATTGTAAGACATTCAACAGTCAATCTGAAGTGCTCCTAAAATGAGTTATTGTGGTTAGTTTTCATTTCCTGGTTAGCTAAGAATTAACCAACAGTCCTTTAGATTCAATGATGGTTATTAAAAATCTTATTAAAATACATTCACCCATTTTCCTGCCTTAGTTAGTACAATATAGCCAACATAATTTAATCTTTGTATAATGATTAAGGATCCTAGATGGTTTTAGGACAATAATTATAGTAGCTCTCACTTATACAATAGTTTAAAATGCACAAAGCACTAAAAGCACTTCCTTCAAAACTGTGTGAAGCAGATGATGCAAGGATTATCATTTCCATTTCATTGACGCAGAAACTGAGTCTCAGAGCTAGCAATAACCTCTTTATGTCCAATGGCCTCTTGTCTGTCATTCTCCTTTATCTCTCTGAATCCTTTGAAACTATTGCTCATTCTGTCCTTCTAGGTACCTTCTTCTCCCTAGGTTTCTGTGATTTTACATTCTTCTAGCTTAATTCGGCACATGTTGATTCAATCCTACTGTACTCATAGTGCTGTGCTAGATACTCTAGAAGATAACAAAATTTACATAAGGCATGATTCTTGACAAGATGCTTACGGTCTAGTAAGAGAATAAAACACACACACACACACACACACACACACACACACACACACACAAAACTGAAATGCACAGAAATGTATGTGGCCTGGCGAAAAGACAATATTTGAGTTGGTTTCAATTAAGTGCAACAAGCATTTGTTAAACATAGCATAAGACATTTCACTAGACATTAAAGAAACAAAAATAGAACATTCCAACTCTTTAAGGAATTTTATTCTATTGGATATCTTATTCCTTACTCTACCAATTGAAATCCTAATAATAATGGCCAGCCTTAATACAATTTCTTAAGGTTTACAAAGGGTTTCTCATACATTATTTCTTTTGCTCTGAACCCCTATGTAATTATGGGCAAATCAGCTTACCTCTCTGAGTCTCAATTTCCTCAACTGTTATATAAGAATTATAATATTTATTGCACTTATAATACAGAGTTATTATTAGGCATATATTTTATAAATTGATCGTCCATTGATTGGAGAATGGCAAAACAAGTTGCAGTATGTGAATGTAATGTAATATTACTGCATTGTAAGAAACAAAGAATATGATGAATACAGAGAAGTATGTGAAGATATATAAACTGATACAAGGTGAAATTAGCAGAACAACAAAAACAACATAATCATAGCCTACAATAATGTAAATGGGGAAAAATAAAACAAAAACAAAACAAAGGAAATTAAATGATGTGAAATCATGACCAAGTAACCCCAAAAAGATTTATGAGAAAGCACCTCACTCCCTTCTTTCCTAAGGCAAGGAGATTGTTGGAGGAGGAAGAGAATTATGAGTGTGAAAATCTAAAAATTTTGTTGGACACGGTTATGTATTGGCTGGTTTTTTTATTGATTTTCCCCCTATTTTCTATTGTATTGTTTTAGTGTTTTCAATGTCCCTCTGGGAGTAGAAAGGCATACTGGGAAATGTAGGTGATGTAAGAACAAAAGAGGCCAGTGTGATTTTTATTTATTAAAGAATGCATTTTGTGGATTGTTGAGATCTTTATAAATGCTAGCTATTATTATCAATATTTTTATCATCAGAAGTCTGGCCGATAAGTTATTAATTTCTTTGACTACACAATTCATCTACTAAGACTCTGGTAAAAAGACTATTTACACTAGTGAAATCAAATATCCTTTGTAGTAATTATAACAGCTGCAACAGCAGCAGCAGAATTAGTAATGGTAGAAATAGTAACTTGAAGGAGTAAGGTTAGAATGTTAGATGATTTTAAGATTCTGTTCACGTCTCTTAAAAATGTTTCTAGAATATTGACGTAGCCTCTACAAAGACCTTTGAGTTCATAATTTTTTAAATAGTTGATTTAAATAAAGGAACTGATACCTCTTGTGTTCAACTTAAAGATTCTTGGGATGAGAGTAAACCTTGTAATGATGATCTTTAAGATAAGGGCAGATTACAATCTATCCATTCAAATTATTTCTTCATTTTTTTTATGAAGCAATATCTTTGATTGTTTTTTCATGTTTGAGCCTAAATTGGAAAATTTGGAATTTGACAACAGCCAGCTCAATCCTGTTTACACTGGGTCAAATACATTTATCATCCAAAGAAGTGATAGCAGAGCCATGAAATTTACGAATGGGACAATACACAGGACTAATTTAACAGCCTTGATTATGTTATAGCTTCACCCCATTTTGCAAAATCCTGTTTCTTTTCTCTTTTTTTTCAAACTTGGAGGTTTTTTGTCTTCCACTAGCACCACATTTGGAGGTGTGGGAACGAAATCTGCCATGTAAAGGTTCTTTGCCATGAGCTTTCTCCATAAAATGATTTATTTTGGGAAAAAGTATTTGAGTATTTTTCGTTGTTGTTGAAACAACAGAGGATGTTGGGAGCATGTGGAACTGGAGTCCTACCACAGGAAAGAAGAGAGACTGTCAAGAAGGGGGCTGAGGTTTGTGCTTCCAAGCCTGGCTGGGATGCAGCCATGTTGTGAAGGTGACAATCTCGGTCTTGCAGGGAGCCAGCTCATTACAGTACACGTGGAGCAGCTGCTGGTAGCAGGGCCCTGGCTGCAGAGAGAAGCCTGCAGATGTTCTTAAGTATTAGAGGAGGAGAGAGAGTGCCACAGTTCTGACAGGATAATTGAAAACCCCCTGCCTCCTGGATGGGTTCCTTCCATTGTTGCTTCTTAACTAACCAGAAAGAGTGAAGCCCCAGCTCAATATTGTGGGCTGAAGAGGTTTCTGGTGTCCCTAGCTTCATTCAGCACTATGAATATGCATATTTTCCAAAAATAAATGACTCTGGAGCCTGGCTCTAGTTATTTACATTAAAAAGAGCATGAGACTGAGCCTAAATGTCAAAGATGAGGAAGGTAGGGGTTATAAAGTGGATTCATATTTATTATCTTTATTTTCATGTCATCAGCATATCATTAAAGGTCAGTCTTAATAATGGGTAATTTGTCTTCACTGATACCTTTCAAGGATATTTTGCAGGGGTAGTTGTGATGGCTGATAAAGGCCCCAAATATTTACTCAACTTATTTCTTGCCAAGGTTGCTGCAGATAAGAGTCTGATTAAACCTCACACACCATGCTTCAGAAAGTGCCTAAAATATGCATGATATGCCATTGAAACTACTATTTATTATTAAAATATTCATAAAACTCCTGTCTTTTGACTTTTTTGCAAGATGGTTGTTCACATCCTAGCCTACTTCCATTAAATGATTATATTTTTCCTCCCCCAGGTGCCAAAGAGATAGGTCCATCTTAAAGTGGAAGAGAGGCTGGAAAGTTTTCGATGGAATTATAGGATTTAGGGCTGGAAAGGATATTAGGGCTCCACTAGTCCAATGCTGTCATTTTTCAGATTGGAAAACTGAGAAAACTTCTCCAGAGAGAAGTAATATCACGGACTGAGGTCACATAGATAGTGAGTGGCAGAAAAAAAGAATATGAACCCCAGTCCTATGAATGCAAATCCAGCAATCTTTCTAGCCTACCACATTATCTCCTTTGGAAATAAATGTTTTATCCGATGTTAAGATGATTGGTAAAGCCATTTTAATACCCTAAAATTTTCAAATTAACCTCATAAAACAAGAAAAAAAATTAAGCATATTGTTTAATTAGGACATTCTGTCTTATAGCAGTATTATAGTGCTAAAGTATAAGTTTATAAGGCTAAATGTTTGTACACACTCTTTGGATTCCACTAATGCATAAAGGGAGCCATACATATGCATGTAGATCTATGGGGACTTTGAAAGACTAAAGAACTCTGATCGACCCAATGTCCAATTATGATTCCCAAGGACTGATGATAAAAAGAATACTACCCAATGCCTGTTGGAGAGATGATTCATTTAAGGTGTAGAATGAAATGTACATTTTTTGGACATGGCAAATGTGGCAATTTATTTTCTTAACTGTGCATTCGTTACCAAGGTTTAGTTTTTTCTTTTATTTCTCAGAAAAAAAGGGAAAGGAAAGTAAATAGATGGTTGTTAATTTTAATTTTTTTTTCATTTTATACTTTTGTTAAAAGAGAGAAGGAAAGAAAAAGAAGACAAGGGAGAGCTAAAATGTTATTTAAAAGAAAGAAAAACCACTGATGAGACATGGTACCAAATGACCTGGGTTTGAGTTCTGGATTTATTATCACCTGTGTGATGCTGGGAAAGTCATCAAACCTCGCTGAGCTGTAGGTTCTTAAGATGAAAAGTAAGAATGATATTTACCCTAACTACTTGATAGGGCGGAGCAAAGATTAAATGAAGTAATGGATGTGAAAATGCTTTATACTCATTTATAATATCACAAGCGTGTAAACTGATATTCTGATGAATACATGACCTCATCGCTGTCAGTGCCCACTCTTGAAGATCACGACCCTCTGTTATTACCCTGTGTTATTCCATTTGATTCAATTCCATGTACAATTATTGAGGGCCTATTATATATGATGCTGTACTATGCTCTCATTTCCTTTCCACTTTTTTATGTTAATTATCCAAAGAGGATTCATTTAATCCACTAGAGGTCTTTTTGGGGTTCTTTTAATATCATCAGGTTTCCAAGATAGTACTTATGCTGTACATCTGTTTTCTCACATTCTTATTCCACCTCTGGCCCACCTTTCTTTCTGGTCTTGCCTTTCCTAGGTAACCTATCTTTTACATACGTGTGTATGTATATAGAGAGATGGCTCCCTCATATATATATGTATATATATTTACACACACACACACACACACACTCACACACATATATATCTTGTCACATGTAAACCATCATGGTAAAATGCTACAGACTACTTTTTGCTAGCACACATCTTTCCACTACCTTTTGGAATATTTGGCATTTTAGGTCTTTTGGGAAATCTAGCATTCCATAATTTGCTACCATTTTATAATAACACCAATAATAGGTAGCATTTTTATAGCACTTTAAGGTTTACAAAGCTCTGTACATATGCTAGCTCATTTAATCCTCACAACAACTCTATAGATAGGTCATGCTATTATCCCTATTTTGCAAATGAGGAAACTGAATCTGAGAGAGATTAAGTGATTTGCTCAGAGTCGCACAGTTAGCAAGTTTCTGGATCAGAATTTGAACTTAGGGCTTCCTGATAAGCACTCTTTGCACCATCTAGCTATCTGCATCAGTGCATAGTATCACTTTGAAAATATTGGATCTAAAAAGATAGACTTTCTAGGCAGTGAAGAGTTTAATATCACTGAAAACACTCCATATTTTTTCAAGTGTAATTGTGTCCTATTTCCTACTACTCATTTCTGATCAAGGCTCTTTCTTGTTCGTCTTCAATAAGGCACATTCATACATAGACACATACATGCACACACACGCGCGCACACACACATGGAATAGATTAATGGACTGCCCATCCAATTACATTTCATGGTCTGGACAACATACATATTTCATAGCGTATGGTTTCCACTGTGAAAGTTTAGGATACTCTCTCTTTCATTGCTGTGAAATTCCATGAGGAGGCTTCAAAATGTTTTGAAGTTACATGTATCTAGTACAATTTCATGAGCAAAAAGGAGCATTTGGAGAATTTTGCCATCCACATAGAATTCTTGTTTTCTTTTTCTTTCTTTCTTTTTTCTTCCTTTCTTTGGTGTTTTTTGTTGTTGTTGTTGTTGTTGTTGTTTTTGCTTAAACTCTGCTTAGCATACTTTCTGTAATTCTGGTGAATGTTGTCTGTTTTAAATGCCTCAATTAAAGTCAATGCTTAGAGGATCATTGGACACAGTGGTTTCCATAGTGACAATACTGTATAGTTTTATGTATTGAAGAAAAAATTAATGGGCTTTAAGATTTATGTATTGAAGAAAAAATTAATGGGCTTTAAGATTTCATTTTGTTATACCGCCATATTTTTAAAAAAATTGATAAACGGTAGACAAAGAAGTCCCAGAAGTTCTCTTTACCTTAGTTTGTCTCTTAAGAAACAATCTTTTAGAGAAAATCATCTGTGAAAGCCTATTTCCTTCTCATATTTTCATCAAGGACCACTTCGAAGAGTCTATAGACCAGGCTCACAGGGATTTTATAGAGCTGAGAAAGAAGACAAGTAGCTGTATTTTCAGTCCTCTTTTGTTTTTGTTTTGTTTAGAAAAGCCATCTATGATTTTCTCATTCTTTTGGAAGAGGGTCCTTTTTTGACAACTTTAAATCTGATCCCCAAGTGTTTTAAAATGTGTTGTCTCTATCACAGATTAGCTCTCTCTGCATGTATTGAATTTTTATAAATATGTACTTTTAAGAAGTAAGCCATTATGGTTGAATTTGCTCAGGCAATTACAAGTGTGACTAAGGATTTCCAGAGTTGCTGGTATTGCTTCCAAAGTCATTGCAAAATAAGATTTCCCCCCAATATTGCCCATTAAATGAACTCACTAAACTTTGTGAATCTATTTAAGTGCATTTCATAATGGGTGTATATGTATATAAATGCATATATACACATATATCTTTATGTATGTCTGTGTGTAGATACGTATTATAATATAGGCATTTATACACACAGAGAGACATTGATCTAGTAAGATAAATGATTCAAATATCTCTTTAATTGTTACAATTGCTTAACTTTTAGACACTAAAAGTTTTCTTTTTTCCTCTCTGTGAATATGCAATAAAATTTCAATTAATTAATTAGAATGTTCCCAGAGTTGGGTTCTGAGTAACTTAATTTTCTGATTAATCAGTTAGTCAGAATTTCTTTTTTTTCTGAAATACTTCATGATGTTCCTTTTGAACATCAATACACATTTTACAGAACTGTAAATATAAATATCTCTGTAGGGGGTTGGGGGGATTGAACTAAGTTTATTGACACCAGGTCATTTTTTTTTAAATCTGGAATTTTGTTTTCTGCTAAATGTCTCTTGTGAGTAGAAATTGTTTTATTAATTGTATTTGTATCCCTAGCACTTAATGCAGTACCTAGCAAATAGTGGGTAAACAATAAATACTTTGTTGATTGGTTTTCTATTGATCTGCTTATTTCTCATAAAACAGTTTTTAAAAGAAAAATTCCAGGACCCCCTAGATTTCTCAAATAGAATGTTATTCCTCATTTGTTATAGGCTGCAAGCTTGTCACAAACATCATGGACTTCTCCATTGCTCTTTGTGTGGTGCTCATGTTCGATTCTTTGGAGACTGCTGTAATCCACCTCTCATGACCATATAAAAATACTGGCATGTTAAAAATATGGGCCTTTATTTCTGGGAGAAATCTGAGGTCTTTAAAATAGCTTTGAAGCTTCCTGAAATCAATCCAATTTGCTTTTCTCTTCCTGTTTAATTTTTTTTCCTAATTCATTATCTATTTATATTATTCATCCCACATATAAATAATGATGGACTACCTCTGTAGGTTGTCATTTCAACTGCATGTCCTAATCTAGGCAACAGATATTCCTCATCCACTTGGTCTATCCCTTTTCCATGATCTATCTTGGTGCAAGGGCAGTAGGCAGCCAGTGAGCTTTATCTCAACCTTGAATATTGCCAAAGGAAAATCAAAGTAGAAAAAAAAAAAAACAACTTCAAGATTTGTTTCTACAAATCCTGAATCCTGAACATTATGTTAAGAAAAATCTAGCACATTGAAAAACAACCAAAACATTCTATGTATTAAATTACTTAGATAAAATTTAACAAAAATAATTCTTCAGAGAATACTCACAATACTTTTAAGTAATCATCATAGATGTGTCAATATCATTTTCAGAAGGGGAATGACAACCACTGACAGTATAATTTTGAAGGTCCGCAAAAAAACAATTTAGCAGTTTTGACTATGGAACCTGAGTAGATCCCATGCTCAAAATATCTGCTTTAGAATCAGGTTGTAGAATTTAGACAGAAGAGCCCTTAGAGATTATCTATTACAGTTCCTTCACTTAATAGATGGGGAAAATTATATAAAAGGATGGTAAGTGGTTTGACAAACTCTCACAGGTAGTAAGTAGCAGAAATGGGAATTAACCCAGGTCCTTGGTATAGTGGAATGAACACTATAAAAAAACCTGGATTTAAATCCTGATTCTACCATTTATTAGCTGTATGGTTTTAAGAAAATCACTTTACCTCTCTAGGACTTTATTTCCTCCTCTTTAAAATCAGGAAGTTGGATGGAATTGTCTGCAAGCCTTAAATTCTAAATCTGGCCCCATGTCTTCAAATCCAGGAATCTCTCCATCACACTACATTGTGTGTTTGATGGCAGTAAGCAAGAACTCCGTCACTAAATTAGAGAACAACTCTGACAAATTCTGGAATGGTTCTTGTGTTTGTTGCTCTTCTTTTATAATTATCTGACATCCCAAGTCCATTTACAAACTACATAAGCAACATGACAAGTGCTTATGTAGTGAGCAATTATATGGAGCCCTCCCTTAACAAAGAATTATCAAAGTCACTTTTTAAAAAGAAAATATGGGTACAATAGAATTTCTGTGTCTATACACACACACATGTGTGTGTGTGTCTGTATATACCAAACATTGTTGTGGTCTGGTGGCAATTAACTTATATTTTATTTAAATCTCTTTAATTTTTGTTTCTTTTGTGTTCCTATAGTTATATGCTCATTCCAATTAAGTGCAATAGTAATTTTACAAAAATAAAATTCAATTGTACATAGTGTACTGGTTAGGGTTGGATTTGGAGTTAGAAAGACCAGAATTGAAATCCTATTTCAGACATTTCCCAAGCTATGGGAGCCTTAACAAATCACTTAACTTCTCTCAGCCCCAGTTTCCTTATCTGTAAAATTGGGGGGGGGGGTACTGTAATTCGTGGCCTTCTAAGGTTATATAGCTCTCTCTTCCAGCTCTAAATATATTATTTTATGATCCTTTGCCTATTTCCTGTTGCCTGGCCCACTTTTCATTCTGAAGATGATGTTAGAATCCTACTAAGCCCAGGCAATCACAAGCAATGTAACTCCATTTTCCAGATCTTCATGTAAAAATTGATATGCTAACCAACCTAGAACCTGAACAAAGCTTGTCCTGATCTCAGCTGCAGTTCTGGGATTTAGATATGTCAGGCATGGCTTAAATGTCCCCATTTTCCATGGAATATGGGTCCCACAGAACATTGTTTATAGAAGGAAACTCCCTGGATTTGATTTCCCACAAAGCTCAAGGTCTGGGCAGAAGAGTGTCATTTCCAGGAGAGAATTCTGGGTGTTAAGGAATTTTCTGGGAGAAAGGAGACATAAGCAAATGGCTATAACTTAGGGTTTCATAGATATGGAGATGACTCACCCCGACTGCAGTTGGTGGAGAAAGGAGTCTCATGAGTGAATCAAATCAGTAATGTTGTTCCCAAGTCTAGAATTTTCATTACAAGCTTAATAGCTTGGAGCCAATGAGATTCTGCTCTCAAAAAGCTACATCATATTTCTGTGCTGGCTGCTAAGAGATACTTACTGCCTGACTCTTTTATCCACCCCATTAGTTTTCACAGGTGAGATAGGTTCCTCATCCCCACTTTAATTTTCTGGAATGAAGGTATTCATTGGTGTATCTAGTCCAACAAAATCCAGTCTAATAAGCATTTATTAAAGGGTAGCTGACAGTAATACAAATGTGAGATTTCCCATTGTTATGTACTGAACTACCTTGTTTAATTTTAATAAAATACTTTGACTTTTTGATTTTTCTACAAAGTCTATAATTTAGTATGCACTAAAGTTCGAGTCATATTTTCATAATTGTTATTATCGAAAACACACCACACTGAACTTGGAGGTAGAGAGGAATTCTATAATTGAGGAAAATACATCTTATACATATAAATGTATACAGGCCAACCTTTTATCTTGAAAAACCTAAAATAAGGGTCTTACAAAGTATACTCTGTTCATGACAGCCCAAGGAGCCAAAATAGATGCCTCCACTTTACTGAATACTGGGGCATTTGATGTATTTCAGGCGATATGCAAAGCTCATTACCTAGCAGCACCAAGAATTGTTCTTCAGGAGTATAAGCTTCACAAATGAAATAAATAGTCTGCTGGGGGCATGTATTCCAGAGGATTTCTGAGATAATATTGACGCAGGGTAATTAGACTTGGCCTCTCTCTCTAGGGCACAGGGAAATACGTCGATAGAAACAGTCAAAGGTAACTGCTGTATTCCTAATGTGTAAGATGACAAAGAGGAAATATCAACTCTGTATATATTCTTGTCTCACTTACCTGTGAGTGGTATATCTATTAATGTGTGGTGATTCGCTTTCCTTACACTGGTACATTTCAAGCATATGCCAAAAACTTGTGTTTACTCTAAAGTACAATGGAATATAAGCACCCTTCAAGACACAGTTCAATTCTAGATAAAGCTGTGAAGATTCTAGGCTGACAATTCTCAGTATACCTCAGGATCATGAAAAGCTGAGGCTCTTACAAAGGACACGTATCCTCATTGTATTATCTTCTATTTCAGGGGTCCTTAGGGTCTGTGAACTCTCTCTCGTTCTCTCTCTGTTTGTGTCTCTGTCTTTCTGTCTCGATAATATACACGTATATGTATATATATATATATATTTTATATATATACATATATATTTTATATATATATATACACATAAATATGTTTCTTTTATAATCCTAAATATTAATTTATTTTATACATTTAAAAGCATTCTGAGAAGTAGACTACCAAAGGAGTACTGCTTCATTTTTATATTAACAATTGTACACTGTAGTTGGGAAAGTTTACTAAAGATAAGCAATATATATTTCCAAGAAATCCCTTCTTAAACCATGAGATACATTCCACAATGTCCTTTTGTATAGAGTTTATTCTCTAACCTTCCAATAGTACCACTTGACCAAACCAAAATTGACATTTATAATTTCCCCAGGTCAGGCTCAAGCTAGTGAGATGTCACAGTGAAGAAGCAAACTTTTCAAACGAATGCTGTGTTGGATGTAATCTATAGGCAAAGGGCTTCGGCTAACATTCAACAGAACAAAAGAAATGCCTGGTCTATGATAGCTGTAAATTGTTTAGACCCACCCACAGAAGGCCAAGCTATAGAGGGTTGTGACACCTCTCTGCTCTGAGATTCAAGGTGTAGAATAAACTCTATAAGAAGGAAGTAAGCTAGTCAAAAAACCAGGAAAGGAAATCCAGGAACCAAATAGCCACATTTGCCATCGAGTTACCTCATTTGGAGGCAGTAGAACACAGGAGAAAAGCACTAGGTCTGGAGTCCAAGGGTCTGAGTTCAAATCCTAGCTCTGACACTGCTTGTGTCACCTTCAGCAAGTGATTTAACCTTCCTAAATCTCAATTTATTTACTTTAAAAGGAAGGGGTTAAATTAGGTGGACTCTAAGGTCCTGTCAGTTCTAGTTTCATGATCCTTTGATGGAAGGATTGTCAAGTCTTAGAGTTGTATCCTTTTCAGAGAATCAAACAACAATACTCAACATTCTGCAGCCTTTACCAGCAGAGTCATCAATGGCCATGAGTGAAAGATGAGTGACCTAGCGTGAAAGCCAACTGTGATTGTAGCTATAGTCAGGAAAGACAATTTCTACACTATGTTGCCACAAGTTTTTGCTTCCTTCCACAAACTCCAACAACACTGGCTTTTGTTGTTATTATTCAGTCATGTCCAACTCTTCATGGCCCCATTTGGGGTTTTCTTGGCAAAGATATTGGAGTGGTTTGCCATTTCCTTCTCCAGCTTATTTTATAGATGAGGAAACCGAATTAGGTGATTTGCCCAGGGTCATATAATAAGTGTTTGAGGACAGATTTGAATTCAAGAAGATGAGTCTTCCTGACTCCAGGCCTGGTGCTCTATCTGCTACACCACCTAACTGCCTTAACAATTGCCTACTTCCTTGCAACACAACACTCCGATCTCTCAACTCTATCTTTTCACTGGCAGTCCCCATGCCTGGAATCCCTCCTCATCTCTGCCTCCTGGCTTCTCTGATTTCCTTTAAGACTCAGCTCAAATTCTACGTTCTGCAGGGGACCTTTTTTGCTCACCTCCTTCCCTACCCCACTTCCAGTACCTTCACTTCTGTAATACCTTCCACTTAATACTGTGCCTGTGTGTCTCATGTATCTCTGAGTGTTTTTTTTTTAGCATGGTGCCTCCTCTAGAATGTGAGCTCCTTGAGTTCAGGGACTATGTTTTTGTCTTTCTTCGTATCCCTGGCACTTAGCCCAGTGCCTGGTACATAGTAAGTCCTTAATAAGTGCTTCTTTGCTAATGACTGACAGGTAAAGCCCATTATTAGAGTTACTAAGGCCCCCATGCCATTTTCAGGGTAATAGTGACATGCTCTCCCAAGTTAATATTACTAGAAGTTGTGTTGTGATGTACACTATGGCTCCTTCATAGAAAAAACATCCACTTGTCATCCTGAGGGAGCTGCCCAAGAATCTCTTTTTTTCCTCTTTCCATTCTTGCTTTGGAATTAAAAACTACAACTTATTTTATATGAATTTTATTTTTGTTACGAACTATTTAGAGCAGTGACATTTCAAGAAACAAACAACAGAAAAGAGGATTATATATAAAGCTGTGAATTTAATATTACAGTTTTTCTTTGAGCATATATTAAGTTTAGCATGGTAGCAACAAAACTGCCTCCTTGTCTGTGTCCCTTCTGAATTTCCCTCTGCTCTTCTGTTTTTTTTAAATTTTGATACTATTTTATTTCTTTTCTGAACCCCACTTGTTTAAGCTGTACCTATGTTGTAATACATAAATTTAGTAAAGCTTAACAAATCAATACACTGGCTAGGTTTGGAAATGCATGTAATTGTGGTATACACGTTGTGTCTCCCCAATATAGTTTAGTTCCTTGAGAGCGGAAACTGTTCCTTTTTAGGTTTTGTTTTTTGTGCCTTACATATACCAGACTTACAATAAATATTTGTTTAATGGAATTGAATTAGTATTATCCTAGCCTTGCTATATCCCTAGGCAAAACTGAGTAGTAAATGACACTTGGCTTCAGTGTTCTTCCACATATCCTGTACTGGAACTTCTCTGTACCCATTCCCTGCCCTATTTAGACTCAGTGATGAACACAATTTGCACTCTTCATGATTCTGTGCTAGTGGGCTGCACATTTACTTAAACTGCTCATCCCACACCACAACCCCACCAAGTTTTCTCCTTCTTCAAAACCCAGATCAAACGCTACATTTTCCATGAAGCCTTATCAGATGACCCCAGCCCAGGAATCTCTGCCTCCTCTGAACTCCACTAGCAATTATTGGCTGTTTAATTCATTTGGCAATTGATCATGCACTGCTGTGTGGCACCCCTTAATGTTTTATTGAACAAGTATTTAACTCTTGTATTGTTCCAGCTCTCTGGCAAGAAAACAACTTGGGGAACTTTCAGTTGCTAGGATCCAAGAATCTCAGAGTTAGAAGGGAACTCGAAGACTATCTAGTCTAATGAATACCTGAACAGAAATTGACCATTAAGTATTCCTGACAAGTAGCTATCAAGCATAGACTTAAAACTATTCACTGAGAAAGAACCCACCATCTCCTGAAACAGTCCATTCCATTTTCCAGTGCATCTAAACTTGATCTCAGTCCTTTCCTTTGTGAGGCCAAGAATCCCCTCTACATAAAAGTCATTCCTTAAAATATTTGGAAACAGTGAGCATATGTTCCCTAACTTGTTTTCTCTAATAGCAATAATAACAAAGAAAGCAATAACAACCACAGAAACAACAGTAATAGCATTCATAAAGCACGGTGAAGCTTGCAGAGCTCTTTACGGACACCTCATCTGATCCTCACAACAACCTTGGGAGGTAGGTGCTACTATTATCCCCATTTTACTTATGAGGAAACTGAGACAGACAAAGGTTAAGTGACTTGCCCAGGGTCACATAACTAGTAAATGTCTGAGGCTGTTTGAATTCAGGTCTTCCTGACTCTAGGTCCAGGCAGACACCAGGCTTTATATCATTGGTTCCTTAAAGAGTAGCAAAAAACCAAATTTTATAGTGCCCACCGTATCCCAGCTATGGTGAGAGATTCAGGGACACAAAATGACAAAAATCAAATAGTCTTTGCCCTCAGGGTGCTTACATTTTAACAGAGGAAACAACCTGTATGGATATATTTTTTACAAAATATATAGAGAGCAAATGTAAGGTGACTTGGGGAGGGAGGTGGGGGTAATCAGGAAGTTGTGCTTGAGCTGAGGTTTGAACAAATGTAGGGGATCTGAGAGAGGTATGAGAGAAGGTCTGTGCAAAGGCAAGAAAATGGTAATTCTGTGTATGAGGAACAACAAGAAGGCCAGTTTGGCTTGAACATAGAATGTAGGAAGAGGAGTAATGTGTAACAAACCTGGAATGGTAGGCCAGAGATAGACTTCGGAGCACATTAGCTGCTAAGCTAATGTTCAGAAGAAGAAGTTCATAAGAGCACAGTGGGACTATTATTTTTCTCAGTCTGGACACTCTGGTTTCTTTATATGGCTAAAGATAACATTCACTCTTTTGGCTGCCACGTTACAAAACCATTGACTGCATCACTCTGTAGACTTAGAATGGGTCTGGGTCTTCCAAAGTCTCAAAGCCACAGGGTGTGGGCATGAAACAGGGAGCCAGAACACATGCCTCCTGATTCTCCTAACTAGCCCTGTGATCTTGGACAAGTAGTTATGCCTCCCTGGTCTTCAATTTCCCCATTTATAAAATGATGGATTTGGAAGAGTCATTCTCCAAAATTCCTTATGACTTTAAAAATTTTGTGATTTCAACTTCCCAGTGGCTTTGATTGGAGAAATCAATCAATGAGAGATATCAAAACATTCCAGCATCTGCCTTTAGAAACCCTGCTGAGAGAGAGGAGACACAGAGCCTTCTTCCAAGACCCTGGGCTACCGTTGGAAGGTGTCAGATACCAGCTATCATAAATTTTTTGGACGGCACATCCCACTGCTGCTGCTGGCAGTCAGCTGTTTTTCCCCCACCCCCTGATAATGCTTTTTCAACATGGTACAAACGGATACCCCCTCCTGAGGAGGAAGTGAGCATTTCCAGAGCTGCCCTGGATTTGTGGCTGGAAAGCCATGAGGCATCCAAGACGATGTGCTGCCCCCTTCAAAGTGCCCCTACTGGAATGGAGCCCCACATGCAGTGATTTTCATTTGCATCTCTGTGAGATCTCATTGAAAAATGTACACCTCCCCACAAGGTTGATTTAATGATAAGTATCCTTGGCTTCTTTCCACCGTATGGTTTGATGCCCCATGCCAAACAATGTTAAAAAGGAGAGTAAGAAAAGATGGCTTGTTTCCTTTCATCTGAAATGAACATGAATTGTTTGGTTTTGTTTACCTTAATAGGAGACAGAGAAAGCAACTGTGGTATAGAGGAAAGGATACTGGATTTGAAGTCGCAACATCTGAATTTGAAAACTGACTTTGCTACTGACTATCTGTGTGACCTTGTGAAAGTTGTTTAATCTCTCAACTGATCTCAACTGGTCCTCAGTTTTCCTCAACTGTAAATTGAAAGTTTTGGACTAAGAAACAGTTCCTTCCAGCTCAAGTTACACGATATTCATTATTAGAATCTTTTGTCTATTGAGAGGAAAAAAAAACAACCTAGCTGATATCTCTGTTGCCTTTAATGCACATTCTCTAAATTGATTATAAAACCACAGGCGGTAATAAATGTTCCCATTCTATAGATCAGGAAATTGAAACACAAAGAGAATAATTGTTTTTGCTCATGTACAAACCTAATCTGTTTTATGTCCAGGCCCAGAACCTATGTCTGCTGATTTCAAATCCAGAGTCCTTGTCACTATGTCATAGCTGCCTCTCTCATTATAGGATCATAGATTTCAAATTGGATAGGACCTTATTGGTCATCTATTCTAGCCCCTTCATTTGATAGATAAGGAAACCGAAGCCCATAAGGTTTAAGTGACTTGCCCAAGGTTACACAGGTAGTGAGTATTAGAACTTGGACTTGTACCCAGATCCTCTGCCTTGAAATCCATCATTCAAAAACTATATCACAATTACCACTATGCTGCTTCTGCATGCTGGCACTAATATTCAAAAATTTCTCAAGGGACCATGAGACTTCCATTTCAATTTTGATCAACAGGCTTCTGATGTTAACAAAGCAGGGATATTAAACTGCAGAAGTGCCCAACTTGGAATCAGAAAACCTTGGTTTACCTCGTGTTTCTGACCTTTTTGAGCTCTATGATTGTGAGAAAGTCATTCCAGCTCTCTGAGGCTAACCTTCCTCATTTATAAAATGTGGATGATAAAATATATGCAACCTACTTAGAACTGTTTTTGTGAGGAAGGCATTTTGTAAATTCTTGCATTACATCTAAATCATACCAGCATAATTAGAAACCAAACATCTTTTAAAGAGACACTAACTTCTTACTGCTAGGTTCAACTGATTCACTCACTGGGCATCACTAATGCTCACATTTATGTCTGGAGATTGTTTTGTAGAAGGAATCTATTCTGTAATTATCTTACAACTAATTCTTGTTATTATCCACGATAAGAAACGGTCATGTTGCCATTAACAAAGAGAAGTGATTGGGAGGATTTCTCCATTTCTTTTCACAGAAAAAGAGTGTAAATTATAATAAATTTCTTCTGAGGCCATGGTTTGATATCAAATCTAGCACAAAAAAGCAGCCTAGGACCTCCTCACAATGATAGAAGAGTATAATAAAGGGAATTAATGGATATTTTTTCCTTTTTTCCTCTCTTTCCTCCCTCCATCTCTGAAACTAACTCCAAAAGCTACCCAGGTCTTTAGGCTCCCACTTCCCTGATATCTGATACCAGCTGTCTGTTTTGGTTTCATCAGATTGCACACCCCAATCTGACTCCTAGCAGCTGGCAAGGCTTCAGCCATCTGGAATCACAGTCTTCTAACCTCAGAACTAAAGGTACTCAGGCAGGGTTGTGGCTTTCCCCTTCATGTATGAAAGACAGTCTTTGCATTTTCCTGTTTCAGCTTTTGGATGCTACCTGATAAAGACCTTCATGTTCTTTGCTTCTTGCCACCTTTATTGCTCATGTTCAAACAAAAAGATTAAAATGGAAAAGAGACTGTATAGTGCAAAAGAAGGAGCAGTGGCTCTTTAACCAGAAAACCTGGGTTCAAATTCCACCTCTGAGACTTATTATTTTTATAACCTTGGGTAAGGTACTTAACTTCCTTGGTCCTCAATGAAGTCATCTGTAAAATGAAGGAGATTGTATTGCAGTCCCTCCCAGATCAAGATCTCAGATCCTGTGAATGCCAGGCTATTCCACCAGGGACACCCATAGATGTACCCCCACTTGTCTCTTTCTGCTTTTACCTTTTCCACTCTAACATCCTTCCCCACACAAAAGGATCCATGTGCTCTGGTGTCACAGCAAAGCAGGGCTGGAGCTTTGGGGAGACAGAGTATGTTAGGCTCACCAACACTTCTAATATACTGTCTCCTGATCTTCATTCATCCTTGTTTGAAATCTTAGCTCTGATTCTTTTGGTCTCCATTATTATTATTTCATTCCAGGAACAGAATATCAAAATTAGAAAAGCCCTTAAGATCACCCAGTCTAACATATAGCTAAACCTGAATCCCCTTTATGTCCATAACGTATTGGACAAAGAATCATTCAGTCTTCCCTTGAACACGTCCAGTGGGGTGGGGGAGGCGGTCGCCTATTACAGCCCAGGGCAGCCCAGTCTGCTTTTGTATGGCTTTAGTTGTTAGGATGTTTTTCCCTTGTATATTTCTCAGGAAAAAGAAGTTTCAGACAAACTGGATGGGAGATCAGAGGACATGGTACAAATCTCACCTCTGACACTAACTATTTGTAAGGTCAGGTGCCAGAGTTTCTTGGCAACTTGAAACCCAAGAAGCAGAACTAGACTGAAGTTGCAAAGAGGCAGATTTAGGCTTAATGAAAAGAATTATCCTGCTCATTAACACTTGCTGGCATGCCAACCACCATGGGTTAATCTAAGGCACCCTATTTCTACTAAGTTAACTGTGGCTAGGTTGAGCTACTTGCCTTTGTCCTTTGGGGAACTGAATTTTATTTCACTGAAATCTGCTCTAAGGTTCAGTTTTTAGGAATGCAATTTTAAAAGTGTGTGTGTGTGTGTGTGTGCGCGTATGTGTTTGTGCATGTATGTGTGTCTGTGTCTGCATGTGTGTGTACACATGTGCATGTGCTGGGAGATGAGGGAGCATCTTTATCTGAATTCTTTCTGTAGTGGGTACAATTCAGCAATCAAAAGAGGATATTGACTTGGATATTGTTAGATAGGTGATCAACTACATTGAGCCCCAGACAAAGGGCAGCTGCCTGTGGCTCAATGTTAATTTGGTAGAGCTAAGGGAAGATAGGATGAGGAAATGTGAATATATTGAGTAGTGTCCCACAGGGCTTGGCCCTTGAGTCCATTCGACTCGATATCTTTATTGATAGTCTCAAAAGAGAAATCAAGACTAGGCTTACCCCATTTACAGATGATTCTACATTAGGTAGGATTGAGAATAGCCTAAAAGATAGGAATAAAAATCAAAAGAATATTAAGGAGCAATTAGAAAAGTATTTATGCAAAATTTGGATTAAATTCAACAGACACACATAATAAGGTAGGGTACTGAGAGAAAAATTAAAAATTGAATAATTTTCAATGAGAAAATACCAATTACACATAAATATTCTTAAGAAAGAGTTAGTGGAAATTGCTGACCGTAACATGAATACGAGCCAGCCATATAGTGAAAAATTCTAATATGGCAACAGAACATAATTCAATCCATTGCAATTCAACAAATACTTTTGTAGTGCTGCTTCTCTGGCAAGCAGTTGTACTTGGTGATGGGGATACAAAGACAATATAAACTGGGCTGTGAAGCAACAGAAGGATTATAAGATGCTAAGTGCTGTAAGATGTGGTGCAGTGGATAGAGTGGTGGACCTGGAGTCTGGAAGACCTGAGTTCAAATCTGGTTTCAGACACTTACTAAATGTGTGAGCCTGGGCAAGTCACTTTACCCTGTTTGCCTCAGTTTCCTCATCTATAAAATGAGCGGGAGAAGAAAATGGCAAAACCATTCCAGTATCTTTGCCAAGAAAACCCCAAATGGGGTCACAGAGTTGGCTACAGCTCAAAAATGACTGAACAGCAACAAGAAAAGATAACATAGGAATGCATTCCAGGTGCCTCAAACAGCCTGTGCAGAAGCACAAAGGCAGGAGTTCAAGAAGATATTTAAGAATTCAGCAAGTATTTGGTGAGCTCCTATCATAATCAAGATCTTAAGCTAGTGACTATGAAGGACACGAGGTGGACAACACACAATTACTACCCTTAATGATGTTGGAATAGAAAAGATGTGTCCTGTGAGAGTAGATTACTCACCTGTCTAAAAGCAGGGGGTAAGATCTCATTATCACTTGAGTTCTACAACTCCACATATCATTTGAATTCAAATGATATTATTAAGTGTCTACCATGTGGCTAACATAGGAGAGGCAAGACAGAAGTATACAGAAGAGTTAAGTAACATCACAAGGAAGGGGATGATTAGGTGATCCAGTGAATGGTACAGGCCCTTAAGAGCAATAGGCAAATCTTTAAATAAGCTGTAGAATAGAAGAGCCCTCTTCCACTTAGGCCTTAGTTCTTAAAGAGTCCCTACAAGACTATGATAGGTCTCATTCTGATTTATCTTTGGACCTTTCCCAGATTCTAGCATGGTGGGTCTAGCATAATCTAGCATAGTGCACATGTCTTGCACAAAATAGATATTTAATAGATACTGGTTCGTTGAATGAATGAATGCATTTGTGAATGAATGAATGAATATCTTGTTTCTGCAACTAGCTCATCAGTCTCTGTAGGGCGAGGACTATAACCTGTACCACTTTATACCTTTGGTGCTTATCACTGTGCTCTCCACATAGAGATTTTGCTATAGATAATTCATATAGATGATAGTTTGCAATAAACATCCTATTTAAAAGACAGAATAGTATAGTGGATAGAGGAAGAGCTGAGCTCAAATTCCCATCTGACAGATAATAGTTGTGTGATCCAGAACAAGTCATTTAACTCCTCTGAGACTCAGTTTCCTCATCTCTAAAATAGGAAAAAATAATTGAGATCTACTGAGTTGTTGTGAGGATCAAATGAAACAATGTATGTAAAACACTTTGCTAATTGTAAAGTATGATGTAAATGCCAGCTGTTATTACTTAGACCATCTCATCTTCAACGTTAGTCACTCATGTCTTTCACGACTTCACGATGCCAGGTGATTATAGAGCTGTAACTAGCAATTTGGGTACCTAGAGGAAGTAGCTGAAACATATCCTCAAATTAACCCTGATGGGAAAGACCACAGGACACCAGCTTCCAGTAACAGGAGAGACCTCAGACGTTAGGAGGCTACTGCTAAGGAGGCTGACATCCCGCAGGATTTGATGCTCCATACGCAACAAATTTCACTTCATCTTCAATCTTTTCCCCTCCCATTCTTTCCATCGCTAGCTATTACTGAAAAACGGCTCCCCCTAGATGACACAGTCTCTCTGGCCACCCTTTCTAATACTGGCTGCATTTTAATTCATTCCTTTCAGCTCATTGGTTGAGGCAGGGGAGTTGGAACATTCCTTGCTCCTCATTGCCATTTCCAGGTTCTCTCCCTATTGCTATCATTCAGTAACCTTTCTTTAGTAGTTATTATCTACAGACCCCCCAGATTATTCCCCTTCCTTCTTCAATGAATTTAGTCCATGGCTCACATTTTTTTTCTCCTTTTCAACTCCTTCCCTCATACAAGAGACTTCAACATAAATATTGATTTTCCCTCAAACACCCTAACTACTCAATTCCTCTGTCTATTCACTTCCCATGAGCCAATCCTCCACCCCACCTCAGCCACAAAGGTAGGCATATCCTTGATCTGATCATCAATCACAAATGTACCACCTACATGTTCAAGAATCCCACAATCCCCTTATCCGACCACAACCTATTGGCCTCCATGACCTCTAATCCCTTGACCCTGCAGTTCTCTCCCAGGCCATCTCACCTGCATTAGCTATTCTACTCCTCTTTTTCTCAACTTGATCCCTTAGTGAAACAATTCAACTCTACACTGTTCTCTTCTCTTGAATCCTTAGCTGCCTTATCATATTGCTGAAAATACACTGCCAAGCCTCTGCCTTGAATAACTCTCACCTATATAGATTTGCTATCTTTGCCCCTACCTTTTGTGCTACTGAATGAAAGTGGAGAAAATCATGTAGTCATTCTGACTGGATCCACTACAAATTTATGTTACACAATCTCAACTGGGCTCTCACTACTGCTAGGCAATCTTACTATAACTCCCTTATCAATTCACAGCAGCTCTTCTAAACATTTTTTATTCTTCCTCAAACTTCCTCTGGCTCCTCGTGCCTCCATCTCTCAGCTGAGATCCTTACCTCATATTTTACTGAAAAATTAAGACAATTCACCACGAGCTCCCTCTTCAACCCTTTTCCTCATCTCCTCTTCCCCAAGTGCTTTCTCTCATTATTTCCCCCTTTGCCCCTATTTCATATGATGAAGTAGGCTTACTCTTTACTAAGAATAACGCTTCTACCTGCTCAAGCAATCCCATGCCATCTCATGCTCTCTAACAAATTGTTTCCTGTCATCCCTATTCTGTCACTTATTTTTAATCTCTGCCTGTCTACTGGTTTCTTCTGAAGTGCCTACAAACACATCCATGTCTTCTCCATCCTTAAAATAAGTAAATAAATAAAAAAGACAAAGAAAAAACCCTCACATGATCCCTCCATCCTTGCTAACTATCATCCTATATCTCTTCTTCCCTTCATAGCTAAACTCCTCAAAAAGGCTGTCCACAACACTGTCTCCACTTTCTCTCCTCTCACTCTCTTCTTAACTCCTTATAGTCTAGCTTCCGACCTTATCATTCCACCAAAAATCGTTCTCTCCAACATTACCAGTGATCCTGTAGTTGCCAAATCCAATGACCTTTTCTCAATCCTCATTCTCCTTGACCTCTCTGCAGCCTTTGACACTGTTGATCTCCCTCTCCTCCTTAATACTCTCTTCTCTCTACGTTTCTAGGACATCACTCTCTGGTTTCCCTCCTACCTATTTGACTGTTCCTTCTTTGTCTCCACTAGATCCTCATTTAGTTTATTCACATCCTCTAACCCTCAATGTCTCTCGGGGTTCTCTATCCTGGTTGCTAGTCTCTTCTCCCTCTATTTTATTCACTTGATCTCATTGGTTCTCATGGATTTAATTACCATCTGTATGCTGACAATTCTCAGATCTACCTATCTTGCTTCCAACCTCTCTGCTGACCTTTAATCTCACAACCTAAACTGCCTTTCAGATGTCTTATTGCCAAATATGCCCTGCCAAGCCTCAGCCTTCGATCACTGCCCAGTAGACATGTCCAGTAGATATCTTAAATTCAACATGTTCAGAATCCACTGTCTTTTTCCCTAAACCGTCTTACCCTTCTGTTTTCTCTGTTACTGTAGAGGGCAACAACATCCTCCCAGTCTCTTAGACTCACAACTTAGATTTCATCCTGGACTCCTCACTATCTTTCAACCCCCACCCCCACCCCACCCCCCATATTCGAGCTGTTGCCAAGGCCTATCAATTTCACCTTTTCAACATCTCTCAAATCTACTCCCTTCTTTCTTCTGACACTACCACCACTCTGGGGAAGGCCTTTATCACCAAACACCTGAACTATTACAATAGCCTGCTGGAGTGTCTGAGCCTTTTCTCTGACTATCCCACATGCCTAGCATGCTGTCGCTCTTCATCTGTGCCTCCCGACTTCCCTGGCTTCCTTTAAGTCCAAACTAAAATTCCATCTTTTACAGGAAGTCTTTCCCAATTCTGGCCAACTAGTCTCTATGCTGTTGAAGAATAAAAAATCTCCCAAGGGGGGCGGAGCCAAGATGGCCGCATGAAGGCAGCCTCTTACCGGAGCTCTCTCACAAGGTCTGTCAGATTCCCATAAAAAAGTGAATTTGAGCAGATTTGAGAGAGTCAGAAACCGCGAGCAATCTGCGTGGGGCAAATTTCCGAGCCGGGAGAGTCTGAAAGGCCAGAGGAACGAACCTGCAGGCGCGGAGAGTGCTCGGTGCGGAGCTGCTCCAGACCAAGGCGGAAGCGGCCGGCCGGGAAATCCACGTGGGAGACGAGCTGGGAGAAAGCTGGGCGCCCGAAACCGGCAGAGATCCCCAGGCCTCCCAACACAGGACGGCAGTCTCTGGGAGCGACGAGAGGCAGCGCAACGCCAACAGCCGCGAAAACACCCAGTTCTGACGCTTGCAAAACCCAGGATCTCGGCCTCTTGAACTTCCGGAAGACTCAATGGCTAGGTAAGCGGCTCTAACCCCTCCCTCCCTCACCCAGAGAATTCCTCGGGAAAAAAAAAAAAAAAAAAAAAAAAAAGAGAACTGAAACAGAGGAGAGAGTAGCGGGGCTTCACAGGACAAATACTAGAAGCTCATTAGTCCCAGAGGGGAAGAGTCAGCAGGGGGCCAAGCCAGGAGCCCAGACGTAACCTTGCTCCCCCAGGGGAAGCGCCAGTCATCAGCTCAAACAACAAACAGCTGAGACCATTGCTGAAAAGCAAGTGCTGGAGAGCACCCATAGGGAGTGAGACGCCAGGGAGCCAGACCCCTCCCCCACACCTCAGGAAACTGAAGGTTATAATTTTAGACTCACAACCCCCAGAATAAGAAAGCTGGGACAGAAAGCCCTGAGACTCACAGATAGAAATTCGTTCTAACGCCAGCAAAAGGCAATCCAACATGAAGAAGAACACAAAAAAAACCGAGGACAATAGATTCTTTTTATGGAGACAGGCAGGATCAAAATATCGACTTAGAAGAAGATAGCAATGACACGGTAGATACATCAGATACCTCAAAAGCTAATATGATCTGGTCTCCAGCCCAAAAAGCACTGCTGGAAGAGCTAAAAGAGGATTTTAAAAACCAAATTAGGGAGCTAAAAGAAAATATGGAAAAAATGGAAAAAAGGGAGAAAAAATCCACTGACGAAATCAAGTCCCTAAAGAATAAGATTGGCGAAATGGCTATGGAGATTCAGAATCTAGAGAGAGAAAAGGACACCCTGAGAGGTGAAATAAACCAATTGAAAATGGAGGCTCAAAAGCAAAATGTAAACACTAACTCATTTAAAATTAGACTTGAGCAAGTGGAAGCTAATGAATCTATGAGGCATCAAGAAGTAATAAAACAAAATGTAAAGAATGAAAAAATAGAAAAAAATGTGAAATATCTGATTGGCAAAACAACTGACCTGGAAAATAGATCCAGGAGAGACAATTTGAGAGTTATTGGTCTACCGGAAATCCACGATGAAAAAAGGAGCCTTGACAGTATCTTCGAAGAAATTATCAAAGACAACTGCCCAGAGGTCCTAGAACCAGAGGGCAAAATAGTCATTGAAAGAATTCACCGATCACCCCCTGAAAGAGATCCCAAACTGAAAACACCAAGAAATATTATAGCCAAATTTCAGAGCTATAAACTTAAGGAGAAAATACTGCAAGCAGCCAAAAAGAAGCAATTCAAATATCGTGGAACTAAAGTCAGGATCACGCAGGATCTCTCAGCTTCCACATTAAAAGACAGGAGAAATTGGAATATGATATTCCGAAGGGCAAAGGAGTTGGGACTACAACCAAGGATCAACTACCCAGCAAAACTAAGCATAATTTTCCAGGCAAGGCGATGGACATTCAATGAAATAAGGGAATTCCAGACCTTCCTGATGAAAAGGCCAGAACTCAATGGAAAATTTGATCTCCAAATACAAACCTCAAGAGAGACATAAAAAGGTAACCGGGGGAAAAACCCCACAAACTTCATTAACCAATAAGCTTAGGTTGTTTACATCTTTATGTGGGATTATATCATCTTATGTATGTTTTTTATGTATATATATATATACATATACATATATAAGTCATTCTTGTGAATGGTACAACTATTGTGACAAATGAAAGGGATATACATAGGTTGTGAATGCCTGTATAAATTAACTGATGTAAAGATATAAAATATAAATAAGAGATATAAAGGGAGGGCTATGAGGGAAGTGGTAAGAAGGTTGTAGAAAAGGGTAAATTACACCAAAGGAAGTGGCAAAAAAACATATTATAGTAGAGGGAAAGAAGGGAGGGAGAAGAGCAGTATTTGAGCTTTACTGTCATCTGATCTAGTTCAAGAAGGGAATAACATACTCTGATAAGTTTAGAAATCTAACTTGTCCTACGGGAAGTGGGAGGGAAAGGGGGGAAAAAGGGAGGGGGGAGGGCAGAAGGAAGAGGAGAAGTAGCAAGTGGGTAACGGTTAGATAAGGGAGGGGAATAAAGAGGGAGGGTTAACTGAGGAAAGCGGCGGTCAAAAGCAAAACTTTGTTGGGGAGGAGAAGGGGAAAGGGAGAAATAAAAGCATAAACAGGGGGAATTAGGATGGAGAAAAAGACACAGATAGAAATCATAACCCTGAACGTGCAGGGGATGAACAATCTCACAAAACAGAAGCAGATAGCAGAATGGATTAAAAACCATAATCCTACAATATGCTGTTTACAAGAAACACATCTGAAACAGGGGGATACACATAGGGTTAAGGTAAAAGGCTGGAGTAAAATATATTGTGCCTCAGCTAAAGTAAAAAAAGCAGGTGTAGCAATCCTAATCTCAGACAAAGCAAAAGTAAAGATAGATCTAATTAGAAGAGATAAGGAAGGACATTATATCCTGCTAAAAGGCACCATAAACAATGAAGCAATATCATTGCTTAACATATATGCACCAAGTGGTAAGGCATACAAATTCTTAGAGGAGAGGTTAAGGGAGTTACAGGAAGAAATAGACAGCAAAACTATAATATTGGGAGACCTCAACCTCCCCCTTTCTGAACTTGATAAATCTAACCTCAAAATAAATAAGAAAAAAGTTAAGGAGGTAAACAGAATTTTAGAAAAGGCACATATGATAGACCTCTGGAGAAAACTGAATGGGGATAAAAAGGAATATACTTTCTTCTCAAAAGTACATGGCACATACTCAAAAATTGACCATGTACTTGGGCATAAAAACCTCACAATCCAGTGCAGAAAAGCAGAAGTAGTCAATGCATCCTTTTCAGATCATGATGCAATAAGAATCATTTTTAATAAAGCACCATGGAAAAATAAGCTAAAAACTAATTGGAAACTAAATAATTTAATTCTAAAGAGTGAGTGGGCCAAAGATCAAATCAGAGAAACAATCAATAATTTCATTCAAGAGAATGACAATAATGAAACAACATACCAAAACTTATGGGATGCAGCAAAAGCTGTTCTTAGGGGAAGTTTTATATCTCTAAATGCCTACATGAATAAAATAGGAAAAGAGGAGATCAATGATCTGGGCATACAGCTGAAAAAGCTAGAAAAAGAGCAAATTGAAAACCCCCAATTAAATACCAAATTAGAAATACTGAAAATCAAAGGAGAGATTAATAAAATTGAAACCAAGAAAACTATTGAATTAATAAATAAAACAAAGAGCTGGTTTTATGAAAAAACCAATAAAATTGACAAACCTTTGGCCAATTTGATTAAAAAAAAGAAAGAAGAAAATCAAATTACCAGTATAAAAAATGAAAAGGGTGAGGTCACCTCTAATGAAGAGGAAATCAAAACAATAATTAGGAATTATTTTGCCCAACTGTATGCCCATAAATTTGACAACCTTAGAGATATGGATGAATATCTACAAAAACATAAACTGCCCAGACTAACAGAGAAGGAAGTGAAATTTCTTAATGACCCCATATCAGAAAAAGAAATTGAGCAGGCCATCAACGAACTCCCTAGGAAAAAAATCTCCAGGGCCAGATGGTTTTACATGTGAATTCTATCAAACATTTAAAGAACAACTAATTCCAATACTTTGCAGACTATTTGGGAAAATAGGGGAAGAAGGAGTCCTACCAAATTCTTTTTATGACACAAATATGGTACTAATACCTAAACCAGGTAGAGTTAAAACAGAGAAAGAAAATTATAGACCAATTTCTCTAATGAATATTGATGCAAAAATTTTAAATAAAATATTAGCAAAAAGATTGCAGCAACTCATCACGAGAATAATACACCATGACCAGGTAGGATTTATTCCAGGAATGCAAGGCTGGTTCAATATTAGGAAAACTATTAGCATAATTGATCATATCAACAACAAAACTAGCAAAAACCATATGATCATCTCAATAGACGCAGAAAAAGCCTTTGACAAAGTACAACACCCATTCCTATTAAAAACACTAGAAAGCATAGGAATAAGGGGAACCTTCCTCAAAATTATAAATAGCATCTACCTAAAACCATCAACAAGCATTATTTGTAATGGGGATAAACTAGATGCATTCCCAATAAGAACAGGGGTGAAACAAGGATGTCCATTATCACCCCTATTATTCAATTTGGTTCTAGAAACATTAGCTGTAGCAATAAGAGAAGAAAAAGAAATTGAAGGAATTAGAATAGGAAAAGAAGAAACTAAATTATCACTTTTTGCAGATGATATGATGATTTATCTAGAGAATCCTAGAGAATCAAGTAAAAAACTACTTGAAATAATAAACAACTTTAGCAAAGTTGCAGGATATAAAATAAACCCACATAAATCCTCAGCATTCCTATACATTACTGACAAAGCCCAACAGCAAGAGATAGAAAGAGAAATTCCATTCAAAGTTACTGAAGGCACTATAAAATATTTGGGAGTCTATTTGCCAAGACAAACCCAGGGCCTATATGAACATAACTATGAAACACTTTTCACACGAATAAAATCAGATCTAAATAAATGGAGAAATATCAGTTGCTCATGGTTAGGCAGAGCTAATATAATAAAAATGACAATTCTACCTAAATTAATCTATCTATTCAGTGCCATACCAATCGAACTACCAAAAATTTTTTTTTACTGAGCTGGACAAAATAATAACAAAATTCATTTGGAAAAACAAGAGGTCTAGAGTATCTAGGATATTAATGAAAAGACATGCTAGGGATGGTGGTTTAGCCACACCAGATATTAAACTGTACTACACAGCAGCAGTCATCAAAACTGCCTGGTACTGGTTAAGAAACAGGGGTGTGGATCAGTGGTATAGGATAGGTACACAAGTAGGTGAAATCAACAAGTTTAGCAATCTACTCTTTGATAAACCCAAAGAAGCCAGTTTCTGGGCTAATAATTCACTATTTCACAAAAACTGTTGGGAAAATTGGAAAATGGTAGGGCAAAAACTGGGCATAGACCAATATCTTACACCATATACCAAAATAAAGTCAAAATGGGTTCATGATTTAGGAGTAAAAGTTGATACTCTAAGTAATTTGGGAAAGCAAGGAATAGTTTACTTATCAGATTTGTGGAAAAATAAAGAATTCATGACCCAACAAGAGATAGAGAGCATTACAAAATGCAAAGTGGATAATTTTGATTATGTCAAATTGAAATGTTTTTGTACAAAAAAAGCCAATGCAACAAGAATTAGGAGGGAAGCAGAAAATTGGGAGAAAATCTTTGCAACTAGTATCTCTGATAAAGGCCTCATTTCTAAAATATACAGGGAGCTAAGCCAAATATATAGGAATACAAGCCATTCCCCAATTGAGAAATGGTCAAAGGATATGAACAGGCAGTTTTCAGAGGAAGAAATTAAAGCTATCTACAGGCATATGGAAAAATGCTCTGGATCGCTGCTGATTAGAGAAATGCAAATCAAAACAACTCTTAGATACCACATCTCTCCTGTCAGATTGGCTAAAATAACAAATCAGGAGAATGATAAATGCTGGAAAGGATGTGGGGAAATTGGAACATTGTTGCATTGCTGGTGGAGTTGCGAGCTGATCCAGCCATTTTGGAGGGCGGTGTGGAACTATGCCCAAAGGGCTATAGAAATGTTCATACCCTTTGACCCAGTAATACCACTTCTAGGGTTGTATCCCAAAGAAATCACGCAAGCGGGAAAAGGACCCATATGTACAAGAATATTTATAGCAGCTCTCTTTGTGGTAGCCAAGAATTGGAAAGCAAAGGGATGCCCATCAATTGGGGAATGGCTGAACAAGCTGTGGTATATGAAGGTGATGGAATACTATTGTGCCATAAGAAATGGGGATGATGCAGACTTCATAACAACCTGGAAAAACCTACACGACATAATGCTGAGTGAGCGGAGCAGAGCCAGGAGAACGTTGTGTACAGCCACAGATATGTGGATTCCGTGAGGACCAACCCTGACATACTGCGCTTCTCTCAGCAACCTAAGGGGCAAGGACAACTCCAGGGGACTCACGATGGAGAATGCTATCTTCATTCAGAGAAAGAACTGCGAAGTTTGAATACAGACTGAGGCACACTACTACATGCTCGCCTTTTCTGCTTCTCTTTTGTTTTTGGTTTTGGGGTTTTTTTTTTGTTTTTTTTTTTTTTGGTTCTGTTTCTTCTTTCTCATGATTCATTCCATTGGTCAAAATTCTTCTCCACGACTTGAAAAAAAAAAAAAAATCTCCCAAAATGTAAACACAATAAAATTTTAAACTGCATGATCTTTAAGAATCATTCTTTTCCCATATCCTCTAAGTTTCAGTGCCATATGAAAAATATGTCACCCCACACTAGTTATGGTTCTGCCAAGGTTGGGACAAAGTGCACTCATGATAAAGAAGTGGAAATTTCCTGTATTATTAGGCTCTTTTAGGTATGTGGACAAGTAGATAGAAGTAAAAGGAAGGCAAATTTCAGATCAATGTAAGGAAAGCTTCCCAAGAAATAGAGTTATCCAAACATAGGATGGGCTGGGGGTAGTGAGGTACCCATTTCTGGATGTCCTTAAGCAGAGGGATATGATTATTTGCTGAGGGGAATTGTAAATAGGAGTCATGATTTTGCTTGGGGTCAGGACAGGTGTTTGCTGAGATCCATTCCAACTCTAAGTATAGGACTCTGTGACTACATGGTAAAAATTGTACTGGAAAAAGAGCAAGAAGTGTTAAGATTTCAGAAGTTGGTAGAGATGCAGAGGGAGGATGACAGTTATCTTCAAATACCTTAAAGTTTAACTTTAACAAGAGAAAAAAAACCACTTATTTTCAGAGACAAAATTAGTAATAAGGAGAGAAAATGGCAGGGGAAGACAGGCAACTCTCTATGATTGTAAGTAATAGAGCAGGTGCTGATCTGCACTGATTGGTAGAGGAAGTTTCCTCATTGAGAGTTCCCAACACAAAAGAAATCAAAGGTCCTGTCTAAAAAAGCAATTCAATTCAGCAGACATTTATTCAACCCCTGTCATGTGCAAGGTATTTTGTGGGATATAATGAAGAGCATGCATGGCATGCTCTCATTCTCATGGAGCATCCAGCCAAATAGATAAATAGATATACATATATATACACACATATATATATATACATATATATATAATTTGTGTGTATATACACTTATATAACATGTGTATGAGTTTGGGTTGCTTTGTGAAGTGATAAGTTTGTTGTCACTGGAAGTGTTTCAAGCAGAAGGAAGGTAGATGAGATTCAGAGAGGTTGTCACTTGTTCAAGGTCACACAGGTAGTAAATGTTTAATATGAATGCATATGTAGAGCCTATATCAGATTTCATGCCATCTTGGGGTGGGGGGAGGAGAGGGAAGGGAGGAAAATGGGGAACTCAGAATCTTATGGAACTGAATGTTGAAAACTAAAATTAAATAAAATAATTAATATTTTAAAAAATAGTGATCTGACTCCAATAGTTTATGGGTTGAGTTTTTAAGGATGACAAGCACAACAATGATGTTCTTAGCACCACTGTGGCATAGGAAAGCACTATGTTACTTCTGTTAGAGAACTAGCCTGAGAGTTAGGAGACCTAAGTCCAAGTTTCCATTTTGTCAAAAAACAGACCAGCTCTGTGACCTTGGATATATTACTCTCTATGGACATCTATGGACTAGATAATGTCTGAAGCCCCTCCCAGCTCTGATACTTCATGACTGAATCTCTATGCTGTTTTTTGCTACATATACTTGGGAAATACGATAGCACTGCCCTTAAGTAAGTACAAGCTCATTACTGGTTATTTATGTGAATTAAAGCATTTATATCTCAGCTCTTCCATCTTTCTGCTTCTTCTTCCTCTGCCCTAACATATTGTGTAAATTAAGGGAATTGTTTAGTTAACCATATTTTTTTGCTTTCAGGAGAAAGAAGCTGGAGAAATTGATTCAACATCTAGCTTGCTGATTCAGCAATATATATTATATATACATATATACATATATATATATATATGTGTGTGTGTGTGTGTGTGTGTATATCAGCTCATCCTCAGGAGTTCCTTTTAAATGTTTCCCTTTAATAAGGTGGCAAGTCACAGAGAGGTACAGAATGGACAGACAGGTGAATGACTATGCAAATAAGCTCTCTTTTCCCCTCCAGCCCCAACTCCCACCCGAGATGAAAACACCTGAGCTGGCAGAATTTCTCTCTCTCTCTCTCTCTCTCTCTCTCTCTCTCTCTCTCTCTCTCTCTCTCTCTCTCTCCCTTTATGTTGGTCCACTTAATTTTCTTGGCACATATGTGTAGATGTGTGTGTGTGGATGTGCACGTGCCCTTGTGTAGTAGTGACAGCTTCCCATAATCACCAGGACTTTTAATGTTCTGTGTATTGCTCCAAAATCATATTACATTCCAATTATTTCAAGTTCCTCTGTCATTCACTTGGTCTTTTTTTCCTCCCTTTCAGTGCTTTGAAAATAAGGCATCACATGAGAAGTTTTCAGGAAATGATCAGACCAAATAGGGCATTAAACAAAATGCATTATTGAAGGTTATTCTACTGCTTAGAGCATATTCATTCTCAAATGTGCTTTCACACATAAAGCTGTAAAAAAAATAAATAAGTAAAATAAAAGGCAAACCATAAAAAGCGGTCCAGAATCATTATGTTTTCCAATATCCCGAAATGCGCAGGGAGAAAGTTCGGCTTTTAATATTTCAAAAACAGAACACAAGCATTGCAGGGTGATTTTATAGCATGTTTTTATGTGTGTAACCCATATGCCTTAGCTGTATAAAAATGCGTATTTCTATTGTAGATCTAAGACAATTTTACATTTATCTTTTAAATTTTGATGCCAGAAGCTGTCTAATTCAATTGACTCGCATCATAGTGGGTGTGTTGTTGTTGTAGTATTATATTTTAATTAACAAGAACGACAATGAGATGCCTTTACCTTTCCGAAATGGATCTTCTTGCAGTTACTAGTTTTTCCCTTTTGATTCAATGATGTGGTGGTGCCTGTATTCCCTCCAAACACTCATGATAATTTCAGAGGACCTCAAACCAAAGAGGCATCCTTGAATTTTCAATTTTTTTCTTCATTCACACTAACATTTGTAAGCTTCCTCAACACAATCAAGTGTCCTCCTTGGGCCTGGCCTTTGCCAATCATCTGTTACGGGGGAAATGAATTTGTGTGTGCATGTGCATATGCTTGTGTGTGTGTGTGTGTGTGTGTGTGTTAAGGTGTTAGTGTGTGTCTAAACATCCAAAGCCTGAGATTCTGTGGAATAAGAATGTCAGCCACAGTCAGGAGTGCTCACAGAGCATGTAGGCAGGGCTCTCACTGGAGATGATTAATTGTCATTCTGAGAAGGGTCTCAGGACATGATGATTCTTTATCGGAAATTGAATTAAAATTTGACACTTCTACAATTTTTTCCTCTTTGTAGTGAAATTTTCATTTTTCATCTGTTGGCCAAATAATTCCAAGTGCAGTCATCCTGAAATTAATCTTGAATTAATTTTTAAATCTACTGTCTTCTAATATATAATTTACCATAAGAAAACCCAGAGCAGTCAATCTTTCATTAGACATGGGGTGAGAAAGGGTCAGCAGACACTCCTGCCGTACTAAAAATAAAGGCCCCACATCTGGTATGGGCTGATGTCTGGAATTGTAATGCAGAGACATCCACTTACTCGGCCCGCTGAAAACACAAACAGCAGAATGGCTGCATGTTGAAACATGAACCAGTGTAAAAGGAACTTCAACCCAGAAACAGACTGTTTGTATATGTAGTCAGTCTATTAGCAAATGTGCAGGCCTGGAGTCTCCAAGAACTAGAGTTTCAAGGCGATCTGTCACACATTTAACAAGCTGTTTGTAATGCAGTCCATTTCATGCAGAAAAGGGGCAGGGGGCAGGGAGGTGGAATCATTGCTTCAGGTATAGGAAGGATAGGTTACTTTATATATAGACTTCACTCGGGTTTTGCACGTCTGTGCACCAGAAGGGTCTGTCCCATGGTGGGGAACAGAAGTCGCTTTTACTCTTGAGAGAAGTCTCAAAAGAAGTTTGAGGTAGTAGAAGAGAAAGGAAGGAAAGCAACAACAATACTCATTCTCTTTTATTCTAAAAATAGAAATCTGCTGTGGCAAGAATAAGGACCTGTTCCTTGCACATTTCCACCGCTAGTTCTAGATGGAGCACACTCAACATGCATGTGATAGATAGCACGTAGGGTATAGACAAAAGAATATGAATAAATAAAAACGATCATAGACTTAGGAGCAAAAAGAAACTTAGAAGGTATCAATACCAATTCCCCATATTTTTTTTCAGGGGTGGTAGGTAGTTCAGCTCTTATGATTTCATCCATGTAAAAGAATTCCAGGGTATGTCAGTTCCCTCCACTGATGCAGATGAGTGACTCATCTGCTGAGTGACTCATCTGAATTTTACAGTTTTAAAGAATCTTCTGGGTCACTGAGGTTACGTGACTTATGTCAATTAGTATGTATGAAAAGTGGGACTTGAAACCAAATCATCCTGATTCTAAGACAGAGGTTTTTATCCTTTTGTGTGTTATAGATCCCTTTGACAGTCTGGAGAACCTATGGATGCCTTCTCAAAGTAATGCATAAAAATAAAATCCTATTACATAAAAAATGAAATAGGTTTGCAAAGGAAATCAGTTAAACTGATACATAGTTATCAAAATACTAAAACAAAATATTGAAGAAAAACTTATAGATCTGGGATTAAGAATCTCTATTCTATGACCTTGCTTTTTAATGAAACCTAAAGAGGGGAAACAACTTCCTCACAGTTACCCAGATAAGCTGGGAGTATTCTACCATTCTGAACATTCAAAGTTATGCATGGGGATGGTCACTGAATGTTTTCATCCTGGCATGTCTCACGAATACCAGTTTTGTAGCCTTCAATAGATATGGGATATCCATGTTTCTCTTGGTCTTTAACAGATTGAGTGACTGGGACAGGTTGCTCCTTCAACCCTTTGATGGATTTGTGGTATCAGTGATTTGGGTTCTCTTTCCAATGAGATAAATTACAACCTATATTCATGTGCTCTCACCATGTAGTACTCCACCCAATAAGCTAGGGACTTTCTCCAATGATCTCCTCCATTGTTCTAGGAGGGCTCTTAACTTTAATTTTTTTGGCAATTTGGGGGTTCTTGACTTGTGGCCATACAATATCGCCATGAAACAAGGTGCTAAACAGGCTCCATTCCTATGGGGATAATTTACCTTATATCAGGGGAGGAACATGGGGAGGTAGAGAGAGGACTAGATTTGGAGTTAAGAGACTGACAATCAAATGCTGACTGTTCTTACTATAGTAGTTTTGAGAACACAAGCAAGGCATTATCTTCTTCAAGCCTCAACGTGAAGGCTCAACTTCCTCATCTGTAAAATGTGGCTAATAATACAGTTGTTCTCTCATAAGGCAATAATTATAGTGGTATTAATGACAGGAAGAAGAAGAAGAAGAAGAAGAAGAAGAAGAAGAAGAAGAAGAAGAAGAAGAAGAAGAAGAAGAAGAAGAAGAAGAAGAAGAAGAAGAAGGAAGAGGAGGAGGAGGAAGAGGAGGAGGAGGAGGAGGAGGAGGAAGAGGAGGAGGAGGAGGATGTTGTTATTCCTCCTTTGTTTTCAAAGAGGACCAATGACATCATGAGTGATGTTTTCAATTGTTCATAGATTGGATTTAAGTGAGGCAGAGTTGCACAAAATAGTCAGCCTCCTCCTCTCTATTCCAGAGTCACTGAGGTCCAGTGGCAAGACAAAAGTCAGGACAACTGGAAATGACCCAGGATGCAGTGGGACCAAGCTCTAAGCACTCCACAGTGCCTGCTTCAGTGGCCTTTGTGGCCTTGGGGCAGACTGTTCTTATTTGCCCATTCCACCGAGGGAAGTCCAACTCACTTATTGGTTTGAGACCTTTGGGATACTTTCAACTTGGTTTAGCCTGTCTGCCAAGACAGCTTGCCCAGGTGTGGCCACTACAGATGCTACAACTTCTGGAAGTCATAGGTGAAAGTTGAGTGAAGGTGGACAAAGATGGATGAGCAGCCCTAAAAAGGGCTGAGCAAGCCCTCACACCAGAGCCTCCCCAAACACCCCATAAACCCTGGGAGGAAGAGGGGGAGAAAAAAAAGAAAGAAGAGAAGGTGGAGGAAGGGCAGGAGGACGAGGAGGAGGAGGAAGAAGAGGAGGAGGAGGAGGAAGATGAGTGAACAAGTACTTATAACATGCCAGACACTGTGGTAAGCACTGGGAATACAAATATACACCAAAGGAAAGATAATTCCTGCCCTCAAGGTGCTTACATTCTATTGGAAAAAGATAAACTCACACAAGGAACTGAAAAGCTGGGGAAGGTGAGAAAGTATCCACACAGTGGGGTTCATTGAGAAAGAATACAAAAAGAAGAATGAATGAGTGAACACTGCCTGGCCTGGGCATTTCTTCATGGAGATTCTGGGAGGAACTGACCATTTGGAGGAATGGGCAGCAGGAGAGGGATCTTACAGGGTGAGAAGGCCCCTGGAGTGAACTTTCGGTGTGAGAGACCTGCTGTGGTGTGATAGAGAAAGAAATACAGCCTCAGGGGCTGGGAGAGCTAGTTTTGATATGCTGCTTTAAAATGATCAAAGCACGCTACATATGTTATCTCATTTGATCCTCAGACAACCCTATCAGGTGGGTGATATTACCATTCCCAATATACAGGTGAGGAAACAGACTGAGGGAGTTTAAGTAACTTGCTCAGGGTCACACAGCTAATAAATATCTGAGGCAGGGTTCAAAATTCCAGTCTCTAAGTTGAACAAAGCATTTTGTTAAGCTTATGGAAACCTGAGTCATTGTTAGCAAAGAAAAACTCTTCCATGGTTGTAGACAATGTCTCCCTGAGTTTGGAGGCCATGCAAAAGGTAATGCAGTCCTACCTTTTTATTTTGCAAATAAGGAAACTGAGATCCAGGGAGGTTGAATGATTTATCCTAGGTCACAAAACCAGTAAGAGTCAGAGCCAAGACTTCTAATTCCTTATCCAAGGCTCCTTCTACCACAAGAGACAGTTTCACAGCAGAAACAAAGAGCTACATTAAAGTTTGCCTTTTGTTTGGGGAATTTCTCCAATCCATGCTCATCTTCATCAGCTTTGTAACAGCAAGGCTCTCAAATTCTACTACTTCAAGCAAATAATTTGGAAAATCTGGTTTTAGGAGAAGTGCAAAAAATTCTCAAACTATCTTACTCTGCTGGTAGAATTGGGAGTGAGACTGTAGCACTTCACATGCTTCCACTGAAAAGGAAGGGGTTAGGGAAGGGGAGGAGGGGAGGAGGTGGTGTGTGGGAAAGCCCAATTTGTTTATCTAGACTCTTGGGCTGCTAGGAGGTTGGTTTCTGTTTATGCTTGTGTTTTCCATGAGAGCTGTTGAACAAGGGTGCCTGGCCTGTAGTTACTGGTATTTATCCCTCTGCCCATTATAGTTTTCCTCAAAAGACAAATCCAAAGTCAACATGAGATTTGGCTATATTTATATTTTTTAAAAGTCAAACAAGGCAAATAAACAAAGAAATATATGACAGCCTATGAACTGACCTATCAAAAGGATACCCCTAGCACAAAATAAGCAATCAACCAATCAATCAATAAACATTTATTCAGCACCTACTACGTGCGCCATGCACGGTGGGAAGTACTCAAGTAATTCTAGTAATTCCAATCCTAAACAGCTGTTATGGTGATAGAACACTTAAAACACTTAAAGTTCAAACCTTTTTTTTTCCTTTCAAATTACCTGAAAATATTAAAGGAGTCACAGGATTTAGAACAGGGAGGGATCTCAGTCTATCACCTTTATTTTACAGATGAGGATACAGAAGTCCAGAGTGACTTAGGTCACAGCAGGAGCTATTGACAAAATTTGAACACACTTTAAACACTTGAACCCTTCTCCCCTGTTTTTCCCGACGTGACATAATCTTTCTTGCCTCACTATGCCTGCTCATAGGAGCACAGATCTGGGTCTAGAAGAGATGTCAGAGGCCATCAAGTCCAATTCCCTCATTTACCAATGAGGAAACTGAGGTACAATGAAGTGACATGACTTGTCCTCAGTTACAGAGCTAAGATTTTAAGCCAGGCTCTCTGCCTCCAAATCCAGCATTCTCTCCACCGTTCTGGGAGGCCTCCTCTTAGAGCAGTAGTTCCCAATCTGTGGTGTATGTACCCCTGAGGGCACAGGAAGTTTATCAGGGGTTATGGGGGAGGCTTGATAAATATATCCTATTGAAATATTCCAAAAGTAGTTGAGTTAGTGTAAAAAAATTATGGATTGGACTAACTGATAAATAATTAATGACTTTATGACATTTCAAATGTTATATACTGAATAAAGTTTTCTTTATGAAAACAATTTTTGTTAAAATTCTTATACGCATATTCGTTTTAGACTCTAGAATTCATTTTCTTTCATACTGAAAATGGAATGAAGGGAAAGTTTATTGAAAGCCAAGGGGTTAATAATAATAATAGTAAAAACAATAGTAATAGAAGCAGGGACCTAGAAGTTTGGAAATTCCATGGAGCCTTTTTGTGTCTTAGATGGATCCCTTGAGCATTCTGGGGAAGCCTATAACCATCTTCTCAGAATAACTGCATAAAATAAAATGCATAGACTACAAAGGAAAACAATTATTCTGAAATAGTTATTAATACATTTTTAAAAAGTTAATAGAGGGGAAGCTAGGTGGCACAGTGAGTGGAGTACCAGCCCTGGAGTCAGGAGGACCTGAGTTCAAATTTGACCTCAGACATTTGACACATTTACTAGTTGTGTGACCTTGGGCAAGTCACTTAACCCCAATTGCCCTACCTTCCCCCTCCAAAAAAACAAACGAATAAACAAAAAAAGAAAAAAAAAGTTAATAGGTCCCAGAGTATGAGATGCCTTTAAGAACAAGATGAAAGCTCTCTCTCTCTCTCTCTCTCTCTCTGGAAGCCTATGGCCCCCTTCTCAGAATAATTGCATAAAATAAAATGCACAGACTACAAAGAAAAACAATTATTCTGAAATAGGTATTAATACAGTTTAAAAAAAGTTAATAGGTCCCAGAGTATGAGATGCCTTTGAGAACAAGATGAAAGTGCTCTCTCTCTCTCTCTCTCTCTCTCTCTCTCTCTCTCTCTCTCTCTCTCTCTCTCTGTCTCTCTCTCTATCTCCCCTTACCCTGCTGAACATAAGCATGAATATATTTTAGTTTGTTTTGCTAATGGAATAGAAACAAGCCAGGTGGAATTGAGGACTGTTAAAAGGAGAGTCAGCAGGCTTTTAATTAATTTTCTTATCGTCTATAGCTGCACACCAAACATGAGAACATAAAACAGGAAGATGCACAAGCAGTGATACATAGAAAAGGCAATTGAGTCTAGGGAAAATTACTCCTAAGCCAAGGCATTTGTCACGTCTCAGGTGAGTGAGGAGAAAACCTCCATTTTCATGTATTATTTGATACGTGGATGGCTGACATTTGAGATTTGGCTCTGTTGGTGGATGGATGTGGTCATAAAGAGTATTTCAGCAAAGACAGCTGAAAGCTACAAAGTTAACCTTGGGCTGTGTACACAGCTAATAGAAACCAGGCTCACCAGAAAAAAAATCCACTGGAGGGACACCGGGCCTGCCTTGATTATTTTAATGGAAGTTTTCCATTTCTAAGGTCTATCAGAAAACTCCTCCCAGGCCTGTGCCAGGGCAAATGAATCACAGAATATAATCATGGAGTGGAAAAGGGTTGGAGAGGCCATTTGATCTAACCTGTACTTGGACTGCTTTACACCATCCATGATAAGTGGTCAGCCATCCTATGCTTGAAGACCTCCAATAAAAGGAACTTCCCAGGCAGTAAACCCCATTTTTGCATAACTTTGATTGTTAGAGCAATTTTCCCCCCTCTCATCAAGCTGAAATCTGTCTTCCTCTTACTTCTACCCATTGCTTCTATTTCTGTCCTCTAGTGCTAAACCAAGACAGATGGTTCTAGCAGTATCTTCCTTAAGCTTTATGATCAAGTCAAGTCAGGTCAGCAAGAATTTATTAAGTACCTACTCTGTACCAGTCTCTGTGCTAAAACCATTTAGTTTAGCTGGAAGGGATTGTAGAAATGATGTACTCTGAGCCTACCATCATACAGCTGAGTAAACTGAGGTCCAGAGAAATGTGCTCATTATAGAGCTATTAAGTAACAGAGTCAAGATTTGAACCCACATCCTGTGATTCCAAATTCTGTAATCTTTCCAATGTATTGTGTTATGTCTGATCTACCAGTCCTAACTTTTGAAATTTGCTGCCATTTAATCATATTCAGTACATTAATAAGGATTATTTACATTTAAATTCATTAGTAAGATATTATTGAATCACAGAGATGTTATTGAGAGGTGTCAAGGCATAGCAGAGAGACTGCCAATCACAGAGTTAAGGAAGGGACAACAGAAGAATCTGGGCACAAGTCCTGCTGCTCATATGGAACAGTCATGCGGCCAGTGACAAGTCATTCGACCTCTCTGTAACCTGAGGTAATTTGACAATTGTAGTGTTAAGCTAAAGTTCCGCCTCCTACATGGGGCCATTCTGCATCTCCCTAGTTTGAAGACCCTCCTAGAGTTATATTGTTCATATTTTGTATTAACTTATCTGTGGACATACTGTATCCCTGCCTTGGCTAGAAAGCAAATTCCTTATTGGTATGTAGTATTTCATTTTTGTCTTTATATCTCCAGTACCTACCCCAGTGCCTGGCATATAATGAGTGATTAATAAAGAAATGTTTGGTGAATTAACAAATATTAAGTATTACTATGTACCATGAGCAGGGCTAGATTCTGGGGATACCAAACACAAAAAGAAAAAATCCGTATTCTCAAGCAGCTAAAAATTATAATGAATGAATAGAAATTAATGAATGAGTTTACAAGTCATGGATCTGCATCAGCAGAGGGGATTTAAACACTGGGAGTGGACCACATTAGAGAAAATCACAGAACTAGGCCAAAAATAACCAAACAAACAATCCAACAAATAAGTATTACTAGTAATCATTTATATTAATAATATGATGGCTTATATTAATGGCTTTTATTAATTATCTATTAATAAGAAATCATTTATATATTTTTGAGAAGCAATGAGCTCCAAATCCCTGTAATATATTTTTGTGCAAAATTTTTTCTTGATTTTTCTTCTTTTCATCCATATGCCACTCTTTTACTTTTCTTTCCTATTGCCAAGATTAAAATCGCACCCAGCCCTCATGCTAGTTAAAGGGATTAGAGGCTAAGGAAAAATCAGGTCAGAGCCAAGACTACAAACTCTGCTTCCTCTCTGTTTCCTCTGAAAACCACAGAGCTGGGAAAGGCAGCCAGGACAAAGCCAATGGGGTCTCCACTCCAGCAGGCCTGCTATTATTTTCACTCTGTTTCTCTATGGCCCTATGTTGGTTTGGTAAATAAACATCAAAATGTCAGCATCCCATTAACTTTGCTGTCTCCATTTGATTTATCAGAGCCATAGCGAGGCTGACAAGGGGATCTGAAACACTTTATTCCCTTTCACTGCTGGTTTCACAAAGTCCAGAAAGCAACTTCATCAAGTCGGGGAGACCTCAAAAGCCGGTGGCAGATCTGGCAATGGTGAGGGGATGGTTTAGATTAGATGACAAGCAGTTGCCTATAGTGGAAAGACTGCTGGACTCACTCAGAAGATCTGTCTGGTTTCATGTCCCAGACTTGGTCCAAGTATCTCTATGTGACCTTCAGTAAATCATTTAACTTCTCTGGGTCTCTTTTCTCATCTGTAGAATGGGCATAACAACATGTGCCCTGATTGTTTCCCAGGTTGTAAATAAAGATCAAGTGGACAGTAATAATCTGGCATGTATAGAATGCTTTAATGCTTTTGGCCATACAACTCCTAATATTAGAGGGGAGAATTAAACTTAGATCTGTCCTGACTACAAGCCAAGTCATTCATCCTTATACTCTCTTAATAGGAATTTCAAGTATTGTTGCAGGCCATCAGCTGGCATTTATTATAGCATTTAATATTTAAATAGCAATATACATACATTACCTCATTTGAGCCTTATGAGTTTTCCCATTTCTACAGAATAGGAAATGAATGTTAAATGATGAGTATTAGAATTGATAATGGAACCCAGTTTTTTCTAAACTTTCTATTTGATGATAATGAAGAAAATAATAATAGCTAGCACTTATGCTTTAAGGCTTGGGAAGTATATTACAAATATTATATCATTTTATCCTTACAATACCCCTCAGAGGAAGGTGCTAATAGATTGCTGTTACATAGGGCTATTGCTGCACATAGAGGATAGATGTGAATGTGCTTCAAAAATTATATAGCATTACACAAATATAAGGTATTCTTATCAGAGGGTCCTTTCCAGTTCTAAATTTGTAATCTATGTTTCTAAGATCCTATTGGTAATTTCTCTCCCATGAGACTCCTAATGCATTAAGCTATAAACTTCAGTCATCTAATGGATATATGATCTCATCAAAGTGGGCCCTCCCTCCCTTCAATGATACAGACTGTGAACCATCCATGCCTGCCTATTTTATGTGACTCTCATCCATATCCTGCATAAATCTAATAGACAGGGTACACCCAACATCCTGGGGCCCTTTCTCACATTGTCTTATCATTATGCGGATACAAGTAGAACACACAAGCTGCCCATCAGTTATCTATTGCTCACTCCAAATGAACGGGCCATCTTTCTGTTTTACTGGCCATACACTTCTTTACATGCTTTGTACTGTTTCTCTTGTATAATTCCTTTTTTGCAAAGTGGTGCAGTCTAGTCACAGTGGCCTTGTACCTTTCTGTTATCCTTTAGATGGTAATTAGCTTCATTGGATTGGAAATTATGGTGCTATGTTGCATTATCTGGTAACCAGGACAAATTCAGTTAAGACAGAGAAACAAAAGACAGCTAGCCATGTTTGGATACAGCCATTCCAGGAAAACTGTGGGAGCAAGTAGAAGCATGGGGAGGGAGTAGAAAAGGGAGTATGGTGATGGAAGGGCTAGAATTATTGTAGTGCTTCATGGAACACAGTAGGGGCAACAGGAAGACTTCTATGAGGATGAAGATGCCTTAGGGTAAAGCCCTGGTCATTTTGTCCTTGTTACAACTTCATCCATGTCCTAAGCAATCTTGCTCCATGTCTTCTTGTAAATGTTCCATAGGTATTGCACTCTACATGCTGGAGAACTTTTTCTGGACCTCTTCATATTATATAACTACCAATGGGCTAGATGTTCATCCATTATGTTCCATTGTCACTATATGACTGGTTCATCTTTCTGTCTGGTGATACATCTCTCTGAAGATGTCCCAAATGTTTAGTGAACTCTTAATAGGTTGCTGCTTACTAAGGCCTATCATGTGCTTCTCCACTGCCTTTTGAATGACCAAAAACTTTAATATTTCAGTGGTATTCCTTGTAGCATACAGCATCACTGGAAAATATGTTGGTGTTAGAAAGATGAGTCTTTCAATTCAGGAATTTGTCTTGTTTGTCTATGCATATTGGTTACGCAGATTTTGTTTTTCTTTCTTTTTTTTCCCCAGTGGGGGGGAAGTGGTAAACAGAAAAAATAGATTTTTGTTAATTGATAAAAACTAAATTAAATTTTTAAAAGAGAGGCAAAAGATGAGCTGTTATAATAGAACCTTTATATTAATTGTGTGCTATTGTCCCTGCTAAGAAGTATTTTTGTAATTGAAGTAACAACACAGAACAGTTTCTACACCAAAGAAAGCTACATTATTTAGCTGAAAGCAATGCTCTAATGGGATAAATGAAAAAAAAAAGATTAAGAAGCTTAAAGTGAGTGTTCATTTATGTTTGTACACTCATGGCTCAGAAACCAGTAAGGGACTTAGCAGGTCTTTATTGCCTTTCAGTCTATCCTGGCTTCCTGTGACATGAAAGAGGTAAATGACTACTCTCAAACTCATCTACTGAGTTTATCTAGTTCATTGGTTAAAAACTGGCCAATGCTTGACTTGCTGCTTCATTTATCAACCTAGACCTGTAAAGGATCTGAGAAGTCATCTATAGCAATCCTTCTCATTTTACAAGGAAACTGAGACCCAAAGAGATTAAACTACTTGCCTAAGGTTTCATGGTCTGCAAGGAATCCAAACTAGGTGAAATCACCACACCAGTGAACATTATCATTTCCACAAGAGCACGGTGATTGTTTTAACTTGGAAAGTACAATGTATCTGAGATCAGAAGACCAAGGTTTTAATTTTAGCTCTGACTTTGACTACCTGTGTAACCTGGGAAAGTCTATTTCATTCTCTTGAACTCTCTTAGTTGATAAAATGAGTTCATTGGCCTATGTGATTGCTGAGTTCTCTTCTGGTTCTAAATCCTTTGATTCAGAATAGGAAGATCTAGATCAGGGGTGGGGAATCTACAGCCTCAAATTTGTTCTGTGAAGTTTGGATTCAGTCAAAGGGCAGCACTTGAGGACCTAGAGGGTCACATATGGCTTTAAGACCACAGGTTCCTCACCCCTGATCTAGATTCAAATCTTGATTCAACCACTTACTACCCATGTGCCCTGGGTCAAGTCATTTCCCTCTCTGAGCTTTGATTCCTTTATGGAATAGGTTGGAATAAATAAATTTTATGCTTCCTTAAATATCTAAATTATATTATTCTCTGATACCAGGGTCTTCAGTAAATGTCAGAAATTCAAAGCTGCCATAAATACTGCAAGTGAGCCCCTCAGTGCAGCCAAACTGCAGAGGAGCTGCTTCTCTGATCTGGAAGCGGATGTATGACAGTGCCTCTAAAACCCAGCAGGAAGGACTCCTCTCTGCTTCTTATTCATGACCTGGCTGATTCCCAGGTTCATTACAGAGTTATTTACAAAGCAATGCTTCTGAATAAGACAGTGCTAAGGAGCTCACTCAAATCTCTTCTGCAGAAAAACTTGGCTCATTCAAGGTCTAGATGTATCCTGATGTGCACGCGCTCACATGTGTGTGTGTGTGTGTGTGTGTGTGTGTGTGAGAGAGAGAGAGAGACAGAGAGAGACAGACAGCGACAGTGAGACATACAAAGACAAAGAGATAAAGACAGACAAATAGACACAAACACAGAAAGACAGAGACAAAAAGTGATACTGAGACAAAGAGATAGAGACAGAGAGAGGCACAAAGACAGAATCAGACAGAGATAGAGAGATAGAAAGAGACAAAGACAGAGAACCAGTCTTAGTTAATATTGTCTTGGTGACTGGGAGAGTAGAGTTCCCTGGTAGAAGCCCATTGACCTCTGTGTGGTGGATTGGGGGAAGAGGACATAAAAAAGTAAGACAAGGTGGTCAAAGAAAAAATAAAAATGGTAAATCAGTGTCATCTGTGGCCTAGGCTAGCTCCCTCCCAAAAGACAAGCCTTGGCTTTGAGCCCAAGTAGACTTGCGTTTAGTCTCAGGGAAGCCTATTCTAAAGAGATGTATTAAAAGACTCCTAAGTAATTTCCCTGCTTCATGTTGCTTCTCACTCTTAGTTCCCCCTCCATACTACTGCCTACTCCACACTCCATACACTGCCATAATGATCTTCCTTAAGTTTTTCTAAAGCTTCTCTCTCCTTAAGCATCCTACACTTCCTTAGCCCCCTTTGAGCTGAGGCCCACACTTCTTTCTTTATTGGGAAAATTGAGGCCATCACACATTAATTGTCTTCTTCCCTCTCTTCATCTCAAGTTCCCTTTGCATCATCCTCCCACTCCGCCCTCCTTCTTCCCAGTCTCTGACAAGAAGGTCATTCTTCTTCTCAAAGCCAACCCTTCTAGATATACCCTTGATCCAATCTCCTCTTTTTTTCCTCTAGTTGACCACATCAGCTCCAATGAATTTAATTTTAATTTGTGTGATGATGACTTACAGATCTATCTATCTATCTATCTATCTATCTATCTATCTATCTATCCAGACCCCAGTCTCTATTCCAAGCTTCAGTACCACTTTACCAATTGCCTATTAGTTATTACAAACTGGATTCCCTGTAGAAATCTCAAATTCAACATGTCTAAAGCAGAAATCATTATCTTTCCCATCAAACCCACTCCTTTTCCAAACTTCTCTATTTCTATCAAAAGTAGCACCATTCTTCCACTCTCCCAGATTCAAAACCTCAGCATTAACCTTAAATCTTCACTATCACCCCACATATCCAATCAGTTGTCAAATCTGCCATTTCTATCATCACAACATCTCTTATATCTAACACCTTCTCTCTCTACACACAATTGCCTTATTTCAGGCTCTTATTATTTCTTACCTAGATTACTGCAACATCTTCCTACATGGTCTACCTGCCTCAACTCTCTCCCTGCTCCCCTTAAAGTTCATTTTCTATAGTGCTGCCAAAATGATTTTTCTAAAGTACACACCTGACCATGTCACTCCCCTATTCAATAAATTTCAATGTCTCATTGTCACCTCTAGTCTAACATATAAATTTATCTGTTAGTTCTTTTAAAACATTCACAACCTTGTCTTCACCACTCTATTGTTTCATTTTATCTTACTCTCCCTCTCAAAGTCCACCATTAAACCAAACCTGCCAGTTTTTCTGTTATTCACAGATAATACACTAACTCCTACCCCATGCCTTTGCTCTAGCCATTCCCCCATTCTTGGAATTTATTCATTCTTTCCCTCTGTTTCACAGAATTTGTCTCTTCATTTAAGATACAGCTCACGTACCCCCTTTCCATGAAACCCTTCCTGATCCCCAACTACTGAACTATATTGCATTTCACTACACTGTATTTGTTTGCATTTGTTTTCTTTATATTTACTTTCTCCATATATGTGCTTGTCTCCACCATGAGAATATAAATACCTCGCAAATAGGGACTGTTTTATTCATTGTATTTTGATCATCAGGACCAAGCACAGTGCCACCACATAGTAGGTACTCAATACTTGCTGATTTACTGATTTCTTGTACTCTGTGGCTCATTGACCCCACCTCAGAGTTACTTAAAATCAGGTATAGGACAGCTATTTCCTCCACCACAAAACAAATGCCTAAAATACAAAAGATGAATTAACTTGTATTAACAAATTCTTAGATATGAGAAAAACAGCTAATCACCTATACAACTAAGTAGGATTTTTTCAATAGCTACCTCCCATTCGTGTCAGCGATGTGGTGACAGGAGGAACTAAGTCGAGATCACTTGGCAAGCTTGAGCATGGTTTGGGGTGATTTCTGAGTCTTTTCAGCTGGGGCATCACCTGATGGTATGCATCTTATCTTTCAAGAAGTTGTAGTTTAAATAACCTCCACTGGACAACAAGTTCTTGAGCCTTTGAGTTCATGAGGTTAACGCTGGCTAAAGGTGTCTATTTCTCAGGATTGTTATCCAGTGACTTGGGCTCAGGGAAAGAAACTCACACCAGAAGAGTTAGCCAAGGACTTGAAGTAGAGTCTGGTTCAACTAGTTGAGTATGTGTTCTTTCTTCCATCTGTCATGTGATTCATTCAGTCACCATTGCTATCAGAGGAGAAAGGGGAGAGACATCCCACCCCCTTTGTTGGAAGTTCAAGGGAGAGCCGAAGTTAGCGGTGTCCTCACAAAGGAGCTTCCTTGAAAGAAAGCCAAAAGCTGTCTTTCCTCATTCTTCATGGCCCACAAAGAGAGAAGCTCTCCCTAGGTCCTTCACTAATCGTTTTTGGCATGGCCTCTGGTCATGAGGTCATGTGAGTATCAACTGGACACTTCTGGTCACATGTATCTTTTACCAAGTAGCCAGAGCTTATGTCCCACTGTACATAGTCAAATTGATTAAGTTGAATTCCACAGGCAGTGTCCCAGTCCAGCAAATCAGGAGGTTCCTTTGATGACCCCTGTTAAACTAGGAAATTGAAACCCAAGGTAAGTGAGAAGTTAGTAATAGAGTTCCTTGATTGCAAGGCAGCTAGGTTATAGTGGATAGAATGTCAGGAAGACCTGAATATCTGACTTCAGACACTAGTTATGTGTATGGCCCTAGCCAAGTCACTTAACCTCTGTCTGCCTCACCTTCCTCATCTGTAAAATGAAAATAACATCAGCACCTACCTCCCAGGGTTGTTACGAGGATCAGATGAGTTAATATTTGTAAAGCGCTTTGCAAACCTTCAAATTCTATGATAATGTTAGCTATTACATCTACATGACCAGATTTAGATAAACTATAGCCCGAATACTGAAAACATTCAATGACATGCTGCCAGTGATCACTGAGAAATAGTGGAGAATAGAAGAGATCCTATAACAATAGAGAAGGACAAAATATTTCAATTTTTAATATACGAAAGAGGATACAGGGTGCAAACTCTAGGCTAATGAGCTTGATTTGGATTCCTGTCAAAATCCTAGAATATATTAATAGGATACTCTATAAACACTTTAAGAGGGTGGCAATGATGATAAAAGGCTAGCATGACATCCTCAAAAGCAGGTCATGACAGAATAGTATCATTCATATTTTAGGCAGTTATTGGACAGAGACCAGGAAAATACTATAGATATAGTATAACTGGATTTCAAGAAGGTATTTCACAAAATGTCTCATTCTGTCCTTAAGAGAGGTGTGGGCTAGACTGATAATAGAGTTAGCTAGATTCAGAAATGGCTGAATAACTGGAACCAAAAAGTAGGCCTGGGAATAAACTATGTTTAATTTCTGAGGGTCACTCTAGCTGAGGGTAGTCAGAAGATTAGACATTTAGTGATGAATTATTTGGCCAAGAGAACCCATGAAAGGAAGAATATTACAAAAGTCTACTCAGTCTTGTGTACACTCCTTCCACTTCCACAGTGGCAGAAAAAAGGAGGGTTGTATCAAAAGTTAAAATTTTTTTCAACTATTGACAAATGTTACTATAACTGATGATCCTCTAAATCTGAGATCCTTATCCATTGACTAATGAGTGGGTACAATATGGAGGCACAGAATTATATAAATCTTGACATTCTTGCTTGATCTGATCATTAGCCTAGATTTTGGAAAAGCAAATTATGTAAGGTTGTGGGAAAGGATAAGAAAGATTCACAGTTTAAAATTCTGCTGGTAAAGTCAGTCCAGGAAGGATGGCAGTTCTACAGAAACAATGCAGGTAAGCAATACCAAAAGCAACAAAAATGGATATTGGAGTGGAGGGTATGTAGCAACAATTCTGCTAGCAGCTGTTGTGGGGGTGAAAGACCAACACAAACCCAACAAGAATGCTGCTAGCACAGGTCCTTTGATCTGCTTTACTAAGGAAAGCAACGTAAAGGGGTTAACAATCTTACTTTAATCCAACATATACATATAAACTCACTTAGTTCAGGAGGAAAAGCTGGCTATCTGAACTTCAGAGCAAATACAAACAAGTTACAAACATACATACTATAAACAGACCAAATCACAATTCATAGTTACCAGGAAAGCATCACCACGCGGGTTCACTATCCGGGAGGCTCTTAGAGTGGCTGCCCAGAGTCTCCACATCAACATTCATCCAGGAGTGAGAGACCCAGACAAAATGCTAACCTTTGAGTTTTTATATCCTGTTCAGGGCCTTGAGGGCTCAGAGCCTACTTAGCAAAAAGGTGTGGGGCATGGGGCTTAGCACCTAGTTAGCAAAAGGGTGTGGACCTAGGGCTTTGCACCTAGTAAAGCTTAATCAAAGGCATTTGATTACTTTAGCATTTCCAAAAGAGAAAAGAGTAAAAAAAAAGTCTCACCTTCATTGCCAATATAGGGTCGGCATGGGGAGAAATGGAGAAAGATTGGTTCATTGGTTTTTAGCTCTACGATGCATACATTGCCAGAGCTAGCTCAGTGTTTGCGAGTCTCTGAAGGAAAGTATGGGAGAGAAGAGATATTAGACTGACTACTAAACTGAAGGTCTACAGAGCTGTTGTGCTGACCTAATTGTTGTACGCCTATAAAACAGGGCAGTCTACCAGGGCCATGCCACGAAACTAAATCACGTCTGTTTGAATTGTCTTAGGAAAATTCTGCAGATCACCTGGCAGGATAAGGTACCACACACTGAGGTCCTTACTCAAACTAAACTGCCAAGCATTCAAACTCTGCTGGCCATGTTGTCTGAATGCAAAATATACGCTTGCCAAAAAGACTGTTTTGTGGAGAACTCATACAGGGCAGGTGTTCACTTGGTGGTCAGAAGAAGCGATACAAGGATACTCTCAATACCTCTCTTAAGAACTTTGGAATTGATTGTGGGACATGGGAGACACTGGCACAGGACCGCTCAGCATGGCATACCTACATCAGAGAAGGTGCTGTACCCTATGAGCAAAGCAGAATTGAAATAACTCAAAGGAAATGCAAGATGTGTAAATTTAGAGTATCCAACCCAAATGTTCACCCAGACTATTTGTGTCAACCTGTGGAACAGTATACTGAGTTCATATTAGTCTGATCAGCCGCAGTCAGATACATTGAAACTTTTCTCTAGCATAGTGATGTCATTTTGGTCTTCTCCAAGAACGAAGGACAACAACCGACTATTCTAGAAAGGAAGAGGACTACACAAAGGGAAAGGACATTTTCTTAAAACTGATAGGACAATTATCACAACAACATAGTTTTGCAATTCTTATTTAGTCCTTTTTTTCTTTGCCAAGGAGAATGAATTTTGAACTAAAAGGGGTAAAAACAAAAATGGCTAATGAGGACTTGATGCCCAAGATAAGTAAGGCAGTAGGTAGCCAGAGAGTACCTAACTGCTATGGCAGCCATAAGTACTGAGATACTGTCAGGGATCTTTGAAAAATCATGAGTAATGGGGGAGGTCCATATGATTTGCTGTCCTAGTTTTCAAAAAATCAAGAGTAAAGACTCTGAATTATAGGCCAGAGATCTTTGCTTTAATTTCTTGTCAAAAATCTTGCAAGTATTATTAAAGCAATGGTTAGAAAACATTTAGAAAAATAAATGGAGATCACCAAGAATCAGGACAGCTTCATCAAAAACAGGTCATATTTTTTAAAAAATAAGATAGCAAGGAAATAAAAGCTAGTGGAGAAAGTGACAGTCTCTAAGTCAGGATGACCTAGTTTCAAACCCCCCCCCCTTCCCTTAGCACATACTGACCTTCCTGGTTTCCTTTAAGACCCAACTAAAATTCCACCTTCTATAGGAAGCCTTCCTTAACCCTTCTTAATTCCAGTGCATTCACTCTGTTATTTCCAGTTTATCCTGTTTATAGCTTGCTTTGTATATGTTTGTTTGCATGATGTCTTCCCCATTTAATTGTAAGTTCCTTGAAGGCAGGGACTGTTTTTTGCCTCTTTTCGGTCCCCAGTGCTTAGCATGGTGCTGGTACATAGTAAGCACTTGGATAAATGTTTACAGATTGGAAGATCTAGAAATGCTACCTATGCCTCCGATGAATTTAGAATCTTTTTCAAGACTTTGTGGTCTCCAGAGATCCATTTCAGGTTTCTTCTCTTCAATTAAAAAAACACTTACTGAGTGCCTATGCACATGTATAGTGTGATGCTAGGTGTTGGTTCTCTCATGAGTTAGTTGAAGTGCTAGGTTAGCAAGGAAAGGTTTATTAAGCCTCAGCAGGTTCTGCAAACTTCCTAGATATCCCTCCAGGAAGGGAGCACGGTTCAAGTTTGGACACTTCAAGTCTGTATACAATTGTCCCTGTACTAATGATTGTGAACTCTGGTTCCTACTGGAATCAGGGACAGGTTTCTTTACACCTACTGGTACTTCTTGCTGTTGTTAAGTCATTTTTCAGTCAAGTCTGAGCCCATTTGAGGTTTTCTTGGCAAAGATACTGGAGTGGTTTGCCATTTTCTTCTCCAGATCATTTTATAAATGAGGAAATTGAGGCAAATAGGGTTAAGTGACTTGCCCAGGGTCACACAGCAAGTAAGTGACTAAAGCTGGATTGTACTTAGAAAGATTAGTCTTCATGACTTCAGGATCCTTACTCTATCACACCCCTTAGTTGCTGCATGGAAAATGTAATATTATGCTGTCCTTGGAGTAGCCAGATTCAAGCTCTATGAGATTCTCAAGAACTCTTCTGTAGCTCCTATGACTCTGTGTTTTCCTTCTGCCATATCTCCTCCTTGTTATATTCTTTCATCTGCCCTCTTAACTCTGGTTTTGATTCCTCTTTAGCAATACAGAATAGTTTTATTACTGGAAAACTTCTTGGATCATTTCCTTGGATCACCTTCTCCAGGGATTCTTCAGTGTCTCTAACATGCTACAGCAGTGGTGTGAAACTTAAGGGATCCCTGTAGCCAAATGTTAATTTAGAAAACCGCAAATTAACATTATCTATTTTGCACTGTATTTTTATTTATTTTATTAAACACTTTCCAATTACTTTATAATCTGGTTCCTATTGCACTCAGGAGTTTTGTGGGAGGGGTGGGTGACTCTTCTACACTAGAGCCTAGGAGAGGCATGGGATAAATTCAAAACTCCAGAATCTGCCATTACCAGGTAAATCATGGCTTCATGGTCACTTACGAGATCTTGATTTTTGAGGGGTACGAACACTAAGCCCAAACACTAAGCCCAAAATTTAATGATGATCAGGATTCCTTGAAAAGGTGAAATTGTAGCATACATCCAAAATATTTATTATGAACACTAGACAATCTTTGCTGCCCAAGAAAGCATTGGGCATTTAAATGACATTTTTCCAAGTACTTACTTTGGCAGGGGCGGTTATGCATGTGAGGCCTTAGCTAGGGTGGCTAAATTGAATTTTCTAAATATTTGGATGTAAATCACTGTAGTTATTACCCATACTTAACATTCAAATGTACAGAGCCAATGGCCGTCTGGAAGATTTCATTTTCTACAGAGTAATATTAATAATGTCATATTCTGTGGAAGCTGGACAGCCTCTTAAAATTTACAGTTACTCTATTTGCTCTATAATTGAAAGGCTCAAATTACAAACCCCAAAACACTTTGCTTCAAGCACCAGAGGAATCTACGTTCAGGTTGGCGATCAGACCACACTGAAAGCAGCTGATCATGGACATTTGAGTCCGTTTTCAACTGTGTTCGCTTTTCACAGACAATACTTTTAAAGTCTTTGGTTTTTGCATCAAGTAGAGACCTTGGAAAAAAATTCTTAATTAATTTACTTTAAAGTCAGATGTCTACAGTAATTCCACTAAAAATCTAGTAGAAAAAGACTCCTCCCTTTGAGATCAGTGCCTTCAACCTAAAAATACTATGCATAGGAAGCTACACGTGAATAAGCCAATATCCAACTCCGTGGAAATAAATGCTTCCTGTTAAACAGTGGTTGAAATGAAGGGTCTGTTTTTGTTTAAATTTTACTGTTGGGAGAGGAGGTAACCAGTTGACCCCACTTCTTTTTTCTCTATAAAAAACTACTATGTTATCCCAAAGAATCATTCATTCTTAATCATCTTTTATACTTTATGTCCTCACTAATGGGAGTAGTGCTAGCTCCCATACTCCAGATCCCAATCGTACATGCCTCCTTATCATGTACTGTTAGTGTTGTTTGTTGTTGTCATCGAGTTGCTTTTCAGTCATGTCCAACTTTCCTGACCCCATTTGAGGTTTTCTTGGCAAAGACGCTGCAGTGGTCTGTCATTTCCTTCTCCAGCTCATTTTACAGATGAGGAAAATGAGGCAAACAGGGTAAAGTGACTTACCTAGGGTATCTAGTAAGTGTCTGAGGACAGATCTGAACTCAGGAAGATGAGTTTTTCTGAATCTAGGCCCAGCACTCTATCCACTGTGCCACCTACCTGCCCCATGGACAGCCACCTAGTTGCCCTCTGGACTACTCTTGTCCATATCCTCCCCAAAGTCCTTTACCTGCTGTTTACCCACCTCCCAAGATTCTTTCCTCAATATCTCTTGACATCTTATGGATACCAGTGCAACATGCAGGCCATCCACAAGTTTTCTCTCAATCACACTACTTGACCAATGCCCTTTCTTTTCCAGGCATGCATCTCTCTGGTGATATTGTTTATATTGCTTCTGCTGTATAATTCTTTCTTGGTAACTACCCACACTGGACCCCTTCATTGTCCTTTGAGTGATATGAAATCTTAATTCTCTAGAGGTGTGATATCCTGTGACTGGTGGCTATACAGCATCAACTTGGGGAAAATTATGTTAAAAATATAGACCTTGGGGCAGGTAGGTGGTGCAGTGAGTAGAGCACCAGTCCTGGAGTCAGGAGGACCTGAGTTCAAATCCAGCCTCAGACACTTTACACACTTACTAGCTGTGTGAACTTGGGCAAGTCACTTAACCCCAATTTCCCTGTCTTTCCCTCTCCAAATATGAAGATGTGAACACTGAGGAGAATAGGGCATTCTAGGCTTACAGAAAGACACATACAATGGTAGAAACAGAATAAGGAAAGCAGAATCTGTAGAATATAAGCTTTTTGAAGATTATCTTAATTTTGCTTATGTATTTATAATCCTTCTCCCAGTCAGTACCTGGCAGAGTAGGTGCTTAATAAGTGCTTTGATTAATTGCTAGGAATAGCACGTAAGCCGGTATGACCAGACCATAGGAATCGTGAAAAGGAGTAATGTGAGATGTTGGAAAGGCCGGAGCTAGACTGTGAAGGGCTTTATGTATTTAGCAGAAAAAATTGTAGATGTAACATCCCAGAAACAACAGTGAGTCAGTCTCACTAGCTGTCCTGCATCTGACAGAATGGTTCACTCAGAGCCTGAAGGTTCAAACAATCCACTTAAAAAATATGCATTCAAATGTCTTCAGATAAGAGCAGTTGCCAGGGTGGTTAAAGACCTGTACAGGAAGATGAAAGCAGATTTAAAACCTTGTGCAAGGAGGTTTCCTGGGGTTGTAGGAACACTAAAAACCACTTTTATATTGTTTTGTTTTGTTTTCCTGAAGGGCCCACAGTGAAGCCCTACCTGGGGCAAAGTGAACAAAAACTGCCCCAAGTTTACACCATGGCATCCTTGCTTAAAACAACCCTTTCCTATAACAGAGCTATCAAATATTTCTGAGTCATAGAGTGGCAATGTGTTGGATCAGCTCTGCAAGTTACCCACCTAACCTCAAGGATAATGCTGTTATATTCTGGACAATAGGCTTTCTTCCACTAACTCCTTGTGTGATTTTGGTTAAACCACTTAACCTCTTTCAGATTCTGTTTCCACATTGCCCACAAGGAGAGAGATCCCACTGCCTCTCATGGTGGCCCATTACACTTTGGACAGCTCTAATTATTAGAAAGTTTTTCCCTGCCTATATGGGATTCAGACCCACAGTTTAAGAAGCACTGAAAGGATCTCAAGTGGAAAAAGCTTAAGAAGCCCTGCTCCACATGACAGAATTTAAGGTACATCTTACTGCTCCAAGCTTTGAAGTACAGACTAAGAAGTCCTAGTTCCTTCAATCAATCCTCTTACGACGTGAACCCAAGGTCCTTTACTAGTGGGGACTTCTTCTTCCATACCATCTCCAACTTACCAGTAACTTTCTTCTTTTATTAATATTATTTCAACTTCTTTGTGTAGCACATCAGGAACTATGGTTAGATACCAAATGTGAAGGATCCATGGTTATTAATGGAAAAAGATAATGAAATGAATAATGAAGATAAATATAGAAAAAATAATGAAAACTTGTTATACAACTCTTTAGAAATCTTTTCCATTTTTCATTGTTTTTCTCCATTTTCCTATATTTCTAAATATTAATTTTGCATATAAGATTTAGAGATTGAAGAGACTTGAGAGTAGGTTCAACCCCTTTGTTTTGCGGATTAGAAAACTGAGACTCAGAGACAGGAAGTGATGTGTTTATTGTCACAAATCTATTAAATATCAGATCTAGGATTTAAAACCGTGTACTCTGACTCCAAATTTGATGTTCTTTCTACTGCAGCATATGGCTCCTTTGTTACTTCTCTTTTCTCTTACATAATATATAACAAAATACAAAATGAATGTCTACTTTGTTTCAGTAAATTCAAGGTATTTCCCATTTTAAATGTTTTCTTGCCCTTGCAAAATCAAATCAACCAACAAATACTTATTATACTCAAGCCTAATATTCATACAGTCTTTTGCTCATCAGGAGAAGAAATGTGTAGGTTGAAATGGGAATTCAGCCTGAGATGACCTTCTCTAAATTAAATATTTTATGATGTTTATCTGACAGAAATTTCTACCTAAGGCTTCATCTTCTTCATGGAGTCCACTCTGGTCTTGATCTGAGGCATCAGTGCTGGGAAAGCCTAGTGGATTTGCTGTGGCAATGATGCTCTAGGAGTAGTCAAAAAATATTAGAGATACGAGATAGATATGGCAGTAGGCATTACATAGTTTAGAGTCAAAATTTCTGGGCTCAAGTCCCAGCTCCAACACTTGTTAGCTGTACATTTCATCACTGTGGCCTTCAGTCTACTCACCTTTAAAATGACAATATTTGCCCTTACAACCTTTTAAAGTTGCTGTGCAACTTAACTTTAAAGAAATGGGCATTAAAATGTTCTGTAATCATAAAGTACTAAATACACATAAGCTAGTAGACATGTTTTCTTTTGCAAAGGAATTTATAATTTATTCTTTAAAATAACACTTAAACATAAGAATTTGCCTAATGTTACAATCTTTGATTTTTAAGTGCATTGTTCGGTTTTGTTTTTATACTGAAGTCAGTTCCCCTTAAACCCATCTCCTTCCATCAAATCTTTCACTATAATAAAGAAAAACATTTAAGTAAAGCCAATTTAGAGATCCATGGCCTCTGACAATGTCTACTGGGACATTCAGTCATAACATAGTGAAATGAAAATGGTGGTGTGAGGAAGACCTTGCTTTGAATCCCTACTCTAACTCATACCAGCTGTGTAACTATAGGACTTCTTAACCACAATGACCACTTAACTTTGAATGAGTCTAGTAATATCTGTAGTACCTACTAAGAAGATGCACATTCGATTCCTTGTCAGCTTTCCAAGGTCAGATTGTTCATTATACCTCATAAGAGTTCAACATTAGCTGTTATTTTTTGACCCTGAATTCTGCCTGGGTTGGTCTATTTCTCGGAAATACCCAAGCCTGACTCAGTGTGAGAAGAAATGTGCAAGTTGAGAGTAGAATTTAGCATGAAACAATCTTCTCTAAGCTAAAGAAGTCTTATTTTATAGCACTGACTGTAAATGAGCTTATAATTAGCCAGAAATACAAACATTTTCATGTAAGTATCTACTCTGAACACCAACAGATAATTAAATGCCCTGCTGCAGAGTCTGGGAAAAGAAAAGAAAAAGGAAAATTTCAAATTAGAGCTAAGACCAACCATTCAACAGTCGGCGCGTTCCCTTCTAAGACCAAGTGGGCAACAAGAAAGTTCCACAAACTTTTTGTAAACAGGCTTTGTGTATGCCCAGGTAATCTAAGATAGAAGTGCCCATGTGGGAGATGCCAGGGATCTGCCTCTGGGAATAATGTGTTCCTCTACCATGTGGGTGGGAGCAGTCTCTTTTCATTGTCTGTATAGCCAAAACAGCCTTCATCTTTAAAACTACGACTACTATAGTTTCTGTGTCTCTCTTTGTCTCTTTCTGTCCCTCTGTGTGTATATCTCTCTCTCTCTCCCTCCCCCCCTCTAGGCCCCTCTTTCCCCAGAGGTGTTCATGGGGTGAAGATCCCATTACCTGAAGTTTAGGCACTATGCACTATGCATTGAGCATTGTGGAAGGAAGGACTGCTTTTGGCTTCCCCTTTAGGCTTTGTGTTCCTGAGAATCAGACTCGGAATTTTGGTTTGTTTCATTTGCCCTTTTCAATTCTAGGCATTGGAGATAGAGGAGTTTGAGTCATGGCAATCTTCAAACCAAACTCAGAAGCCAGATGTCACTACTGTTGGCCCAGCAGGGCAGCCTCAAGAAGCCAAGACAAGTCCAGGGGAGTTTTGACTGAGAACTTTGTGGGACTCGGATATATGGGATTGTTGTTAAACTGTAAACTCGATATTCCTCCCATTCTTAGAGACTGAGCTGGCCTAGTGAGGGGATTATGCTTCCCCTACCCATGTTGGGAGGGGAAATATTTGCTTGTTCTTACTATACCTTTGAGGTGAATATTACTGTGTAAAAGGTGATTGTTAAGTGGTTAAATGGAACTGGGGTGCTGGGGACCCCTAAACTTGTAAGCTCCTTGGGGGCAGGTACTATCTTTTGCCTCTTTTTCTACTTAACACAGTGCCTGGCACATAGTAAGTACACAATAAATATTTATTGATTGATTAATATATGTGTATACATATTCAATAATATATTCATATGTATATATACCATAATGTATATAATTTTGAAAGTGTCTATGTGTCGTTGACTCATATATACAAGAACAAATACAACACATATTTTATGTGTGTGTCTTTGTGAGTGCATTGTGCATTTTTGTGAACAGGCACAAGTATGCCTTCAGGAAGGTGTGCTCATGTGTGTCTACACCACTCACACACACTCAGAAAGATATATGAATACACAGATATGATCATGGCAGTGTTCCTTATTACAGCCATGTGTGTAATGATGGATGCCTAGCCCTTTCCAAAGGTCACTGGTTAAAATAGATTTACTTCTCTGATTTGAGGTCATTAAGACATTATGGTAACAGACCCCCAAATTCATGGCATATGGTCATTGGAATGCAGCTAGAAAACAAAAGGAGAACTTCACAATGAAGGAGTCTAAGATCTGAACTTAGGAAAAGTAGGCAACTGTTGGTAAAAAATAAATAAAGTGGCCAAGCTCCATGGATTAAAAGTCACTTTGGATGGGTGGGTGGAGGGGAGGAGGGGTAGAATTGATCCTCCGCTTTTTCTTTTCTGGGTTGTTGATGAGGCCTGTGAGGGTGGGGGAGGGGAGTGGGGGGAAACAGACACAAAAACAGAGAGAGTGAGAGAGAGAGAGAGAGAGAGAGAGAGAGAGAGAGATTATGGGCTTTGTGAATCCAATAATGAAGAATTTTCTCCAATTACAGCATTTAGCAAAACACAGATTCTGTTTTCTCTAAAGCATAAAGCTCAGCTGTGGGAACAAACAACAACAAAAAAGAGTTTAAAACAAAACCGCAGGATGGGAAATGCTTCTTTTTTCCATATTCCAAGCACAAGCATTCTACTTGTAAAACAGGGGCTGGAAAAGAAGCCAGTGATAGTTATAATATTAGTGACTCACCTTACAGAATCCAAAGACAGAAGGTAAGAAAGCCAAGAAGTTGGAGTCTTTCTTTTATCAAGAAGAGAGGAGAGATTACACACTAAATATGATCATATGAAGAAAAGTCAATGAGAATGAAAGAACAAAGGGCCCCTGTGGGGACTTACATGGAAGAACTGAAAAAGTGATACTTTATGTGATGAAATGAATTCATTTCAATGTAAGTAGAGGCTAAGCAAGTACAGAGCTTTTATTGATGACTCATGTTGTTTTAAATAAAACTTTTAATTGAAAATAGAAATAAAGTGAGTGATTAAGATTATTTTAGAGAAATAAAGACATGATTTTACTTGTAGTTTTAAAAAATCATATTTTGGAGTTCACAAGTGCCCATAAAACCGATTTATATATAACCTGCTGAATGTCCACACTCACTCTGGGACACCTTTATTTCATTAAATATATGTTCGGCAAAGCAAAGGCTATGTCTGGAAAATGTAGTGGAATGTTTAGTTTTCTACTTTCCATGTGACAAAAATGTTCCTTTCTTAATGTATGATAACAAGAACTCTAGAAATTTAGGAAGCTAAACTGATTTCATTTGAACTTTTCACTGTCTAGGTGCTCACTACATTAAACTACTCTAAATCACTCAGAGATTAGACTCTTTCACATGTAGAAAAATATTCAGTGGAGAGGCTATTGGGGATAGAAGTCATCCCATATAAAAGGAAATTAAAGGGATGACCTAGTGGGAAGATCTGAGGCCTTCCTCCCTTTCCAGTCTCGTTATACTTTACTCTCCTCCATTCACTCTAAGATCTAGCTACATTGGCTCTGCTATTTCTCAAACACAATAGTTTGTCTCTTGTTTGTGTATTTGCCTTAAATGCTCTTCAACCTCACCTCTCATTGGTTTCTCTGGCTTCCTTCAAGACTGAACTCAAAAGTCCACCTTCTGCAGGATGGTCTCACCTCTTGCACTCCTAGCTCCCACTGGTCCCTACCCCCTGACATTACCTTCCATTTATACTGCACATATCTTATACACATATAGTTATTTGTATGGTGTCTTCTCCATTAGAATGTGAGCTATTTGAGAGTAGTGACTGTATCCTCAGCACCCAGTACACCGCCACATGATAAGCGCTTTAAGAAATGCCTCTTGACTTGACTTGACTTTTCAGACTTTCAGAGATGAAAGGGATCATAGGGGTCATCCAGTCCAACCCATAAATGGAAACCCATAAGGTAAGTAGGAAGAAAGAACCCAAAACACTAAATCTTACATGAGGGGTCATCTAATGTCTTTGCTTGGGGATCTCTAATGAAACCCAACATCTCCTGCAATAACCCCTTTCATTTTTTTTTGTATAGCCTTAATTATGACGGAAGTTCTCCTTTGTGAGGGGAACACCCCTGCCCCCCCTTCCACACACCTTTATGTTAAGCCAAAATTTTCCCTTTTTTTTTCCTTCAGTTTCCCCTTATTGCCCCTAGCTGTGGTCGCTCAAACTAAGCAAAACAAGTTTAATCTTGCTTCCACAGGGAAGTCCTTCAAATATTTGAAGATAGTTATCATGTCCTCTGATGTCTTCCCTAAGCTAAAGATACCTAACAGATCTCTCTATGACATAAATGAGAGACCCTCTACTATCTTGTTTTCCTCCTCAGGACACTCTCCAGTTTATCACTGGCCTTACTAAAATGTTTTGTCTGTACCTAAACACAGTATGTCAGATGAGTATGACCAGAGCGGACCATATCAGGACTGTTACCTTCTTACTCCTGTGCAACATCTCTGCGCATTGATTGGGGCAATGCCCTGTCGGCAATGCACTGCATATATGTAAGGGGACATGATTCCTGCTTGGCTGACACAACACTAAATACTAACTACTATGTACCATATTCATATGAGGCAATTTTTTTTTTTTTTGACACACACTCCAAAAGAGGACCTTGAGAGGTGGATCAAGAAACAGATTAGGCTGAAACTTGTGAATAAAATAGTAGAGCCCCAGAGCCCCGGGGCATGTAGGAGAAGCCAGCCCCAATCAAGTCCCTTGTTTTCTAGCACCAGAAGCCACAAGGATTGTTGAGAGTAGACTTCTCCTCAATGAGATAGTTTTCTCTCCTGCTTTGAGCTGAGATCTTATCTCACTCCCAACTGAAGAGCTCATTTACTCTTGTATATTCAATCGCATATCTAATCTTCTGCTTTCTCTGATTAAGAAGTTTTTAATAGCTTTTTATAATGGTATTTTGGAGCTAAGGGCTACCCTTTCTCTTGAAATGATCAAGGTTAGTAATTTTTTTGTTTGGAACACCCAAAGTATTGGATGTACCCTTAGACTAGAAATATTTGTGGGACGGCACATACAATTCTGGCCTAGTGCTCCCTCTTGGATATAGGAGACTGAAGGAGAAATTGTGCAGCCGTGGTAATCCTGGATCCTGCATGCCCTTCTCCCTTCCAGACTAGTGGTGCTGGAATGGGCCTCCTCCTCTCACTCCTTACTTAGATGAGTCAGATCCTAGATTGTATCTGTCTATGCCACTCTCAAGTTGTCTCTTTATATAATGGACAGCCCAACACAGATGTCTGTCTTATACCTGAAAACTTTGCCTCTCTTAATAGAACTTAAAATCACATTAGGTTTATTAGCTGCGAAATCACCTTGTGGCTTATAATGAGCATGCAGTAAGCTAAAACCCTTATATCTTTTTTTTTTTTTCCAAATGAATTATCTGGCTATGCTCCATTAATTTTGCACTTTTGATGTTCAATTTCTGAGTCCAAATACAAGACTTTGCATTGAACCCTATTAAATTTCATTGTATTGGATTCAGGACTAATATCCTAAGCAGTTCAACATCTCTCTTTAAAAAATAAAAATTATGGATATATTTTATTTTTTGTCACCTACATTTCCCACTGAAAGTACTTTAAAGGCAGTGAACAAGTCATATTCATATTTCTATACCTTAGAAAGATAGTACTTAGATCACACTTAATGCAATTTCCTAATTATATAGAAGAAAAAATTGAGGGGCGGGGTGGAGGAAAATTTTTGGTGTGGTTTCGTGGAAGAAGTATTGCACTTGGAGTTAGAAGTCTCAATTCACTATCTGTGTGACCTTGGAAAAGTCCCTTTATTTTTCTGAATGGGATGATGTTAACAGTTGACCTACATACCTCACAAGGTATTCTAAAATTAGACAAATACTTCTTGTGAATTTTATATGAGTTCATATTCATATAGGCAGTATGCAGTATAGAAAGGCCCTTTCAATATTAAGAGTTTGCTATGTGTCAGGTATGATCCTCGGCATAGTAATAATAGTAATAGTTAACATTTACATAGCACCTACTATGTGCCAGGCACTATGCCAGGCACAAGTATTATCTTATTTGACCCTGACCTGGGAGGTAGGTACTATTATTACCCTCATTTTACAGATGAGGAAATTGAGACAAACAGAGGTTAAGTAACTTGTTCTGGTCACACAGCTAAGGGTCTGAGGCTCAATTTGAGCTCTGGTCTTCCTGACTCCAGGTTCATTACTCCATCCGTTGTACCGCCTAGATGCATAGGAGACATATCCAAAAGTGAGATGGTCCCTGATCTCAAGGAGCTTATGTTTTATGAGAAGATTATAGCATGCTCATCTAGTTGAACCTTACTATAGTCTAACCCACATATTTTATAAGGGAGTCTCATAGAAGAGAAGTGACCACCAACAATAACTGATAGTTATATGGTGTTTCCATGTTAACAAAATGACAACCTTGTGAAATAGATCCCATATTATTTCACTTGGTCCTCACAACAATCTTGAGAGGTAGATACCATTATCCCCATTTTATGGCTGCAGAAACTGGGCCGAGAAAGGCTAAGTGACTTCCCTGGTTACATAGCTAGTAAGCATCTGAGTAGAATTTGAACTCAGGTCTTCCTGCCTCTGACTCCAACACTCTATGTACTATGCCACCTAGCAGCCTCAAATGAGATACCACATGTGAAGTGTTTTGCAAATCTTAAAGCTTTATAGAAATGCTATCTATTGGGTAGTTAGGTGGTGCAGTGGACACAACGCTGGCCCTAGAGTCCGGAGGACCTGAGTTCAAACCCACCCTCAGATACTTCCTATCTGTGTGACTCTGGGAAAGGAACTTGACTCTTATTGCCTCAACAAAAAGCTAGCCATCCTACCACTACCACTACTTATAATTATAGTGGTAATGATAATAAATAGATACTACAGGCATCATTACCATTTTACAGATGATAAAACTGAGAGTCAGAGATGTAAAGTGACCTGATCATGGATACACAGCTAGTAAATGTCAGAAGGCCTGATGCTGGTGTACTCATACCCTGGGCCACTGGGTTGAACATCAAAAGAATGAAGACTTCAGACAACAAGACTTACATAGAGCTGAGTGCGTGCACCATGTATGATAGCTACATTATTTGGGTATGCCTTATTCATTACAAACATGGCGTGTAACTGCTTAGCTTCTGTCATCTATTCATCTCAGTTTTGGGGAACCCTAGCATCAAACCTAAATTCCCCGTATCAACCCGTTCCGCCATACATAAACTTAATCCAGAGCACTGTTTGGAGAATGTTTAAAAAGAATGTTTAAAACACTGCCCTCAATCATCACAGGACCCTGGAAGACAGCAGCCCAAACCAACTGGTACCATGGCAATGAATTTGTAGATATTTCTTCCTTCACTGCAGTGATTCAGAATTCACCTCTTCCAGGGCAAATCTACCTTTCCCCCCTACTTGTTCTGTATTCTCATCTTATCCAGTTCATTCCCTATTCTCTTTCCTCCCATGTTCTTCCTTTCCATTGAGCTCTCTAGAATACCCACTCCATCGATCCTTAACAAACCTTTCCCCCCTAGAAAATCTTTTCTTTTCACACTCTTCTTGTAATTGCTAAAACCTGGCTTCTCCTGGGCCACAGTATATCACTAAGATACCCACTCCAGTGCTGGTTGCTCCTGCTTTCATGTCTCCGATCTTAGCCAGTCAAGGAAAAGAATTGGCATGCTCCTTAATTCCTAATGACATTTCTAGATCTTTCCTCTGCCATTGCCACTCAGCAACTTCCTCTCCTATGAGAGTTACTCCATCTATTTTTATCATTCTGATCTTTGTTGTTGTGAAAAAATGAGAAAATGTATGTAATGTAAAGTACTTTTCAAATCTTAGAGTAATATCTAAATTTCAGCCATTATCATCATCATCAACATCACTGGCCTCCACGCCACACTCACTCCTTTATCAATTTAAGATAGAAGGAAAATCTTCAATGACCAAACTAACCATTAGTAGATGTTATGACTATCAAACTCTATAACTAGGCACTCATCTTTGAAATACTGAATTATTCTCTTTATAAGAGTTAACTATATGTGTAATTAATTTAAAGGGGTCTACTCACTCCCCATCTTACCTATTAAAGTCCCTCCCTTCCTTCAAGGACCAACACAGAAGATGTTAAACTTAGAGATAGATGGGGCCTTAGAGATAATCTAGCCTCAACCACTCCACTTAATAGATATGGAAACTAAAGCTCAGAAAGGTAAAGAGTTTTATCAAAGGTCATATTGCTAATAAGTATCAAAAGTGAACTTTGAGCCCACAGTCCTGTGAATGCAGGGTCAGTACTACTGTGTCCACTAAAGGTGTTGCGTGCTTTCTGCATTACATGAATTCTTGTAGAGGCATTTTTCTTAAGCACTCCCTGATCCACCCCACCTCCAAATGAAAGTGATGCTGTCTCCTTAATTTATTTTTTTCTTTTAAAATTTTTTCTTTTATTTAATTTTAATTTTCAACATTCACTTTTATAAGTTTTTGAGTTCCAAATTTCCCCCCTTCTCTGCCCGTTCCCCAAGATGACAAGCAATATGATATAGACTATACATGTACAAATGTATTATACATATTTCCACATTAGTCATGTTGTAAAAGAAGAATCAGAACAAAAGGGAAAAAACCATGAGAAAGAAAAAAAGAGAAAATAGTACACTTTGATCTGCATTCAGACTCCATTGTTCTTTCTCTGGATGTGGATAGCATTTTTCTATCATGAGTATTTTGGGGTTGTCTTAGATCATAGTATCGATGAGAAGAGATAAGTCTATCAAAGTTGGTCATCATACAATGTTGCTGTTACTGTCTACAGTGTTCTCCTGATTCTGTTCACTTCTCTCAGGATCAGATCATGTAAGTCTTTCCAGGTTAGATCATCGTATTGCTGAGAAGAGCTAAGTCTATCAAAGTTGTTCATTACAAAACTTTGCTGTTACTGTCTACAGTGTTTTCCTGGTTCTGCTTACTTCACTCAGCATCAGTTCATGTAAGTCTTTCCAGGATTTTTGAAATCTGCCTGCTCATCATTTCTTATAGCACAATAGTATTCCATTACATTCATATACCACAACTTGTTCAACCATTCCCCAATTGATCGGCATCCCTTCAATTTCCAATTCTTTGCCGCCACAAAAAAAGAGCTGCTATAAATAGTTTTGTACATGTGGGTCCTTTTCCCTTTTTATGATCTTTTTGCCATACAGAGCTAGTAATGCTATTGCTAGACCAAAGGGATACTCCTCTTCTTAAACATCTCTCAGTACTTTGCCTAGATTTCCTGTTATCCCTTTCACATTCTATGTAGCTCATATCATTCTTATTTGTGTATATTGTGTGCCTTCCTAATAGACTATAGATTCATTGATGGTAGGAACATCTTTGTATCTCTATCCCCAACTGGGCTTTGTACCTAGTAGGTATTTAATCTATTTTTACAAAACTGAATGGAATGGAAATACAAGTCAGAAGGGACCTCAAAGGTTGTCTAGTCAAATCCATATCTAAATAATTCCTACCTGTACGATACACCTGACAAATGGTCATCAGTGTTTGAAAGATGACCGACCTCCAGTGAGGAAGAACCCAATGCCTCCCAAAGCAGCCTATTGTACTTTTAGATAGCTCTCATTGTTAAGAAGCTTTTCTTTCCATCAAACCCTATCTGTGCCTCTTTGTATCTCATCTCTTGCTCCTAGATTCAACTCCTGGAGCCCAGCAGAAAAAGTCTTAACCGTTTCCTGAATAATAGACGTTCAAGAAAAGTTTGAAGAAAGCTAACTTGTTCCCCAGTCTTCTCTTACACAGTCTAAAATTCTCAGTTTCTTCAATCAAATCGTCATATAGCAGGATCTTGAATTAAATTGAATTGTACTGAATTTAATTGAATGATTGTGGTAGTAAATACTTAAAATAAATCTTAACTGGAGGGTGCACAAATAGTTTGGGATTAGGGAGATGTAGGTGTGTGTAATTCTAAGAGGTTTTTCCACCTAAGGCAAAGAGCAAGCTTGCATCTTACCCTGCAGCAGTAGTAATTGGAGTAAGTTTATGCTGTTGCCTGCCCTTTCGGTTTCGAGTTTTAAAGAGCAGCTACTTTAAGAGCACACTGCCAGAGCCCCTTCAGATACCTGAGAATGTTGCCAGGCTGCTTCTCCCACTGAGCTCACCCCCTGAAATGCAAAGCTTCCAGTTGCAGTCTGATTGTAATGGCAATTCCTTTAGTGGACTTTGCTAAGCAGATGATTACATTCCTAAGCTTGTTTTGCTTAGTTAGCATTTTTACCTGCTGTGAGGTGTTTTCTTTGGATGGTTACCTACAAATACATGACTGACCTCACTGTGCACAAAGCAGGCTGATGAGTACAAACAGGGCTGATTGGACATGCTTGATAAATCACCACCCACATCCTTCCAGCAGCAAAAATGAAATAGTGAAGGAAGGGGGAGGGGGAGGAAGAAGGACATAACTGGTGAGTGTTCCATGAAATGGAGCCTATTTAATATCACCAGCTGGAAATACTCTGAGTGCTCCAGAGGAAGGTACCAGCCTAACTTATCTTTACACCCAATAAGTCTGAAATCCTAATGGATGCTCCAAAGGTTCTGCTTACAGCTCTAGGGGGTTCCTCTGGAGCACCATATAATTAATGGTGATCTCCACCCCCCAAACACACACATGAATATATGCAGCCACATATTTTCAAGTTAGAAAAGTATCACTCTTTTGTAAATGAGACATGGTATTCGACATAGGTTTTGAAGGCATACTCTCTCTCTCTCTCTCTCTCTCTCTCTTTCTCTCTCCCTCTCTCTCTCTTTCTCTCTCTGTCTCTCTGTCTTTCTCTGTCTCTGTCTCTCTGTCTCTCTCTGTCTCTGTCTCTCTCCCTGTCTCTCTCTCTCTCTCTTTCTCTCTCTTTTATAAGCACAGTAGACCCTAACTAATTATATTAGCAACTGGGGGAATTAAAATAATCTGGTCAATTGTGCGGCTTACTAAATTGAAAAGATGAGGCCTCAACCACATGGAGATTTCCTTGGAAGGCACAGTTTCTCTGCTGCCTTCGGACAAGTGAAATTTCACTGTAATTATTTATGACACTCCACAGCATACTAGCAAATACACTGGGTGATGTTTTGCAAGAATAATGACATTTCAGGAATGTGAGATCTCCCTGGGTCCTTCTTCAGTGAAACCTGTGGTGAGAACCAGAGTAATACTGATGATTTTCCTATGAGGCTATGCTTGGAGATGAACACATTTCAAAGTAGGGGTAGGGGAGAAGAATTCTCTGATATTACATTAATTTATCTTTGGTTAATGAGCTCAGAGAATTGGGGGCATTAAAAGATCCTAAATCAAAGCACATATTATTGCCATCCTCATTATGCTCATTATGAAAAACTCTTTTTGGGGGGAGTGGCTAAAAAAAAGCTATCCCTTTTAGTTTATGCAGCATGATTATTTCCCCTTAACAATAACCCCCTCCATTGTAGCATTAAATCCTTTTTTTCTAAGAAAGACCCACACATAAGCAAAGTCAACTCCACATGCCAGTGTATACAACATTCCATATCAGTAGTCTACACCTCTGCTGAGAGAAGGGAAATGTTTCTCGTCTGTTCCCCAGGGTGTAAATTGCTAATTTCAGAGTTCTTTTTAGTGTTATTAATGTTAATAATACTCTACTATCATGAGAATCTCTCGTGACAACACAATTGACTCAACAAACATTATTAAGCACCTACTATGTGCCAGGCACTTGGTTATAGGCTTCCGACTGTGAAAACTACAAATACAAGATTTTCATAATAAGAGGTAGCTACAACATTGTTATATAATTGTATATATTATTGTCGAGGCGGCTAGATGGTTCAGTGGATAGAGTGGTGGGCCTGGAGTCAGGAAGACCTGAATTAAAATCTGGCCTCAGAGGCTCTCTAACTGTGTGACCCAAGGCAAGTCAATTAACATTTGGTTTGCCTTAATCTGCTGCAGAAGGAAATGGCAAACCTGTACAGTATCTTTGCCAAGGAAATCCCATGGACAGTAGGGCAACTGAACAACCACAATATTATTAAGTCAGAAGCAATACCAGCAAACGGTAATGATAATAACAGTAACTACACAGTATTTCTCCATACGTCTGCCTCTTGAAATCCCTAGTGACCTTCAGGACTCAGCTGAGTCACCTCCTACAAAGGGCCTTAGCCTGACTTTATCTGTTGCTAGAGCTCTCACCCTGCTTCCATTGTAATTACTTTGAATGGATTTTTTAACCTATTTCGTATTTACTATCCCCATGCTCACCCTCCCACATATGTTGTTTCTCTAATGGAACATAAACTTCTTGAGGACAGGGACAATTTTTCTTTGTTTTTGCATCCTCGCTGCCTAGTACAGTGCCCATCACAAAGTACGTGCTTAGTAAATTGGTTGAATGCTTATTGCTGAATGCTTTTACTATACCTACTTAAATAGCAGGCAAGCTCAAGGCTATACACTCATCTCTGCTCTCTGGCTGCCATGCAGAACCAAAGGAGTCACCAGAGAGGGCAGCTGATAGCTATTTACCTGTAAAGAAAAGCTGTTTCCAAGAAAAAAAACCACAAACCAGAGGATAGGATAGAACAAGTGAAGGCTGCCAAAAACACATTTTTGCAAACCTTGGAGGAAGAGTCAGGGCATTCAGGAAGACAGGAAAGTACAGAGATTACCATCATCCCAATAGTTTACCTACATAATCTTACTAGATTTCAACAAGGTAGGGACTATAGCAATTATGCCTATTTTACCGATGATGGTAACTGAGGCACAAAGAGATTAATTGAAGGGAGAAGAGAGGGGAGAGAGAGAGGGAGGATGGGGATGGAGGGGGAGAAAAAGAAGGGGACAGAAAGAGAAAGGGGGAGGAAAGGAGAGAGGGGGAGGGAGGGGAAGAGAGACAGAGGGAGAGAGAGACAGAGACAGACAGACACAGAGACAGAGAGACACAGAGAGAGGAAACATAAATCTTGTTCTCAAAAAGCTTACAATCTATTGAGGGAAAAACATGTACACAAATACACTACAATATAAGGGATAGTGAAGATAAGCAAAAGGAATGGTCCAGATAAAGTAGACAAGGATCTGAAATTTTAAGAACTGATCTGGGGAATTTGAATTGAGGTCCTCTAACTTTAAATCTAACGGTTTTTTCACTTTTCCATCTTCTCCAGCAGACTTCTGGTCCTAACAATTTCTAGTACCTTCACCTAAAAATTATATTGTGTCTCTTTTGTGTATGGCATGTATACACATATGCAAGTATGTTCATATGCATGTATATATGTGTATGTGTGTATAATGGGGGGGACTGGAAATACAGACCTAGTCCTTATAGCATTCTCATATTTTTGCCTGATGCTAATCTAAAAAATGGAATAAGATAGTTAAAAGGGAGATTAGGATACCATTATATATTAAGAAGGTATATTCCTACAACAAAATCCAAGAATGAAAGTAGAAGTATTACAGAAAGTATTCAGATAAATGTCAAAGGAGAGAAAATAGAACTGATTTTATCACTGTACTGCACTACAAACCACCTGGACAGAAAGAAGAAATGGATGGAGTTTGGAAAACAGATTGCAAGTTCGACATACAGACATGAAATAATAATGATGGGATGACAACTGCCCGGCCCTTTGCTTTAGCTCTTCCTCTGCTAGAAGCAGAGCAACTAATAAATTATTTAACAGATATTGTTGTTGTTTAATTATGTTCAACTCTTCATGACCTCATTTGAGGTTTTCTTGGGAAAGATAGTGGAACAGTTTGCCATTTTCTTTTCATTTTACAGATATGGAAACTGGGTCAAGTGACTTGCCTAGGGTCACATAGCTATTGTCTGAGGCTGGATTTTCACTCAGGTCTTCCTGATTCCAGGCCTGACACTCTATCCACTGAGCCACTTAGCTGTGCATTAATTAATGTTGCTGATAGTTTCATCTTTTGAAATGTGAAGGATCCAACAAAAGGAAATTCTATTCTGAATCTGCTTCTCCTAAATAGGAAGGAACTTGCTACTAATTTGGAAATAATGGGAGTCTTGAGGCAAAGTGTCTACTGTATCCTAAAGTTTGTGATAAGGGAGAGGAAAACAGAGCATTGTCTGAAATGCATCCTAGCCTTGGCAAAAGCAGATTTTAAAATATTCAGAGGGGAGACAAGATATTCCATAGACAAAATGCTTTAGGAAATAATGGGTAGGAGGAATGGGAGATGATCAAGAATGACTTTCTGAAATCACAAAGTGAAATCATTCCAATGAGGAAAGGGCAAAATGTTTTTCTTTTTTGAAGAGTAAAGACATTGATAAAATAGAGTGTCCAGAGGAAGGCAACCAGAATGTTAAAGGGTTGTGAGTTCATGTCGTATGAGAACTGGTCGAAGTAACTGGGAATGTTTAGCCTGGCAAAGACCGGGAATAGGGAGAAGGTAGTGTAATGAATCTATTCATGTCTGAAGGGCTGAGTGACAATACTAGAAAGCCACAACCATCAGGGTTAGTTCCAGAACCCAAAGAGGGCCAGTAATATGGACCTAACATTCCAGCCCACCTGGTTGTTGAGGGATTGATCCTAGAGGGGGTGCTTTTCATTCACTTGTCTTCCCAGTTAGAATGTAAACTCCTTGAGGGCAAGAACTATTTTGCTTTTGTCTTTATGTCTCTAGCAGTTAGAGCAGTTCCTGGAATACAGTAGATGTTTACATGACCATATGCTAAACAATTTTAAAGCATCTACTATATACCAGGCAATGTGCTAGGTTCTGAGGTTACAAATAAGAGAAAAGATAGTCCCTGCTCTCAAGGAATTTGCATTGTAATGAGGGAAAACAGTACACAAAAGGAATCTGAAAAGAGAGAGGACACCAGATAGTACCTGGACTGGGGGCAAGATAATGATAATGTTGGAGTAAATACCAAGCAAAGCAGCTGGTGGCAAATGAAGGGATGACTAGGAATTAGAGTTCTCTATAAAGGGAGGCTATGGGAGGAATTATCTGCTCTTCCCTCTAGCCCTCCAATCTGAGGGGAAGAAGTAACTTAGGGTACTAATGGGTTATGAGCACCAAAGCAGAAGGAATCTACATGATCATAAGTTTCCTGGTGAAGAATCTATCCTTTGAGGGGGAGCAGAGATATGGTGGAGATGATGATGATGATGGTAGAATCAAAACAAAGCAGAGCAGCTGGTGACAAATGAAAGGTGTTAATAAATGCTTATTGGTTGATTGTCTGACTGCTTACACAAGAGTGAGAATACCACCAGAAATGACTGGTTCAGTCCTCCTCTGCCCATAGCCAAAATGACTTTGATGATTAGGTCTAAAAACCACCTAAAGCATGTACTGAATTGCTTTCTATTTGTTGTTCAACTTGAAGAGTACTTCTGAACTAGTCACAGAGGGACTTTTGAGAGAAAGCTTAAACCTCCTATCCAATTCACTTTTAGTAAAAAGATGTATTATGGGAAATAAAAATAGCAGTTTGTTTTCCTAAAGATTAAGCTCATTAAAATGAATTCTTTGAAAAGTCATTGATGGAAGATCAAAATTAATTGAATTGAAATTCACTTCCATGTCAACTGAATTATCATGGGTCATTTCCATGATCATTGAAAATAATCTTCTTAATGAATAGCTGTGACCACATCATTCTCCCCTGCTCAAAACCCTTTGGTGGCTCCCTATTGCCTACAGAATATAACATAATCTTAACCTTGTACTTAAGGCTCTTTACATCTGTGACCAACCTACCTTTTAAGCTTTATTTCACATTATTCCCTTTTCTGTACATTTTTAGCCAAACTGGACTACAAATTATACCACCCCCCCCACCATTCCCACCTGCTCTTTACTGGTTCCATGGATTCTTTTTCTTTTCCTTTTTCTTTCTTTTTTACAATTAAATTTATTTATTTTTAGTTTTTAATATTCACTTCCATAGGTTTTAAATTTTCTCCACCTTCTTCCCCTTCCCCCTCCCCAAGACAGCATGCAATCTGGTATCGGCTCTATGTATACATTCTTGTTAAACATATTTTCACATTAGTCGTGTTATATAGAAGATTAGAATGAATGGGAGGAAACATGAGAAAGAAAGGAAAAACAAAACAAAACAAAAAAGAGAGAAACAGTATATTTCAACCTGCATTCAGACTCCATATTTCTTTCTCTGGACATGGATGGCATTTTCCATCATGAGTTTTTTGGAGTTGTTTTAGGTCCTTGCATAGCTGAGAAGAGCTAAGTCATCCCACAATGCAGCTGTTACTGTGTACAATGTTCTCCTGGTTCTGGTTGCTTCACTCAGCACCAGTTCATATAAGTCTTTCCAGGTTTTTTCTGAAGTCTGCCTGCTCATCATTTCTTATTGCACAATAGTATTCCATTACATTCATATACCACACAACTTGTCCAGTCATTCCCCAATGGAGGGGCATCCCCTCAATTTCCAATTCTTTGCCACCACAAAAAGAGCTGCTATAAATATTTTTGTACATGTTAGTCCTTTTCCCATTTTTATGATCTCTTTGGGATATAACCTTAGAAGTAGTATTGTGGTTCCATGGATTCTGGTTGAATGCCTGGAATACACTATCTCTTCAAATCTACCAGCTGAAACTCTTCTCTCCCTTCAGTTGATAGGGTAGTATCATAGAAAGAATGTTAGACCTGGAGTCAGGAAACCTGAGTTCAAATACTACTTGAAGCACTTATGGACAAATCATTTAAACTCTCATAATCTTAGTGTCCTCATCTGTAAAATAGAGATACTTTACTGTATTAGCTACCACATGGGGCTGTTGAGAAGAAAACACTTTGTTGCTTCCTATCCTTCTCCTCTCTGATCCATCTTCCACACAATTGTCAAAATCACTTTCCTGAGGTGCAAGTCAGACTATGGATCCCCTCACAAAAAATTCTTCAATGACTCCCAATTGTAAATGGAATAAAATACAAACTCATTAATTAGTCTGGCATTTTAAACTCTCCACAATCTATCTTTAGTTCTCTTTAACCCTTTAATGTATTATATGTTCCAGTCAAACTAGGTTATCAGCTGTTTCCTGAACTTGGAATTCCATTTTCCATCCCTGTGTCTTTACCTAGGCTTTCCCTCATACAAAGACATAACTAGCAAATTTGGGGTTGTTGAGGGGAGAGCATGTCCCAAGCAGAGCCCACTGTCAGCAGCAGTGTGAACAAGAGACAAACTAGGGGTGGAATGTGCATCTGGATGAGGCAGTTGACACCTTATATATTTCCCGCCCTGAGATAAAACCCTGATGGCCTTGCCTTAGTGAAATTTTTGCCCTTATGCCAAAAATGCACTCCCTCCCTCCTTCCATCTCTTAGAATCCTTAATTGACTTCAAAGTTCATCTTCAGTGCCACCTTCTACAAGTCTATTCTGATGTTCTGAAGTTCTTAGGGTTCTCTCTTTTCTCAAATTGTCTTATATTTGCCTGTATTTTCAGGTTGATAACGCATTATTCCCCTGCATTCACTCTACATGCCAACCAAACTTGCCAATTTGCTGTTCCCTGACCTTGGCATTTTGTCTCTTTCTTAAGTGCCTTGGTACTGACTATCCCTCATGCCTGGAATTCTTTGCTTCTACATCTCTGCCTCTTAGATACACTTTCTTTCCCACAAGTCTTGGTTCAGATGCCCCCTCTCATTTCAGAGCACTGTACTGATTCCTACAGTTGTCACTGGTCCACCACCTCCAAATTATTTTGTATTTATTTGTATATAATTATCTGTATACTTCTTGTTTTCCCCAATAAAATGTAAGCTTTCTGAGTACAGGATCAATGTAATTTTTTATCTTTTTATCCCCAGTACCTAGCAGAGCACTTGATGTGTTTGTAGGTCTTCCTCTCATTCTCCTGACATTGAAAGGGTACCACAAGAACATTCTGGCTATCTTTCTGTCATTCCTTACTTTTGCCTTCTGACAAACTCATCTTCTCTTTGTATCATACAATTCCTTATTAACATCATTTACTCCTACTTTTTGGAATAGCCTGCATTTGCCCACCATGAGAATCACCTTCTGTTTAATATTATTCTTTGAGAGAGAGTTGCATCCTATATTTTGCTCCCATGTAGCAAAACCAGTAGAATTAAATGACTAAAAAGATAGATCCTTGCTTTTGTGTGAAATTAGGCATCAGGAAAAGAGTCTTGTAATTTCCCAGAGGTACTCTAGCCTGCTGACCTCTTACTTTTTCAACTTTAGACCCAATTCATTCCCATATGAGGAACTAGGATGGGAAGGGATTATTGGGGAGGAAGAAGGGCAGAAGGGGTTGTTCTCCTTACCACTCCATCATGTGCCACACCAAATCTCCTTCTGATAGTGGCTAGTATTTAGATGTCACCAATTATGGGCCAGACATTGTGCTAAGTACATTTATAAATTTTATCTCATTTGATCCTAACTACAACCCTGAGAAATAGGTGCTATTATCACCTCCATTTTATAGATGAGGAAACTGAGGCAAACAGAGGTTACACAGGTATTGCGTGTCTGGGGTTGCATTCAAACTCAGGTATTCCTGACTATAGGCCTTGCTCTATTCATTGCACCCCCTAGCAGCCATACTATTAAGAATCATTAAGCATTTTACCTCAATTTGTATTTCTTGAACCCTGACCTATATGGCTACACTTATACTACTCTTGTGTAGGAATACCCCCTCCAGAAGTAAAAAACAAGGCAAATTTATTATTAATCACGTTTCATCATCAGTGATGTCATTCCCCTTTGGGTTCATTCATTCATTCAATCATTGACTCACCCATGATATAGAGATAAATAGGACATGGTTCCAATTCTAATCAGACTTCCTCTGGCTATGGGATTTCCCCTGCATGTCGAGACCTTGTTTTGACAGCATTAGGCTACATAATGGCTCCATATTTGAACTTAGACAGATGTTGCCCATGACTGCCCTTATTACTCAAACCCCCTTCCCCTCCCAGCCCATCAGAATAAATCTTCATTTTGCAAGCTAAAAGCTGGAGACTATAAGCCTGCTACTCTCAGTTCATTTATTTAGTGTCATCTTTGACATTTTTCCCTATAGCCCTGTGTACTTGATGGTAACTTCCTAAGCCAGGAAACTCCTAGCATGGGGAAATGGATTTTTCTAAACTAAATCATAAGGGAATTACAAGAGATCCAGAATCTGCTGAATCTTACTGGGTATTTTAAAGTTAGGGATTTTTCAGAAGACTGAAGCAAATGATAGGAACATGGATTTTTTTTACTGGGAAGCAGTAGAAAAGAAAAGAAAAGCCATAATGTTGAATGAGGGAAGGTAGGCAGCTTTTTTTTTCCTGGAGGCTCATAAACATATGGAATAGGTTACCAGGCAGGGCTGTTGAAGTCAAGAGTATAAAAGAGTTCAATAGCCACCTTAGTCTTTTTTTTCTTCTGGAGAAGGAAAGGATTAAAGGGTAAGGCAAATATACAGATGGGCAAGAAGAAACTAAAATAGCGAGTCCTGAATAAAGGGCCAGATGGTCTTCTCCCCCTTCCTAGAACTTTTGAATACTTCTGACATGTCTACATTATAAACTGCAATACAGATAAAGTCTTAGAAAAAGGTCTCTCTACCACTCCCAAAAGTTAATGTCTCGTGAGCAAATCATTTTCATATGCCTCTAAATTAGGAACATCTATGGATGAAGGGAAGATTTGCTTTGCTCTCTGAAATGTATTTGATCTTTGCTATTTTATCAATTAACTGTCCACATTTTCCTGGTTCCTTGTAACTGGGTTGGATAAGCTATACAGAAAAAAAAATGATAAAACCACATATGTTTAAGCACTAATAGAACCAAAAGGTGTCCCTGATAGTTCTATTTGCTTCAATCCTCTGGATCTTATGCCATGAAAAGAGAGAGGTGAAGAGTGATAACTAGATAGATATGGGTGAGCCTTGGAGGGCCTTCATCATTGCTAGATGGCAACATGAGTTAATTCTGCACATATTCTAAGAACATAGGTCCATGCCACACAAAAAAAGAAATTTCCTTTTTCCCTAGAAAAGTCAAAGCCCATTGAATCTGAACTTCTTGATTTTTTCACACATATAATATTCCATCTCCTGCCTCCATTCCCACCTCCCACCCCAGGCTTTCCACTCGTGCCTGGAATTCACCTCCTCACTGCTTCTCAGAGTCCTTAGTTTCTTTTGAAGATCAACCCAAACACTTAAATGTTACCTCCTAGTAAAGCTTTTCCTGATCCCCTCCTCTACTGATCACCTCAGATGCTAGTGCTTCCTTCCAAAAATTCCCTCCCTCTGTGTGTCTCTGTCTCTCCACCTCTCTGTCTCTATCTTTGTCCCTCTCTCTGTCTGTCTCTGTCTCTCTCTCCCCCACTCTCTCCCTACACACATATATGCATATATATATATATATATATATATATAAACTGCACATATGTTTGTATATATGTATATGTATGTATTTTTATATTCACATATGTATACATATACATATTGTTGTTTTTGAGTTGTATATGACTCTTTGTGTCCCCATTTGGGATTTTCCTGGCAAAGATACTAGAGTAGTTTGCTATTTCCTTCTCCCACTCATTTTCCAGATGAGAAAACATGGTAAATGACTTGCCCAGGGCCACCCTGCTAGTAAGTGTTTGAGGTCAGATTTGAACTTAGAGACATGAGTCTTTCTCACTCCAGGCCCAGCACTCTATCCACTGTACTACATTACCTAACTGCCTCTGTGTTTGTGTGTGTGCTTGTGTGTATATACATATGATACACACATATACACATATATGTACATGTTTATATGCACATGTATATACACACATACACATATGTATTTTGTATATTGTGTTTATGCATGCATATATATTTATAGTGGTAAACACAATTTCTCTTAATAGAATATAAATTCATTGAAAATAGAGATTATCTCATAGCCTCTAGGCCTTTGTATTCCCAAGGCCTAGCACTGTATTTGGTACAGTGTTTAATCAATATTATTTATCAACTTCATAAATAGTAAATTTAGTAAATATTAATTATTAAGCTTAGTGCTTAATGAATGTTTGGTGACTAATTTTTGTTTGTTTTCCCATGCTCTTTACTACAAAGGCAATGTGAATGGATTTATAAAACTAATTGTCAGGTCCATTTAGCTAATCTACTCTTACACTATGATGTGGATGGCCACACAGCTAGGGCTAGTAGATAGGGCCAGCATCAGGATGCTAGGGACTCAGTCATCCCTTCTGTGATCAGAAAGATATCCAAAGTGAAAGCAAAAACTAAGTCAAGCCCTGGATGGTCTCTTTGAATGTCAGAGCAGATAATGGGTTGAGTTGAGGGATTTGGACAAGATTTATGAGAATGAACAAGGTTTGAGGGTCAAGGCAGGTCAGATTCCAAGCTCACATCAGCTAGTTTGAAGCAGTTGCGCTAGTGAGCTATAATATCAAACTGAGTTCTCAACTGAAGACATGGTTTAGTGGAAAGAACAATGACCTTGGAGTTAGGAGGCCTGATTTCCAATCACGCCATTGTCACTTATTATCTGTCTAATGGCAGACAAGTCATGACACTTCTGTGAACCTCAGTTAACATATCTTTAAAATGAGCATTATAATATTACCTCCTTCAAAAGACTGTTGCAAAGCAAATGCTTTATAAAATGTAAATCTCCACACTTCCTGCTGAGTGTGGGCAGCATGGGTACAACAAATATGTAATGGCAGCTGGAAGGAGAAGGAGAGATCTCTAACAGTGTTCTGGTCCTAATGGGAGTAGCAGCAGAGGCATAGGATTATTTATTTTTTATTCACTTTTCTGAAATGTAACTTTATCAGTAAGAGAAAAAAATCAGTAAGAAAAGCAATTCTTATTCAGCACAGGCTCCGTCCCCCATGGGCAGCAACTGTAAACCCACCTTTTTAATGTTACTGCCTCCAAAACTAGCTAGATTAGAGTAGCAGAGCTTTAGGCAAAAAGGTGAGTAAATCCATCATTGCTACTAGAGACCTTTGCCGTGCTGCTAAGGGGAGACAAAATGACCTTGACTTGATTTATTAGCAGCACTTCAATTCAACATATATTGATTATGCACTTGCTGTGCATGGGGCTCTATGGTGGATATACTGGGGTAGGAAACAAGGATAAGAAAGAAGCACTGCCCACCTTCAACGAGCTTATGTTTTCTCATCTACTGCCCTCTTTACCGTTCTGTTGCATGCAACACTAAGGCATAGGTGATTGGTAGGGAAATTATTTCAACAGTCCAAGCCCTTGATCAGAGCCCTAGACAATACAATTATGAGAGCTCCAAGCTGAGGAATAACCCTACTTCCCTTCTCCTAACCTCCCCCCTAGTTTCTCAGCAATATTCAAAATATGCTTCCTCTTCTCTAAGGGAATGGGATCTTGAAGAGTTCTTTACTTAGACAGTTTGGTAGAAAGAACACTAAATTTGAAGTCAGAAGATCTGGATTCTAGGCCTAACTTTACCATTAGCTAGCTATGTGACAATGTACAAATGGCTTTCCATTTCTAAGTTTCTTGTGCAAAAAAGGGGGGGGAATGAGTGGAAACTGGAAAAAAATGATCAATAGCCAAAGGCTAAAGGTGACTAGATGTCTTTAGGCAACTAACGCATCCTCTATGGTGCTGGTAAATACAGAGATTAGAAAACAATTTTACAACTGTTGGACAAGAAATTTTCAATTAAATCTACAAGGATAACAAGCTTACTCTCTGAGGTATAACACAATGGCACCCTTAAATAGGCTGTTTAGCATCTTATTCTTTTTAGTTAATACTCATAGTAAGTAGTAATGAGACGACTTATAGGCTTAACATAGGCCTAGCATGACCACCAGTTTGGGCCGCAAGAATGTAGGCTCCTCCTTGTATCCTCTCAGCCAGATGACCCCTATCCCCAAGAGACTTCTGCTGTAAGGCTTTACATATTCTTGTGTAGGTGAAATGGTTCTGAGGTCTCCTGGATATATCAAAACTACCTCAATCAGGGGAGGGGAGGGATTCAGCAAGGAGTAGATCCTAGGTGATTATAGACTTACCAGGAACATGCAGAATTAGGATCTTCCTTCTTCCAAGCAAATGTGATTTAATCAACTAAATATTTATTAAGTGCCTATTAAATTTCAGGCATTGTACTAGTCACTGGTGATACAAACATGAAAATGAAACAAATAAAATTAACATGGGCTAAATGGAGGGGAGGGCAGAATATAGAGTACTAGTGGCTAGGGGAATCAGGAAAGACTTCACGTAAAAAGGGTCAATTAAGCAGAACTTTGAAGGCATAGGTAAGGGAGATGCATGAGGTAGATCTAGTGCAAAAGCAGGGATATAGTGGGTGGAATGCCTTATATGACGACAAAGCGTAGCACAGAGGAAAGTTTGGTGGAATCTTCAGGATCCCAGAATCACTCCAACCAGAGGCAACTTAGGCAAAGGCCAAGAACCACAGCAAACCAATCCTAGCACAAAGTATTAAGAACTTCCAGAATCATCTAAATAACTAGAATTATGACCAATTATGACTTAGATGGACCCCTTGTAGTCTATCAGTGTGATATTTATTCTGAGTGTGACAATGAACAAATGGCTTCCCATTTCTAAGTTTCCTGTGTAAAAAAGGGGGGGGGGCATGAGTGGGAATTGGAAAAAAATTGGCAAAATCCATATAATCAAAATGGTTCAGAGACAAGGAACAATGATGACCAGAGATGAAGTTCCTTGGGTTAGATGGGAACTTTTGGGACTGCAAGAGGGAGAATAATTTTTTGAGGAAACTGCTGAGCTGAGAACCTGGGTAGTAGCTTGCCCAGGAGTCTGAATGACAGACAAATAATATGCTGATTAGAAAGCAGCAGGCATCAGTCCAAGAACTTGGAAATGGGGGCCTGGAGGTTGTTTCCAGTTTGGTAAGGAGATGGAGAGAGCAGTAATTACATTAGCAGAGGCTGCCATTATAACAATTAAGGAGGTAAGCCATGGGAATGCCACTTGGGGCTAGGGTAAGTAAGGCACTGTGCTTGAGTCCACTTAAAAGAATGATGGTGATGCTTTCCTCCTTCTTACTCCTTTCCATCTTCTCTCTTTCCAGGAGATGGAGTTCTAGTTCTAAAGTTCTCTGTTTTGTTTTAATTGGTACCAAACTGAGGTAAATTTATCAATTTCAACTGCTTCTGAATTCATATAGGTCCTTAATTGCAAACCGGTATGTACTGCAAGGGAGAAAGTGTTCCACTCTGGTATACCGAGAAGAAGACAGAGACCAGACACCTCTATCTAAAACACCAGGGTTTTTTCTTAGATAGAGCCTCCAATCTAAAAATGAAAATCATGGTTTTGATTATTAATAACTTTTGATAAACTTCTCCCAAAGGACAAATTTCACTCTACCTGGGATTAATCTTTCCTTTGCCTTAGGCTAAAAACGAGTCAGTGTGACTTTTGTTGTAGCACACAAGGTTGGGTTGTTGGGACGAGTGGTCTCACTCACTTCTCTCCTTTCCCCAGTAATGTGCAGAGAAAACTCTCTGTGGGGGTAGTGTCCAGGGTGATGATTAGAGACTAGTGATGCCCAGTGCAAAAAGAAAACGTGTTGTCTGGTAATATCCACATTCCAAAGGTGGAAGAATGAGTATTTCTTTCACAGAACCACAGAATTTGAGATTTGGAAAGGACCTCAGTAACCAAGTAGTCTTTCCACTTCCCTCTACACACCTATACCCAGTCATGGTCACAGCCTTATTTTGTTTTTTCAGTCTCCCAATCTCTTGTCTCTCATTCTTTCTCTGGCTTTAGAAAAGTCAGAGAAAAGCTACTTCTCTGGTCAGTGTTCCTTTTGAATACCACCTTCACAGGCCAAGAAAACATGGTCCCCAGATAGTACAAGTGAGCGTGAGGGATCCATGGGCTCTCCTGCCAAGCAGCAAGGCGCCAAACAATGAATCGGTAATAGGGAATACAGAACTCGCCTACCAGAGGGATCAAACAGCCCCAATGTCGAGGATAACAATATATTGAAAATGTGATGAAAGGAAAGTTCCACACAGAATTTCAATATTTAGCCAACATAATTGAATGTGCTCACCAAACTCTTGTGAAGCAGCCACCATCTGGCAGCCTTCTGCCAGCCAGGCATTTAAGCTCCCTCCACTACAAAGGCTTGGGCCAGACTCTGTGACAACTCCACTAAGCTCTAACGTAAATGACAATACTTTCTGGGGGCCAAAACAGAGAGTTGGTGATGCAAAGGATTTGATGTCTCATAATTAACATGACAATAACATGCTAACACCCTAATAAATATTGTCTGTGCATTTAATGCTTCTCAAGGAATAGGTAGTGTGGCACTATAGAAAGAACATCAGGCATTAAAAAACACAGGTTCCACATTTCAACTTTGGCATCTTATTAATAATGAGCATAGCTGATATTTATATTATACATTAATATTTGCACACTGCTTTACATACATGTATTATCTGACATGATCTTCACAATTACTGCGTGTAGTCAGTACTTTTGCAGGAGGAATCAAACCTATTTCACCAATGTAGACAACTTTTAGTGTTTAGACTTCCCCTCCACTGGTATAGATTTGGCACCTTTTCTTAGAGAAATGACAGGGATGCTGAGAAGTTATGCTGTCTTCCCCAAGAGGGCATAACTAGGTCAGAGCCAAGACTTGAATCCAGGTCTTATAAATCTAAGACAAAGTCTTTCTCCACTATGCCCCTTGACTCTTTGGATAGTTAATATTTTATAGATTTTTTAAAAAATTGAAAGTCAGAAAGTTTAAATCACTTGCTTATGAGTTCAGAATTTATGAGGTGGTAGGGACCTCAGAAATCATTTAATCTGATCTATATCTGAACAAGAATTCTTCCTATAGCAGCTCTGACAAATGTTTTTCCAGTCATTATTTGAAACTTTCTCAAGGTAGTCCAACTCACTTTGAGATATCTCTAAATTTTTTTTAGCAAATTCAACTTGCTTCTTTTTAACTTCAACCCATTGATCCTAATTTTGTCCTATAGGGTCAAGCAGAACAAGAATAATTACTCATCCATGTGACAGCCCTTCAAATACTCAGAGAAAGCTCATTATCTACCCACCACCACCACCCCCAACCCACATACCATTTTTTTATCAAGGTTAAACACTTATCCTTTCAACTGATCTTTGTATCAGACTATTTTAAAGGCCTTCAAAAGTCTTGTTCATTCTTCTTTAGTCATACCCCAGATGTGGTCATACCAAGCCAGAGTAGAGCAAAAATATCACCTCTCTAATTCTGGATACTATGTCTTTCTTAAAGTAGCTGAAAATCACATTTACTTTTTTGCTTTCCATATTACTGATTCATATTGTTCTGGTAATTCATTAAAACCCTCATGCCTAGTCTAGCTTACATGTGAGAAGCTGGTTTTTAATTGTAAATTAATTACTCCGTATTTATCTTTATTAAAAAACTTCTCATATGCTATCCAATGTAAGGCTCTAACCCGTTAGGGTCTTTCTGGATTCTGACCATCATTCAGTGCATCTGCTATCTCTCCTAGCTTTGTCATCTGAAAATTTAATAAGCATGACATCTGTTCACCTTATCCAACTCAATGATAAAAGAGTTCAATAGCACGAGGCCAAAAGCAGATTTCTGAGGCATTCCCCAGAAACCTCCATCTCCCAACATCGACCCATTAATAAATATTCTTTGGATCTGATCATTCAACACATTATTAATACACTTAAGTGTAATATAAATTATGCCGCATCTCTTTTTCTGCATCATTTGGTCCAAAAGTTTAACTCTCAGCATTGATACTTCATTTGAATTGGACAGGCTGAAACTACTGTAATTGCTTTAGTATCTTTTCTCATCTTTAGCCTTCTCTCTAATTGGATGTTGGTTTTTGATCTTTGCTCTAATTAGTAAATGGTATCCCTGGATATCAATATAGCTGATTCTGAAAAGACTCTTGAATTAGGAACAAGCCATTTCCTGTTAAGATCTGCGGCTAGAGAGAATGTCTAGAAGCTAAGAAGTTTTGGTTCAATTACTGCCTCCAGCACATACTAGCTATATAATCCTGGGCACGTCACTTAATGGTGCTCTGGGCGACTAAGATTATAACGGGAATAGAAGATGCTGATGGACCTCCGTTGCTGGAGGGGGTTTGCTCTCCTAGGAGATGCCTGAACTAATGGCATCACAGATCCAGTTTCTACACTCAAGATATAGCTAATTCTGGACTGATTGTGATTGGTTCTCATCTCATCATTGGTTCTCACTATCCAGCTGTTTCCTAGAAGACAGTATTCATGATATATGATATGTAGGTATTAAGTTTCCAAGACATCTACAAGATTTTGGCCTCTCATACTGGAGTCATATACACATACATACATATACACACATACATATGTATATATACATATGTATATATGTATACATGCACAGGTATACATACGTACACATATATATGTGTCTGTGTGTATATATGTGTGTATATACATATACACACACACACACACACACACACAAACACACACACATATGGAACAGCTAGGTGCCACAGTGGATAGAGTGCCAGGCCTGGAGTCAGGAAGAATCATCTTTGTGAGTTCGAATCTGGCTTCAGATAGTTATTAACTGTGTGACCCTGGGCAAGTTATTTAACCATTTGCCTCAGTTTCCTCATCTGTAAAATGACCTGGAGAAGGAAATGGCAAACCACTCTAGTATCCTTGACAAGAAAACCCCAGATGGGGTCATGAAGATTCATACATGACTGAAATGACTAAATAACAACATGCAAATGCATACATGCATATGTATATACACATGTACATGTGTATTTGTATACGTGTGTATGTGTATATATGTGTATGTATGTGTGTGAGTGTGTGTATAGATATAGATATAGATATAGATATATATAAATAAATTCTTCTACCTCTTATGTCAGCCCTCTAATAGCTATTATCTTCATTCATGATGGTCTTTTTGCAAATACCATGTCCGAGTACTGCAGTTTTCTCATGAACTGATGTTCTTCTTGCCTTTGGACACATAATGAAACACAAATCCACTAACTCCTTTATTCATCTTAGCAAGGAAAATCTGTGAGACACATATCCTTTTATTTACAACTTTATTTTGTCTTCTGCTTTTCTTTACCGCAATAATATCAATATTGATATGATAAGGAAGACTATGTGAAAGTGGTGGCTGAGCAAGACTTGAAGAAATATGAGGATTCTTTCCAGGCACAAATGAGGAGAGAGTTTCAAGCATTGAATAGCTTGCATGAGTACATGGAGATAGAGAATATAATACAGAGGTTGGGAAACAGCCAGTAGACCAATGTACCTGCAGGGAAAGATTGAGACAGAAAACAAGTTTGGAGTCAGGTTGTGGAAGGCCTTAAATTCATAATGAGTAATTTGAATTTTACCCTAAAGGCAATAGTGGAACAATCATGTGGTTTTGAAAAGGAGAGGGATGTATTTTGTGTGCATCTTAGGAAAATCATTCTGTAGGCTGATTGAAGGATAAGTTGTAGAGGGGAGAAACTGAAGACAAGATCAATTAAGAGGTTTGTGTGATGGCCCAGTTGAGACATGATGAACTTCCAAACTAGAATAGTGGTCTGGTGAGTGGAGACAAGGGAATAGATGGGAGATATGTTGTGGAACTAGAAAACCTACAGTCTTTTATACCCTTTGCTGCATTTTGGCAGACAAAGTCTTATAGGTTTGTTTTTCTGGAAAGAAGGAACAACAGTGAAATTTGGTCTTGAGCAAGATAGGGACAGATGGGTCAAACTTCTGAGTGTTTCTCATGATTTCCCAATTCCTTAATAGAGTCCTAGTGGAATACAATGCCTGTCTAGCCCAGATATGTATCCAGGCAGGCAAGGCCATTAGATGTGATACATCCATGGCACACTGGCTTCCTAGCTACTCTTAGACTTTGGCAATCACCCTGGCCTCTGCAAAAATGGAGACCACTGAAATGTTTGCAGCTTACAACGATGATTGCTTCAGAGCTGTGCTTTGGCGAGGGGGAGGCAGGGTAAAGGATGGGTCATTCTCCTATTAGCAGAAGCTAGGGCCTGCCCATTCACTTCATGGAATGACTCTATAAACCAGTAAAGGAGTCTGACCCATTGCTGACTATGACTCCTGTGCATTCAGCTGTCTCAGTTTGATGAGGTGAACAGTAGTGTAGTGTCTCTATGGCTACAGGGTGATGGGATGACAGGATCCATGGTATGATAGAAATAGCATTGGAAATGAAGTTAGGAGGCAGATGTTTAACCCCAGCTTTGCTACATACTACCTATGGGACCTAAGGCTGCTTAATCCCTTTGAGCCTCAGTTTCCTCATCTACAAAATGAGAGGACTGGACTATATGGTTATTAAAATCTCTTTCTTCTCTAAAATTTGTAATCATATTACCATAGGAAGTATATTACCCCTGAAGCTGTAGAAGAGACACCTTCTTTTTCCTTGCTATGTGATATTCACACACCCTGATCAGGTTTAAGAGTTTCTGCTATTTGACTCAGGACAGGGAAGGAAACAAACAGTTTGAAGTGCCTACCAAGTGCCAGGCACTGTGCAAAGTGCTTTACAAATATCATCTCATTCGATCCTCACAACAACCCTGGGACATAGATGCTCTTATTAGCCTCATTTTACGGTTGAGGAAACTGAATCAGACAGAGCAGGGCTGTCCAACCTTAGATTTTTATTGAAACAATAGACAATATATTTTGATTTGCCATTTTAGTGAGAGCTCTGCAGTAGCTCGGCTTCATTTATTTACTAAAGCATTTATGTAATTTTCTATGCTTGTAGGCGGGCTGCACAAATCACACTGGGGGACGCATTTTGGACAGCCCTGAGATAGAGTACAAATGACTTACCCAGGGTCACATAGCAAGTAACCATCCGAGGTCAGATTTGAACTCAGGTCTTCTTTAATGCAGGGCCAATGCTCTACCATCTACCCACTGTACCACCTAGCTGCCTCTGTAACAGGGTTATACTATCACCAATGTTCCTACAAGGGCAAAATTCTATTGTGAGGTTCTCACAATATGTGTATTGTCACATATGTGTATTGTCACATATTTCCACTGGGGCTTGATGGTCATCGGTGTCGGCTATTATTCAAGTGGGGTCACTATAAGGTCCCAATCTGTCACGAGGCTTGGCTCACAGACAGAATTTTGTTGAGGTAAAAATAGATGAGAAGAGAATGAAGGAGCCAGTTGATTGTGACACCAAGTAGGTCCCATGCAAGAGGGCTCAGCTGGGAAATATTCAGAGCATGGGCTGCTTTCTGGAATGTAGGCCTGCGTGCCCAGATTGCCAAAACAGAACAGCAGGCAGAGAGGAAGAAAGGGTGAAGAAAGAGAAGGGGGGCAGGATTCTAGTAAAAACTCAAATTTTATACTGCTTTGAGTCTGACAAAGTGGTTTCCCTAATACAAACTTCTGAGTTTTGTAGCATTAGTATTCTTATTCCTCTTTTGCAGATGGGTAAACTGAGGCTCCGACAGGTCATTAAACTAGTATCAAAACTAGGGCTTGAAACCAGTTCTCACTCTCTCAGCTATACAATGTTGCTTTTTCTTATCTTCTTAGGCCAAATACCATAATCGGTACCGTCAGTGGACCACAGAAATCAGATCTGAGGAAACCTACCTACATATTTGGCTGTGTAGGGAAATCACTTCCTTTCCCTTCATCTCAGCTTTTTTCCCTTATGAGGATATTGTACAATTTCTAAGGGCCTTTCCAGTTATTAAATTCTTGATTTAAAAATTCTTTTAATGGTTTGAAATTCATTGTTCTAAGTGTCTATCAGCTCCTACACTCTGTATTTCTAGCTCTGTGGTTCTAGGGTTCTATTAGGAGCAATTTGGCCATTGCCATTGAATTTCTTTGACAGTTCAAGTGTTTTGCAGCTAAAGTTCAATGTTTTATTTCCCAAAATATAAATCAAGGCTCTTAGAAAGAGACATTGTACTCAGTATTTTCTGTCCTGTCATGGCGGTTTAACCTGCCTATGAAGAAAAATGTTCAGTCTGCTTTGAGATATTGGCACATGAAAGAAAACAGAGCATTGTCAACTCTGGCTTATCTTTTCTAAGCATGATGTGAATCTTTTTTAAAGTATCATCTTGATAAGCTAATTTAAGACATACGTACTGAGAACCTATTGTGTGCTAAAATGATTTCTTTTGGTGATATTGAACAAATCACCTCACCTCTATGACCCTTCATTTCCTCATCTGTAAAATGGGGATAATGATAGAAGTGCTACCCATCTTACAGGTTTTTGTGAGAAAAGAATTTTGTAAACTCTAAAGTGCATTACAGGGGCAGAACCAAGATAGCAGGATAGCAGTTAGAGGAATATCCAAGCGCTCTCCCCTACATCCTTCACAGAACTCTAGAAAGCATACCAGACCAAGTCCTGATATGATAGTGAAATCAAAGAAAAAATCAAAGTGAGTACTTTTTTTCCAGCATTAGGAGACAGACAGAGAGGGCTGTTGAAACTAAAGATGGGGTGTAGCTAGGAGTGGACCACTCAGAGCACTCCAGAGTCAGGGGACTTAAAGAGGTCCAAGGCTGTGCCCAAGGGCAAGAAAAGATCCCCAAACCATACCAGGGCACCATGACCTTGTGCATGTTGCTAGAAAAAGTGCCAACTGGCAGTTCAGTCACATATTAGCCAGTTTCAGGTTACAGGTCCAGTGCAGACGGAAGAGGGAACCTTCATCCTGGAGTGGTGTTCAGGGCCAAGGAGTAGTCACAGAACTCAATGCCATGTATTGAGTAAGGAACAAATTCAAAAGCAAACAGTAGCTTTGTGGCTCTGATCCCTTGAAGCAGAGCAGGGTTTCAGCTCAGGCCTTGAGCCCAGTCTGACACCTGCAGTGGAATTACCAGTGAAGGAATCCTATATCCAAGGGGAACCTGAAATTCTGCCACTCTGCCCCTGCAGAACTTTCCAGCTGGTTGATAGTGGCCGAGCTCAGCAACAGTCTACTGGAATTTCCAACAAGGAGCAAGATAGTAAGAGTATTACACACACACAAACCAAGGTTGAAAATTTGCAGAGCTCAGACCAAGAAGGCAGTAATCAGATTTTGCCCTGGATCATACAACTTTGGGAGCACTGAAAGCTTGCAGGTCCTCAGCCTGCGCTGTCTCTGAGATCCAGGCAAAATATTCCACACCTCAACGAAACTACAGAAAAACCCAAGAAAACAAAAGTCCAACCAAGACATTCTCCATAGAAATGTACAAGGTCTAGTCCTAACGTAATGTCTGAAGTCAGGAAGTATGTTGGAAGGATGAGAAGGGAAAAAAGACTCCCTGCATAAAAAAAAAAAAACTAGTGTGGTGACAGGGATGCTCAAGAAATAAACCCAGAAGAGAATAACCCTAAATATCTATAAGCAGAGCCTTAGAGGAAAAAAACACAACTTAGGCACAAGTTTAGCCAGAATATCTGGAAAAAAAATGAACTAAGACCTAAAAGAAGAGCTAAAACATGGCTTTATAAAAGCCAAATATGACTTCTAGAGGGGAAAAGAAATGAGAACTTGGAAGAAAGATGGGAAAGGAGAATTAACAGCTTAGAACAAGAGAGGGAAAAACTCTCTGAAAATTAGAATTGACCAAATTAGAGAAGCTAATGACCACATGAAACAACAACAAAAAATTTTAAAGTTAAAAAAAAAACTTGAAAAAATAAAAGAAAATGTAAAAAAAAATCATAGAAAGAAACTGACCTGGAAAACACATTGAGGAAAGCCAATTTAAGGCTCATTAAACTATCTGAAAGCAATGACCAAAAATGAGTCTCTATGTTATATTTCAAGAAATTCTAAATGGAAATTGCTTAGATCTCTTAAAACCAGAGGGCAAAATTAAATAGGAAAAATCTACCATACATATCTGAAGAAAAAACTAAAACTGAAACAAGACCCTGAAAGAATCCAAAATGAAAATTTACAGGAATAATATAGCCAAAATCCAGAGCTTTCATGTCAAAGGAAAAAAAAATACTATAAGGAACCAGGAAGAAAAAAAAAATTCAAGTATACAGTTGGGATCACACAAGACCTGCCAGCCACCACCTAAAAGAGGTAGACAGCCTGGAATATGATATTCCAGAAGGCAAAAGATAGAAGCTTTCAACCAAAATAACTAACCACAGGCTTACAACCAAGAATAACATACCCAGAAAAAAACCACAAAAAACAAGCTGAGCACAATTATATAGCTAGGGGGAGGGGGAAAGGGGAGATTAACATTTAATAAAATAGAGTACTTCCAACCATTCCTGATGAAAAGATAACAGCTGAGTCAAAACTCTAAAATACACAAGAATCAAGAGAAATAAATGAAAAAGGTAAACATGAGTGAGTAATCATAAGAGATCAAACAAGGATAAACTGTTTACATTCTGATATGGGGAGAATAAACATGTGTCCCCTCAGAATGCTATCGTCATCAGGGGAGATCTAATTAGACAGATGGAAAGGGAGGGGAGGAGGAACATACTGGAGGGTGGGGAGGGGGAGAGAGGGGGAGATGGGAATGATGGAGAAAACTATGCCGATTGGATGTAAAAATAGAAATTTATACAAACAAGGTAGAAGGGGTAAGGGCATTGGGTGATGCTTGAATTTCACTCTCATCTGAACTGGTCAAAAGAGGGAAGAATACACACACACACACACACACACACACACAGACAAGTCGGGTACAGAAGTGCAATTCACTCAACAGCGAGATAGGAGGGAAAGGAGAGAAGGGAATGGTGGAGGGAGACTATGTTCAAAAAGCTATTCAACAGTGCTTATCCTTTGACCCAATGCCATTACTAGGTCTACAGTCAGAAGAGAGCAAAGAAAGAGGCAAAAGTCCCAAGATATTTATAGCGGTTCTTTTTGTTGTGACAAATGAATGGACTCTGAGGGGTGCCTATCAACTGGCGAAATGACTGAATAAGTTATGGTATATGGATATGATTGAATGCTATTGTGCTTTAAGAAATGATGGAGAAGAGAGTTTCAGAGAAACCTGGAAAGACTTGAATGAACTTATACTGAGTGAAATGAACAGAACCAGTAGAATAATTTATGATAAAGATAACAACATTAAAAGACTTAGAAATTCTGATCAACAAGATAAGCAATCATAATTCCAGAGCATTTATGATAAAACATCCTCCTGATGGAGAAATAATCGATACAGAGTACAGACTGAGGCTTTTTTTTTGGACGAGGACAATGTGGACATTTATTTTTCTTGACTACATATCTTAATAACAAAGGCAACTAGGTGGCACAGTGGGTAGAGCCTGGAGTCAAATCTGATTTCAAATCCAGCCTCAGACACTAGCTGTGTGACCCTGGGCAGGTCACTCAACATGTATTTGCCTTGGTTTCCACAACAGTAAAATGCAGATAATAGCACCTACCTCCCAGTGTTGGGAGGATTAAGTGAGATAACAACTGTAAAACACTTAGCACAGTGCCTGGCACATTGCAAGCACCGTAAACAATGTTATATATTATTATGGGGAAACTGAAGTACGAATCATGCTATAGAAATTCAAAGGAGGGAAGGATCTTTGTAAGAACCCTAAATTATCCCTCTACCTTTCTTCTGGATATTCATTATTTTGGAAGTTTGATTTCATTGGTACTCAAACCACCAATGCGAACCATACCTCTACAACATAGTAGATTGTCTTTTAGAGTTACTGTAGTTGAAAAAAAAAGTATCACCCAGCAACCAAACTCATGATGGACTTTTCTGAATTTAGATAAACTGGTCATCAGTGACAGACATACAGTATTATACTGGTCCATAATCATGCCTTTCCAGCCTGATGATTTATCCAAGTCTGCATTAATTGTTTTAAATACATGCTTCTAAAGTAATTGAAAAAATTTCTTTCTTAAAATATCTAATCCTCAACCACTGAAAATTGCTTCCATAATAATTTTCTATGTGAGCTCCCCCTTTTAAACAAAAAAACTCCAAACCCACAAGAATAAATTCAGTTCATCTCTCCTGAAAATAGTAGCAAAAGTTTAATTATCCAGGTAATACACATTTATTTTTTTCTGTTTATTATAGTACAGAATAAGATAGTTTTTGATAAAGCACATAGCCTTATAGAACTTTAGTAGAAGGCAGAAGATCTGGGTCCTAATCTTTAACTCTGTCCCTAAAAATCTACGTAGGCTTATAAGTCATTTATCCTCTCTGGACCTCAAAGTCATTTATCCTCTCTGGACCTCACTGGTCTTGTTTTAAAATGAGGATATACCTGTCCTACATGAAGAAATGTGAGAGGAACTTAATAGACTTTTGAGATTTCTTCAAAGTCTGAGATTTATGATTCAATGGGGGAATCTACAAGCCCAACAAAAAATTTAGACACTCCTTTCAGAATGTATGGCCTAAAATGTGTGAGACACACACATCACAGTTTAATAGTGCCTAGACTGTTCCTGACTCCAGGTATGTTAGCAAGGGTCTTTTTAGAAAATATGTCAGCACTATGTCCAAGACAGTCATCTTACCCTTATTAGTATGAGAATATCAGCCTCAGAGGGGACCTTAGAAGCTCAGCAAATTACAATGGAATGAACAATGGCACGGCAGACAGAAGACCCCTGTTTGAATCCTACCTTGATCTACCTGGGTCTCTCATGTATTAAATAAGACAGTTGGACCTGGTGCTCCCTGAGGTCCATTAAAACTCTAGGTCTGTGATACTTTGGAATCATAAGGTCCAATTATTCATTTTTTTAGATAAGAAAACTGAGTCCCACATAAGACAAGGGTTTTGACCAAGGCAGTTAGGGAGTGTCAGAACTAGAACGCAAGTTTCCTGTCGTCTAAGCCCGTATTCTTTCTACTATCCTCTTGTAAATTCACCCTGATGATAAGTTAACCCAGTTGTTCCATTGTGGGACTAAAATATTGATATCAATGAAAGGAAAACAGTTGGAGTTTCATCCATTCCCAGGTGGAAATCATCAGTGTCATCTAAAAGCATGGAGGAAGCACCCACACACATGTGGTGTTCTGTTGGGTGCTATACAAAGCTAAATAAACCAAAACCAGTCCCAACCCTCCAGACGCTTACAATCGAAAACAGCTTCCTATCTCTAGTATTGACGCAGACAAACATATACAAATGCGTACAAGCACACATACCATCTCAAATGAATACATACTTGAGTAAAAAAAAAACACTTGTATTATATGCAAATGATGTGGGCAGGGGAGAAAAATCTTGGTAGCTATAGCTAAGTATGTCTCTTTGCCTCTGGAACAAAGCTGACATGGTGGGAGTTATTACAGGCACAGCTGCTTCTCCATTTTCAGGTGACATTTTTGGCCAGAAGGGCCCATTTCCATCTGGGAGGAATGCACAGATTGACTGGATTACTGTAGAGTATTCGACTTGGGGCAATCCTGAAAGACCACCCGGGAGTTTCCATTGCATGCAGGGCAACATCTGGCAGAGAACATAGGAATACATTTGCTAAGCATAGTCAGAACAAGAACAATTCATGAACCAGGGCATGTAGGACCTGAAGCTTATCTGATCATATTCCTAAAACCCAATCAACCTGCAAGAAGTTATATTGGTTCTATTTCCACAATATATCTGTTCTCTCAACTAACTAGGCCACTACCCTATTTCAGGTTCTAATCTCCTCTCCCTGCCCTATTACCTTCTCATTAGTCTCCCTGCTTCCAGTCTCTTCTTTTCCTAAACACTACTGTTGCATACTGGGAAAGAGAAGGAAATTAGCATCTTATAAAGTGCTCACTGTGCCAGGTATTTTGCCAAATGATTTACAAATATTGTCACATTTGATCCTCACTTGTGAAGCAGGTGTCTCATTTTATTTATTGTCCTCATTTTACAGCTGTGGAAACTGAACTAGAGGCTAAGTGACTTGTCCATGATCACACTAGTGATCTAACAAGTGTCTAAGTCGAGATTTGAACTCAAATCTTACTGACTCTGGGCCCAGCACTCTATCCACCATGCCATCTAACTGCCTGGGTAATCTTCCTGAGGCACAGGTCTGGTGATATCCCTCCCTTACTCAAAAAGCCTTCAGTCTTCTTATAGCATTTAGGGTAAAATATAATTTTCTCATCCTGGTATTTAAGGTGTAGCCTTCATTTATCTTATTTCCCTTCACATACTTTGGGCTCCATCCAAACTGGACTACCAAATATTACCTGAACTCAACCCTCCATCTTCTATCTCTTTGTATTTACACAAGCTATCTCCTATGACAAGGAAGAAATTCCTTCCTTAACTGTGCCTGTCTGGATCATTATCTTCTTTTAAGGCTCAGGGGCTTCTTCCTCTATGATAACTTCTCTGATTCCCCATATCCCCACACCTCTAGGAGTTGTTAATGCTCTTTCCCTCAAATTAGAGCATATTTACTCAACTGTCTATGTATTATCATCCCCTTTCCCCCAGTAGCATGTAAATTCAATGAGGGCGTAGACTGGCTCATTTTGTTGTTTTTTCTGTATTCTGAATGACTGCATAGTGTCTTGCTTAAAGTAATAACTGTTGAATTGATGCAGTTTCTCTTTTACAATGGAGTATAAAATTAAACAAACTCTATGATAATCATAATGGTAAAATAATAATAATATTTTATATTTCTTTCACTTTTCATCAAATATCCTGAAGTACCTACATAGCATTAAGCAATGACTTCCTTAAAAAATAGCCCCCAGTTTATCTGACATTTATTGAGTTCAAAATACCACGACAGGTGTTGCGACAAATACAAATAAGCCTTAAGACATGGTCTCAATTCTTTAAGGAGCTTGTACTCTACTTGAATGCAAAACAGATAGATACTCAGAGAATATTACAAGATAATAATTACATGAGGTACCATGGTTGAGATCTATGTGGCTGCAAAACATGGATCTAAGAAGGATCAAATGCTCCCCAAGGGATGATGGAATGATGTATGGTAGGCACAAGTTATAAATCAATAGGTATTTATTAATCACCTTCACTATGTGAAGTTTTGAGGATGCAAAGAAAAAAGTAAACCAATTCCTGCCTTCAAGGAGTTTACATTCTAATAGTATAACACCAATAATGGTGCATATGAGAAAAGAGGAAAAAGGTATCATCAAAGCCATATATTATGTATGTGATAAGAACAAGGGCCACAAAGAGACAGCCCCAGTATTGCATCAGTACTCTAATGGAAGGCTGAGAGTATGTTAGATTGATCTTGTACAGGGGATTTATGGAAGGACGTGTATAAGATTCACACAGGATTAGATATTGATGATTTTTTTGCCAAACTACTAGAAGGAGTGAGATACAGATGGGGTAATGGATCCATATGATTAGGAGTCAATATGATTAGGTTGTTACAGACATTGTGTGATGTAGGGCTTCAGCAGGGAAAAAACATGCTGAGAAACCAGCATGGTCATGAATTTGGTGGGGCATAAAGAAGGAATAAGATTTGAATCATAGGAACATGGTGGGAAGGCATTCTAAATGTGTAAGGAAAGTATGACCAGAAGTATATGCATAGGAATGAACAAGGTGGATGGTTCATAATTTTGTGGTGGCCATCATTTATTCATTCAGAGCCACATACTAAGTTGGGTAAAGAACTGAAAGTAGTTTTGGAGAGCCCTGTGAGTTGGTCCTTCCTTCTCTTCCATGAAGGACCTGCAATTTATCAACATCAAAACTATAAGATATTGGTCCACAACAAAGGGCAGAAGCCTATAGTCACTCAATATGTGTTGGAATGAAACATGAGTTGAATCCTGCAGGGCAAATTAAAAGCACCACAGAAGGCTGAGGGAAACTGCAAATGTGCTAGAGGCATTTTTTCATGTTAAAAAAATGAAGACAGATTGTACAGTACGGATGATGGAGGATGGATGAGCTCTTATCACTTTCAGAATTGTTCCTATCAAAGTACAGTTGACCAAACTAGAAAATCCAATGGCATCAACCAATGTTCTGGGTATTGGGACCCATGTGGAAAGAAGGTACACAGAATTATCAGATCTGATGGTCAGTGGATCTGGACTGTCCTCTTGTAATATAATGTCAGATCTGAATGAAGAGCATTGAAAGGATATGCATGAAGTTACAAGACCCAACACATAGGATCTGTGCATCACTGTGTATCAGTCAGCCTGCTTGTTACTCTCTGTTTGTATTTCAAAAGGAATAACTGTCAGTTATCCTATAGCTCTAATCCCTATACAAGTGGTACCCCTAATTTCTCATCCACATCTAGGGGTAGGGATTTGTGTTTCAACCAGTCTAGTGGATCAACTTTATTGTCTCCACCACTCTGCCAGTCTCATTCACATCTTTTCTAGTACATGCTCCAATTACTCACCTCTCCAAAATCATTCTGTAGACAGCAGTTAGATGGATTAGGTAAGAGGTAATGAAAACAGACATGTTCCTTATGTGTCATATAGACTACACAGTCCACGTTATCCCTGGACCTAGTTAATCTTAAAGGCAGATGGATACCCTTTGGGGACCGGATCTCTTCCTGCAGCCTGAGGATAAGAACTAACCTAGAAGGTAAGATTTTGGATGCTTCTGGTTGGAAGCTGAACAAAGGCAATTCACTCACAAACAGGGCTTCACTGATCCATACAAAAACCCGCAGGGTGCCTGCTGCTTCTCCTGAAAGGACAGAGGAGGAGGCCAGCAGTGAAGTCACTGGGATTGAATTTACTTTCCCTGTCTTTTCAGGTCTCAACTCCCTTGCTTTGAGTGGGCTTCTCCCTGTAGTAGCTCTGTCTTTTACTGCTATACCAAAGTCTCTTGTTTTGTCTTCTTCTGCAAAAATGTGGACATTGCTTGCTATCAAAGTTCCTTCAAAGTCAATCAGTAAAAGGATTATGATTTTCTGTCCTCTAGTCTCCTTGAAAAATCCTTGCCAAGGACTTTCCTTCGCGTCGTGTATTCTACCAGTCCAACATCTGCGGTGTGGGGAGGTAGGGAGGGAAAGAGGAGAGGGAAGGGAGGGTAATGTATACCCCCATCCTCACTGCACATGTATAACTCTAATTTCAAAGCTAATGGTACAAACAGAGATATTTCCTCAATACAATGGGCTTCATATGTGGGCTGACTTTGATAAACTGGCTTTTAATTTTTTTAAGTTTCCCTGAGCTATTCATGACAGATGCCACTTGAGTGTCTCTGTTGCATTCTTCTTATGTTCTAGTTATGGAGGTACTAGAGGATTTCTTGGAGTGGAGCAGAGATGTTGATTTCTTGAACTCTGAGACTTGCTTCATTTCAGACAGCAGGCAGCAGAAAACCAAACCAAAACAAAAATAAAAACAAAAAACCCCCAATGTTTGCCAAAAACTTTACATGAATAATTCTATGTGCATTCAAACCAAAAAGGTTTCTGTTTTTTATTTAAGACTAATGACTTTAAAATGAATGACACAAGCTTAGGGACTAATAAAGATCAACCACAGAAGGGGAAAAGAAAAAAAAAATACAACCAAAACTTACATTCTACTGGAATCCATTTAAACATACACAATAAGGAATGCTCATGGGCCAAACCACCCACAAAAAAAGAAAGAAAAGGACTCCATTTCATATTAAAAGACAAGTGAAGGCAAAAGCAAAGATTTTTTTTTAAACCTCTGGGTGGGTAGAGTATTTGATGCATCTGTTTTGTTAACAGCAAAATCATTTTATGTATTATCAAGGGGCTTTTCATTCAAGCTAATAAAAAAATATCAGCATTCCTCAGGCAGATGTGTAGAGTCACAATGTCCTGTATAGAATAGTACTGGTGAGAATAATCCTAATAGTGACATCAGCAGCAACACCCATTTCTGCAGCACTTTAAAATTTACAAACTAATTTCCTCAAAATGACCTTGTGAAGGATTTACAGGTATACTAAGACTCATTTTACAAATGATGAAATTGAGGCTGAGTATGGAGATGACTTTGCTCATGGCCACATGGCTACCATATGTTGAAGCAGAATTTGCACTGAGGCTGTAGGACTAGAAAAGAGAATGCTGGATTTCAAGGCAGGACTTCATGGATTCAAATCCTGCCTATCATTCTTAATAGTTATGTGACCTGGGGAAAGTCACTTAACCTCTTTAATCTTCAGATTCCTCATCTATACCACCTACCTTCTGGATTTGTAGTGAGTTCAAATGAAATTATGTATATAAGGTGCTTGTTAAACTTTAAAGCAGTTTGTTATAATTATTATTAAAACAGATTGGCAAATAAACCATGTCTAAGTTCTTTTACCTGGCTTCCATTAAGACTCAGTTCAAGGGACACCTGCTAAAAAAAAGGCCTTTCCAGGTCCCTTCAGTAGCTACTGTCTTCCTCTCTAAGATACCTTCCATCTATTCCATATGATCTTGTATGTACCTTATTATTTATATTGTCTTCCCAATTATAACGTGAATTTTTTGAGACCAAGGACTGTTTTTGCCTTCCTTTGTATCCCCAGCCCTGAGCATACAGTAAGTGTTTACTTCATGAACTCTTCTTAATTGTTTATTTCCCTGGTATTCTGGATATTTTGAGGCAGTTCGGAAAGAGCTTTGGCTGAAATTTCCAAGGAAGGCAAAGCTTTTCTTCTCACAAATAATACCCTGGGTCTTATTAAACATGGAATGCTGTAGCAGGAGATAAATTCCTTCCTTGTCCCTGTGGTGGTAAGTGTATGCCCTGAAGCCTGAGGTTGAATTGTTATTATTGTAGGAGTCTGGTTATAAATTTTGTTGCCCCCCCACAATTTTCCCACTGTTAAAAAATTCAGACAAAGACAGCGTTTTACTGTTCTACCTCCTCAGTTCAACAGACTGCTCCATATTTTCCAGATTCTGTTTGTTTGGGCATCTAGATTTAATAATGATGCACTGGACAACTGATGAAGGAGGGCACCAGCAGAATGATACTATAACCAGTTCAGAGCCTACTATCATTATCCAAGAGTACAATTCACCCAGGTTTTCTGCATTTATACCAAAAGAACAACTGAGCACATTCTAAGATTAGCATTTTGTTTCTTATGGAAACTGCCAGAAATTTAACCTCAGTTCACATATATTGCCAACTTCAAGGCCAAGGCAAAACCTCCCATCTTCCCCAACACTTTGAAAGTCAACAGCATCTATACAACCCTACTGCTGCCTTGCCTTACACAGAGAGTTTACTCAGGCCCATAACTCATATCAAAATAAATAAATAAGCCTGGAAGGGAGCCAAGGGAGATACATTCACCATAACATACGTACACATATGAAAGACAAAGAAAAAAATGGAGAAATACTCACAGGAAATGTTTCCCTGCTAGGACAACTCTCTGCCTGAGGTGTCCCTTTCAAAGGAGAGCCTGAACTATCTTTCTTCTAAACCTTTAGGGCCAAACTCCATCACTGGAATTTTAATATCTCTATGTGCAGGAGAATAGTTGCTATGAAGCTGCACCAGAATCTGAGCCCACTGTTAGGAGTCATTATCAGTCCCACAGATTTTAATTTAGCATTATCAGTTCATCAGGCTTTAAGCCTTGATAATGCACTAGGCACTGGGATAGGCCCTGGAGATAGAAAGACAAAAAGTAAAACCCTCCAGATCCATAATCTAGCAAGGGGAAACAATACGAACATATGTACTATACTTATGTGTGCATACATTAAGAAGCACACACATTCACATGTACACATTCCTAGCTCCTATTTTTTTTAGCTCTTTTCCCCTGATAATGAGGCCACGAAAAGAATGCACAGACTAGATACACAACTAAGTACACAAGTCAGTGTACAGAAGTGTGTCAGGTGGGTGATTTAGGGCAAAGAACCTGAAAAAACAGGATCTAGGAACATGGAAACATAGAAAACAGAAAACCAGGAATCAATCTGTCAGCCAACAAGCTCAACAGTTGTTGAGCTACTTCTGTGTACCACGCACCATGCAGGGGCTGCAGATACAAACACAGAGATGCAAAAGTGCCTGCCCTCAAGGAACTTATATTCATTTGGGAGAGAACTGAAATATCAATAGGTATGCACAAAATAATTCCAGGGTATTTTTTTGGTGGATGGGGTGGAGGGCAACAGCAATTGAGGGGAAAATGAGGACTAGCAGTTTATGGAACAGGTGAATAGGGCTTTGTGGAAGTTGATTGTTGCAGTCCTTAAATGGTCTATATGTGTGAGCTGTTAGACACAAGGAATTACATTACAAATTGTATGTTCATGAAATACTCCACATGTTCATCATAGCATTTCTACAATTCCATTATGCTTCCACTGCTGATGAGACCAAAGAGATTAGAACTTGTCAGTTTGGAGGAGACAAAGGCTGAGAGAAGATTTGACAGAAATCTAAAAAAAATCATGAAATTTAAGGTTATATATAACCTGGTGCCATCATACCCTTCCTGGCTTTTCTCAAATCACTCCTCTCCAAGTTCTTTAAATTCTAGCCAAACTAGACTGCTCTTTGTCTTTTATATAAATCTCTCTTTTTCTTGCTTCTATTACTTTGGTTGAGCTATGCCTTTGAATCCATAACATTCATTAGTAAAAAACTTCTTTATAGTCTAACATTCATAGGGAAACCCAAGGATGTTCCCTTTCTAGGAAAAATATAATATAATAGGTCAAATATTCATTTAAGATCTCAGTAGATAACTATCCTCAGAAGATTTGTTTTCTATCCTGAGTTGTGATTAAAGTAACTATAAATTATGGGCTTTCTTGAGATAACTTAGAAGATAGTACATTAATTTCTAGAGATATGGAAAGCATCAGACTTGAATTCAGACAATCTAAGTTCAACATCTGTCTCTACTACTAGCCTATATAATGTTGGGCAAGCCATTTAATTACTCTGCGCCTCAGTGTCCTCAATTGTAAAATAAAGGGCTTAGACTAGATAATCTTTCATGCCCTGTTTAGACTCTAATGCTCTGATTCAGGTAGGAGTAATGGGAAGGCATATCTTGACTCCTGAGAAATATCTTCCCAATCATGAGATATCCAACAACGGAATGAGCTGGCTTAGGAAGCTAACACATTCTCACAACCGAAGATCTGGTAGAATAGATCACCCTTTATCAAGGGTGGTGCTTATCCTTTGGGTGTGGGTTGGACTAGCTGACCTAAGGTTCTTTTTGACTCTAGGGTGCTGGAGAGCTGTAGGGTCAAGAGGAAGAGAGGAAAAGGAGCTATATGCTTGAGAATGGGTATGGATTTAAAGGCATAGCTCAAGCAAAGTAGGCACTTAATAAATAAATAATTGTTCTATTCTCTTTCTCTTCCTCCTCCTTCCCTCACCCTCTCAAAATAATTTATATATTTTATCTCACTTCATTTTCGCAATAACCCTGTGAAATGTTGCAAACTGAGACTGTGAGAAGTTAAATGACTTGATCATAGTCATATACCTGATGTCTAAGGTAAGAATTAAATTAGGTCCTCCTAGACTCCAGGGTCAGAGCTCTCTCTACTATGCTAATAGAATCCTGCTCTACACCATCCCTGGCCAGTCATCCAGGGTTTGCTTACAGACTTCAAGTAATGGGAATAGATTATGATCTCCTCTTTTACCACTCAAACTGTTAGGAATTTTTTTTTCCTTATGTAGCACCCCTACACAGCCAAAAATCTACTACCCTCATGGACTCTAAATCTCTCTTTGTTGCCTCTCCTCATCGCTCTCTAGATTCCAGGGAACATGATTCCTCCCAATTTTATGGGCCTATTTAAACATAGTCAGAATGCAGCCTCAGGGCTGGTGTTGGGTACAGCTTGCATTAGGAGACCAGTATGGGAACGATGAAGAAAGGAGAACAAATAAGCATTTGTGGTCAGTGATGCAGTTGGTCCACAGAAAGGGAGACTAGCCATATGAGTAGCAAGTTAATTCAGTATGATAATGGTTCTGAGGGTATACAGGTAAGAGAGATGATTGCCAGAGTATGGAAAGATTGAGAGAGTAAAAGAATGAATAAGCCCAAAACCAGAAGGATTTTAGTGTGAGGGAGATTTGAGGAGAGTGAGAACAAGACTGAGTTGTTGTGCGGGGTTAGTGACAAAGCATGAGGCTTCATTAGGGACACTACACCTACAGGGATGCATAGGTGAGCTCCATTCTAGTATCCTGCCATAAGGCAGCAAGATGTAAGATATCAGTGATGAAAAACTGTGAAATAGTTTGTTCCATACAGTACATTTTGTTTGCTGAGCTCCTCCTAGTTCTGTTTCAGGAAGAGATTGCTCAGGGAGGCACAGAGTGACCTAGAACTTGGGCTGTAACAGTAATGTGACACTGGCATTCTATGTTCTGAGAAGATAGAGCAGACATTTAGCAACCGATTTAATGAGAGCAGATAGCAAAGATAAGGAATAAACACATCACTGCAGGATGGGATTACAAGTCAGAACAAACATGAATGTAGAGGGAATGCTGGAAACTTTCTCTTCCTGTGTCATCCACCTCTTGCACACGCGCACACACACACACACATGCACGCACGCACGCGCGCGTGCACACCCTTTCCCCACCAGTCTCTCTCCTCTTCATTGTCGTTAAGGTCATCTTCACATCCCAACTGGTTTCCTTGCTTTCAGTCCCTCCGCTCTGCCATTCATTCTCCATCCAGCTGCCTAAGCAATCTTTCTAAGGCACAAACCTGACTATGTCACTCACCTTCTCAGGAGTCTTTAATGGATCCCTAACACTTCAAAGACGAAATACACATTCCCTCAGGCTGGCATTTAAAGCCCTATATAATCTGGCTTGGACCTCCCTTTACAGACATTTCCCATGTATCATGGTTGACTCAGGCCCACTATCTTAGGGCTAGACCTCTTACATTCTAACTCCCACAGGATTCTTCAATACATGGATGAAAGGGTTGGGACTCACTTATCCTCTGTCAGTTCAAGATCATACTGACTGAGTTTCTCTCCTCCAATTTTAGGGGTCCAGTTATTAGCACTCCTGTTCTATTTAACCACTTAGCACTGGATTTCCTTTAACAAAGGGATATTTACTTTAAAGATATAGCAACTTATATACAAACATTTCCCTTAAAACCTTGGTGCATGATCCCCACATACCACCTCAGTGTGGAGTGGCACTGCAGAAGTGGAGATTAGATTCACAGTTTAGTTCAGTTCCTACATAGCATTAGTCCCACCTACTTCAAATTGAAAACTAGCAGCTCCCGTTTCTGCTGGGTTAAATCCAACATCAGTATTCCTGGACTCTCAGATCTCCATGGCTCATACTGTCAGTCAGTAAACACTTATTACGTGCTTATGAGGCGATGCGCTAAGCACTAAGGATACGAAACCAGGAAAAAGACAGTTCCCTACCTCAAGTAACTTGGAATCTAATACAGGAGACAAGTAAACAAATACATCTGAACAGGCTACATACAGGATAAATAGGAAATAATTAAGAGGGAAAGCACACAAATTAGTAGGAGCTAGGAAAGACTTTCTATAGAAGACAGGAGTTTAGTCAGGGCTTAGAGAAAGCCAGAGAAGCCAGCAGGAGGAGAAGAGGAGGGAGAGCATTCCAGGCAGGAGAGCAAGCCAGAGAAAATACCTAGAACCAAGAAATAGAGTGTCTTGTTCCTGAGACAGTAAGGAGGCCAATGTCACTGGATCAGAGCACATGTAGGAATCTCCTATTAATAGAATTCAGTATCAGCTCAGCACTTCATGGTTTTAGAAACTTTTGTGGGGCCCTGAAAAGTTAGGTGATTTGCCCAGGGCTGTGCAACCAGTGTGCCTCAGAGGAAGGATTGAGACAATCAGGACTTCTTGACTCTGGGGTCTGTTCTCTGTCCATTATACTATACTGTCTGCCTGAGACTGATATGATGTTTATTTTACAGATGAGGAGACGGAGGCTCAGAGAGGGTAAATGAATTGTTCCAAGTCACATAGCTAATGAATATTAGGGCTAATATTAAAACATAGATCTCTTCAAATCAGTGTGCTTTGTCTACTCACTATACAGCTCCTCCTCAGGTAGGTTAATTGTACTAGCATTTAAAAAGAGAAGATTAGGGATGTCAGAGAGTAAGAAGGGAGATGGGGCACAGGGTGGAGTTGATAGATAGTATCTGGGGTGAAGAGCAGATAATTGGAAAGTATGTTACTTGGAACAGAAAGAATACTTGGTCTGTGTTGGAAGAGAAAGCAAGGAAGAAAAAAACTGAGGAGCTGGGAAGCATCATTCAGCTTCAGTGGCAGCAGTGTTAGATTATGGATGTCTTTCTCTTGTGCCATCATTGTGCATATGCTGAGGGAAGGTGCTGCTTAGAGGTATCAATGTCCTTCAGATCTTGGCTTCTCCAGTGGCACAAGACAATATGTAGTGGTGTGGGAAAGTCACTGCTGTGATCGGTGATCCAGTCCAGTACTGCTCATCAGATCTGGATCATATCAGCTGAGCTCTTCCCACCTCTCAGAGAGAGGTGCATGGGAGAACCTAGCCCAGCCTTGCTGCCAAGGCCAAGATCTTCTGGCTGTGCTTCAAAATTCCCTTTTCCTGGGAGTTTCAGGATCATTTCAATTTTTTTATCTTCTTGTTCCTCCACACTCTATCAACCTCACCAGTAGGGATCTTTCCACCACATAATTTCAGAGCTAAAAGCAACTTTAGAGATCACTTAGTTCAACCCCTTTATTTTACAAATTGGGAAACTGAGGCCCAGAGGTAGGAAGTGACCCACCCAGGATCACATAGGCAATAGACAGTAGAGACAGAATTCAAACTCAAGTCCTTTGACTCCCAATCCAGTGGGAGTCGACTGTATCATGTGGCTAGAAGGAAAGACACTGAGTCAATCAGTGTCTGGCATAGTAAGCACTATACAAATATCAGCTGCTATTATTATCATTTATTATTAATTACTCTTTATTATGTATATGCTATGTGTTAAGCTCTGTGCTAGGTAAGGGGATTCAAAGTCATAAATTAAATAACTCTTGCCCTCATTGAGCTTATGCTTTAGGGAGAAAGAACACATATACAAAAAAGTAAATGAAAAAGACAAATAAGTCAAATATGCTTTTTTTTCTTTGTACAGAGCCAAGAACAGATGGGGCAGGGATCAGGAGTGCCTATTAGAAACTGCCTGATAAATCCAGGGGGCATTTGCTCAGTCTGCATTGTGGAGGCTATCCAAGTCAGTCCTCAGCAACTCTGGAATATGCCCAGGCTCCAGGGTGAGGATGATGGGCCATGCCTAAGCATCACATTCCAACCCAGCCTCTGCCTAAGTAAAATGCACTAAGACATTCTGGCTTTGTGGATATGCCATCTCTGTCTCATGCAAGGCCTGGGACAGTATCACATATTACAATTTCAAAAATCATTATCCGCTAAACGCAAGTAATATGACAGGCATGGGACAGCAGCTTTGCAAAGAGCCAATTGCCCAGGGCAACATATGATTTATCCCAGGCAGAGAGAGTAACTAGCAGACCCTATTCATTTGATTACTTGTGGAGTCAGAGTGAACAAGTTATGTTAAAGTGAGGATGGCTAAATGTTTTGAATTTATTTAAAAAGGTCACTTTATAGAATTCAATATACACACTCCCTTCTTAAAGAATAAAACCCAGAAATGTGATCCCAGACTAAGGATAGAGCCCACCCTTGGCAAAATTGTGAAGATTTTTTTTCAGTGCCTCCCATCACAACCAAGGTTCAGATAGCAGTGGGAAAGGCTACATTGGACCAGGACAGGGTAAGGAGTCCATTGGACCAGGATTACACCAAGGCTGAGTATTCAAAGATGACATGAAAGCCAGGGACTTGTGTGCAGGGACATGAATATGAGTATAGATTTGGTGGCAGAGCAAGATTAGTCTATGGGGAGACAGAGCAGGTAAGATGCAAGGATCATTAGCTAAAGGTCCACACTGAGTCCAAGGTTTAGGATATTTATCCAATAACAATAACTGATATTTGTGTAGCTCTTCAAAGTTTGCAAAGAATGTAAAATACGATGTCTCATTTGATCTTCATAATAGCCCAGTAAGATAGGTGCTATTAATATTCCTATTTTCCAGATGTGGAAACTGAGACTTGATAAGGTTAAACAGGGTTTGTCCATGGTAGCCTAGTCAGGACATGTCTGTGGGGATGTTAGAAGGTCTTCATGTTTCAGAGTCCAGCATTATACTAAAGTTTTATAGGTATGTATACATATGTATACATATATATACACATATAGACATATATGTTTAAATACTCTATTTATACCTCTCATGTTGTATATCATAAGTTTTTTCTATCTTCTCACTCTATTTTCTGTCTAGCTGCCCCATGTATGAAATTCTCTCTCCTCACCTCTGCCTCCTGGTTTCTCCTCAAGTCCCAGCTTCTACAGGAAGCCTTTCCCAATCCATCTTAATTCTCTTCTCTGTTGAATATTTCCTAGAGCTTGTTTATTCATACTTATTTACATATTGTCTCTCCCTTTAGATTGTGAGTTTTTGAGGGCAAGAACTGCCATTTGCAGTTCTTTCTATCCCCCGTGCTCAGCACAGTGCCTGACACAGAGTAGACCTTTAATAAATGTTTATTGACTGACTTGCTGTAGAGGAACAACAACTTGTTTCATGTGCTGTATCTAACACTTATTGGCAAGGTGACCCTGGGAAAGTAACTTAGCCTCTTAGTGCCCTGAACAACCACGTAAGACTATGAACTCCAGAAAGGATGTCAACCTCTACTAGCAGAGAAAGTTTCTTCATTTGGACATTCCCTTTATCAAATGGAATCACAGATCCATCTCCTATCCCCCAACCTTATACTATGGGTCTACTCAACAGCATTTATCATGAAGCTCTACCCGCTGTCTTTAACCTTAGGGTCTTAGGACACAAGTTCTTGCCCTCTTAACATCAGTCAGTGACTACGAGTTTTCTTATGCCTTGAAGTCTTGTTGCCTATTCTCTGATAACCAATAGCAACTACAATCAGAAAAAAGTAGGTTCCATGGCCATGCATTAAATACAGTGCCTAGCTTTTGGCAAGTCCCATTCCATTTGGGGGCCTTAGTTTCCTTTTCTGCAAAATAAGGAGAGGACAGCCTTGATAACCTCTAAAGCCCCATCTCTGACATTCTATGATTCTATGCTAATTAATTAGCACAGATTTACTAAGAATTCACTAAGTGCCTAGCATTGTCCTATATGCTGTAAGTGACATAGATGAATAAGATATGGTCCTTGCCTTCAGGAAACTTAAATTCTGGTTAAGGAGACAAGAAGCATATGTAACCTAATATAATGTTGTTTGCAGAGTAGGGGTATTCAATAAATGTTTACTGAATTGAACTAGGCAGATGGGAAAATATCTATTAAAACCAAGAGCAGAAATATTCAATACTTACCTTCTTTACTGCCAGCCATTTCCCCTGATTTTCCCAAGGAGAGGAAATAGTATAGAGTCAAATCTACAAGAATTTATGAATCATTTACTATGTGCCAGGCTCTGTGCTAAGTTCTAGGAATACAAATACGAACAGAGAGCCCCCCACCCTTAAGTAAGCAACAAACAAAAGGAAGCTGAAAAGATGGGGAATGGGAAAGAAGTGGAGGAAGCGAAGTGGTGGGGGAGGAGGATGGTAGAAAAAGTCTGGAGGATCAATGAATAAAGCCATGGCTGGCCTGGACTTTTTCCTTAAAATGGAAGTTCTAGGAAGAACCAGCCAATTAGAGGAAGAGGCTTCAAGTGTACTCTCAATGTAAGAAGTCTAGGAAGGAAGTGAACTTCAAGAATGATGAAGTTGCTGTGGAATAGTAGAAAAAGTCCAGAGTCAAGGTTGGAGCCCAGAAGTAATATAGATACATCTAGATCTATATAAACCTAGATGTGTGTGAATGTCTGTGTCTGTGTATGTGTATATACACATATATGCACATAAAAACATGTATATATATATGCATATATGTATATATACACGAGTGAGAGAAAGGGGAGAGAGAGAGAGAGAGAGAGAGAGAGAGAGAGAGAGAGAGGGAAAGGACAAGATATACAAAGGCTAGGTTGGAGAGTCATTGGAAATGATCACCAGGAAGTACAGTCACACAATTTTTGACTTGAAAGGAACTTAGAATCCCCCTCACTTTATAGATCATGGTAGCTTACATTTATATATTCCTTTCAAAGCACTCTCCTCACAATAATCCTGTGGTGAAGGTTGTGTAAGTACTATTATTCCTACTTCAGAGAGAAAGAAACTTAGGCCTAAAGAAGTACAGTGACTTGGCTCACCTATTCAGGTAAGGGTAGGGCTAAGATGAGAAACCCTTGCTATTTTCTGACTCTTAATTCTGTATTCTTTGTACCAGACAGACTATGATGCAAATTTGTTTGTGACAGCTGACAGGGGCCTATGATTAAGGATGATCAGTCAAGCCCTGTGTAGGAACAATAAAGAGAACTGGCTCCAATTTTAAGGGGAACAGACAAGAATTTGACAGCTTCTGTCCTTAGTAGCTTATGAATATGCTATAAAGTCAGGCAGCTAGGTGGCATAGTGCCTAGAACATGACCCTGGAGTCAGGAAGATTTGTCTCCATAAGTTCAAATCTAGTCTCAGACACTTACTAGCTGTGTGACCCTATTTGACCCAGGTCCTCATTTGCAAAATGAGCTGGAGAAGAAAATGGCAAACCATTCTAGTATCTTTGTTGAGAAAACCCTGAATGGGGTCACAAAGAGTCAGACATGACTGAAACAACTCAACAACAAAATGTTGTGAAGTCGCCTTTCTGGGAGGTAACTGGACTTGTGATTTCATCAGTAAAAGAAACTCCTGATGAAGAAACTCCATTTGCTGATATACATTGGTACCTGCTCTGTAATGTACAGTCTTGCGACTTTTCTGGTGTATTTGAGAAGTTAAGTGCCTAGGGTCATGGAGATAGTATGTGTCAGATGTTGGGCTTGAATCCAAATATTCCAGGTTAAGTCCAGCTCAGTTATCTACTTCTCTTGATTTAGCCTCTTACTCAGGAGTTGGTCTACAGGGTTAGGTTCTTACTCAAGAATCCTAGTCACTGGCCTGCTGTTTGAATGAGAATAAGTCATTTCCACTCCCTTATTCTCATCCCTAAGTTCTGTGACCACCCAAATTCAAAGACTGTGATACAACATTCCATCAATAGCTGTCCTCCCAAATCTGGAGGGCTGGACTACAACACTGCCCAGCTCAGGCATGAAGAAGACTGATATACAGGGTCAATGCCCATGAGACCTTAATATTCGCCAACAGTGAGACATATTTAGACTGTGAAATTTGCCCCTTGCCCAGATTCTTTCTGAACATCATTAGAAATCTAATATTACATGAAGAGTCTAACACTCCATCTGTATATTCATCAGATCATTTCCTTTTATCTGTAAAATCCATTTGCTCTAACCAACACTGGACTGGCTAGAATTTTATGTTTGACTAACAGCTGCTGCCCAGAAGTGTTTCACACCCATCCCCTGGGATATTTCAAGGGAATATTTTAAAATTAATGACCCTAAGAACACTCATCCAGAAAAGAAATAGAAGGTTTGTAGGTAAGGCAGATGAAAAGGCAAACCTTTGAAGTTTCTATGAAGAATAAGCCAGCCATTTTAAGTCAAAATAATCTCAAACTGAGTATCTGTAGGAACCAAGGAGCATTTAAAAAAAAGTTGGACAAATTTTACCCCTTCTCAGCTCAAAAGCTGGATAGTAAAAAAAAAGTTCTCCTCCCCAGTTTCATTTGAAGGCAAAGCCAGAAGTGCAATAAAATTTGCTTTACTGATCCAAGAAGCAAATCAAATGAACTGTCTGGTGAATAGTCAGACTGTGGTTGCTTCTACCTGATTTGCAAGATAATAAGGCAGATTCCCCAAACAATTACATTCTGAAAAAATATCTGCTCCACAGGCCTGCCAAGGTGCCTAAAGTTCTCTGATATTCTCAGGTTCTGTGGTATTCTTTAGAGTTAAGATATGCTGTCTTTAAGAGTCACGGACCTATAGAGTCTGAAAGGTCAGCACTCATATTTTTCAGGTCATGACACAGGCACCAAGAATAATGAAATTAAATGAAGGGTAAAGCCAGGACCAGGACCTGGGTCATAACCCAACACATCAGTGTTTCTTCTATAACTAAGGGTGCCTCAATTCCATTTTTCAAATCCGACTATGCATTTTCAGCCATTAACAGAATAGTATGAATCAAGGCACTAAATTAGACTTACCAAAGCTCTAAGGTATTAGATCCAAGGCTGGTAAATGTTGCTGAAGGGAAATAAAGCACTCTCTGAGTAAGAGAAAGCAATGTGGAATTTATATGTTAGGAAAAGAGAAAGGGAAAAGAGGAAGAGGAAGAGATCATTCAGTCCAGGAATTCTTAACCTTTGTTGTGTCGTGGACACATTTGGCAGTCTGGTGAAAGCTATGAATCCCTTCTCAAAAAAAACATTTTTAAATGCATAAAATAAAATACTACATGATTACAAAAGAAGTCAATTATATTGAAACAGTAATCATTTTTAAATTCAAATTCATAGATACCAGATTAAGAACCTCTGACCTATTACAACTAAAATACCTCACATAAGGAAACTGAAGCCCAAATAGTTTAAATAAACTGGCCAAGTTCGTGCAGCTACTTAGTGTTAGAATTAGGACTTGAAAAGAGGTATGTTAATTCCAGTATTCTTCTTATTGTATCGCACTGCTGCTTCATAAGAAGGCCATAGGAAGCTAAGGGCCAGGATGACAGTACTGCTCAGTGAAGGGGGTAATGAATGTTTTACTGAAAGGAGGAGGGCCAGACTGATAGAAGAGGGAGGAGGATGAAAAAGGAAAGCTTGGCTTATACTCCTACCAGGCCAGCCTAGTTCTAAATAACTAAGTGAGAGATCCTGGTATAGTGGAAAGGAAAAAGAATCTAGTACTAAGATAAGGATTCAAATCCCTTTTCAGTCACCCGACCTTTGTGACACTGGGCAAATTGTTCTCTTTGCCTCCATGAATTTATTTGTGAAATGCCAGGATCGTCATTTTGATCTTCAAGTCTATTTTATCTCCATGCCCTATGGTCTTACCACCATTTTAATTTTATTTTTAGAATCTTTTATTAATGCCTTTTTGTTTTTATAACATAGTTCCTTTAGGACATACTTACCGAACCTCTTGACAACACACCACCCTTTTCATTCAAACTTTCAACCCAAAGAAGTTGGGACAATTAAGTAAAGTGAACCAATGTAGTGACCATGTTCAACAGTGCATACAACATGTTGTATTCATAATCCCTCACCTCTCTGTTAAGATGATGGAGGTATGCTTCATTATCTGTTCTCTGGGACCAAGGGACTTACTACCATTTTATAGACCTTTTGAAAGTCATCAAAACTAGAGAGGAAAATAAAAGCACCCAAATTAACAGTACCAATTAGGATCATTGTGACTCAAACAAAAGCCTATATTTAAAATTTTAACAGAGGAAAACAATAGTTTGCATATGAAAACTTACCCTTAAAAATTGATGGACCAGAATACGTCTGTTCCTACATATCCCAAAGACAATTCTTTTTTATAGAAGTTGCAGAGAAAATGAAATAGTATATATATATTAGATTCCCTTAGCTTTGCTTAACTTGCTAGTTTGATGTCCACAAGCTTCCAAATTTATAACAGTCTTTGGCTTTCTAATGTTGAAAGATATTATCACATCAAATGAATGTCTTTCATTTGAGAAATGATGTAGCGGGAAATGTGCGCTTAATCCCTGATGTAAAACAAACACATAGGGTCCATTTACGACCCTAAACACATGGTAAAGCTGTTCTTTTAAAGCTGAAAAAAATATTTCAAGGTTATTGAGTTAAGAAGAGCGAAAAACAAAAACAACCTTCAGAGTGCTGGAAAATTTATCAGGACAGTTATGAGAGTCCAGAGTGTAATCTTTGAAGTTCCATCACTTCAGCAAATTAACAAATATTTCTTCTAGGAGAGTACATGGGATATTTATTAAGGCTATTGGGAGCTCCATCCAGTACTCTGTTTTCCTGGAACTGGACTCAGAATAAAAGATATTAGGAGCTTGCTGGAGATGGGGTAAAGTGGCTTTTCTATATGTATATATAAAACCTTACAAAATGTCCTTTGCTCTCTTGGGAGTAAAGAGGAAACTGGTCACAATTCTTCTGTCCACTGCCAAGGGATCAAAAGGGAATCTGTGGAAAGGGTCAAGGAAGGGATCATGACAATTCATTCCCTGTGTATGGAATATCCTTTGTCCCTCTCTTTACTTGCTTAATTACTATGTGTTCTTTGAAGCATGGCATAGTGGATAGCGTGCTAGACTTAGAGGCAAGGCCTAGGTTCATGTCATACTTCAAACACTAGTTGTTTGTTGTTGTTGTTGCTGTTTACCCTGAGAAAGTCATTTAACCTCTTTTTGTCCTCAGTTTCTTGCCTATAAAATGAAGGGGTTGAACAAGATGGCTTCTAAGGGTCCTTCTAGATCTGTATCTATGGAGCCCACTTTAAATGTACCTCCTCCAGAAAGCCTGCCCTAATACACTGTTGGTAAGTATCTTCTTTCTCCGCACATATATAGCAGCTTTTTCTGCAACAATCAACTTGCAATATTGTACGTATGTCTGAGTCCTATCTCTCCAATAATCAGTAAGTTCCCTGAGTACAGGGACTGTATCTAATTTTTGTGTTCTTCAGTGCCAACACAATGTTCTGCACAGAAGAGGTACATAACAAATATATTTGGAATTATGTGAAAAAAGTGATGAAACTCTTCATGCACAGAGATCCTACTACTGAAAATATGCAGTAAGTCAAAGATAAAGGAAAAAAGATTACATAAAAGATTATATAGAAATACACATATATAGGGTGTATATGTATATGCATGTTTATGTATATGTGTGTATATATGTATACATTCTCTCTATATATTATATGTAATAGCTATATCCAAATAGTTACAGCAGCACTTTTTTGTTTTAGAAAAAATCTAAAAACAAGTAGACTTAGTTGATTTATAATCCTGTTTTTGACACCCCAAGGTGTTTCCAATAGTTTCAAAGGGTTTCACAAAATTTTGAAGACATTTTTATAATACAGCTGAGTCAAAGTATACTATTTAGTAAAAGAGGAGAAAGTTCTTCATGTACAAAAATATTAATAGCAGCTCTTTTGTGGTAGCAAAAAGCTGGAAATTAAGAAGATGTCCAGCAATTGAGGAATGAGTGAATAAGTTGTAGTATATCAATGAGAATGAGTATTATTGTGCCGTAAGAAATGAGGAAACTGATGATTTAAAAAGGCACAGGAAGGGGTCTGTGAACTGATGCAGAGGGAAGTAAGCAGAACAATTTGTGTCATAACATCAATATTATAAAAATGAACCTTCGAGACCTTTATAAACTGATGAAGAATGAAATGAGCAGAACCAGAACAATTTATACAATAACAACAACTATGTATAAACCAACAGCTTTGAAAGCAATGAGAGGAGGGAGAGGACCCAAGATGGTGGAACAGAAGAAGCACCATAGCTGAGCTTTCACAGTATTCACCTCCAAACAACTTTTAGATAATGCATCAAATTGAATTCTGGAGTGGCTCAGTCAACAAGAAGTCAGGGTGAAACATTTTTGCTGCCCAAGACAACTCAGGAGGTCAGAAGGAGAAGTCTATGCTGCTGGGATTAGAACTGGGTTGGAGCACAAGCTGTGCCAACACCAGCTGTGGGCTTTGGAGTTGGTTGTGACATAGTAGTAGCAGATTCTGGATCTCTCCACAGGTGATGAGGGGATTGGTCAACTGGTCAGAAAGAGATTATAGGGGACCCCCTGATAACGATGAGTATGAGATAGGATACTGTTTGTCAACTCCACTGCCCATACCCAGTTCTGGGTTACAGTTCTAGGGGAGAAAGGAGTATTTGCTTTTGCAAGGGAGCAGGGACACTGGTTGTAGTTCCAGGGTAGAGAGGAGCACTAACACTTACGGCTGCAAAGAAGCAGGGGCCTTCCTGGGTAAGGACCATATAGCAGAGCAGGAAAGCAGTGATCATACCACTCTCCATATCATGCCATCTTGGAAGCACCAAAAACTTGCAGACTGCCAGAACTAGCTGTGAAAGCAGACTGGTGAAAAAGCTTGAAATTGAGACATTTCCCCCCCTCCCCCAAAGTGAGCAGAGTCTAACATCAACATAAAGTTCAAAGTCAAGAAACAGGCTAAAAATGAACAAACAACAAAAAAGGAACCTGACCATAAAAATGTTTTATGGTGACAGAGGAAATCAAGACACAAACTCAAAAGAAAACAATGACATGAAAACAGCTACTAAAAAAAAGAGCCCCAAAGAAAAATGCAGATTGGACACAAGTCTAGCACAGGCCATGCCATGTTAATGCCAGCAACAGGCCTTGGAGGTTGTTGCAACAGCAGCAGAAGCAGCTTCGGGAACTCTCGACCCACAGATGGTAAGGAAGTCAGGCAACTGGTCTGAAAGAGATTACATGGGATTCTTTGTCTGTGCCAGGTTCAGAACCCTGTTGCATTGCCTGTACACAGTTCCAGATCATAGTTCCAGGAAAAGAGGAGCACTCACAGTTGCAGCCATGGGAAAATGGGGCCCAGATGACAGTTCTGGGGCCAAAACAAGAGATAGCATTTGCACCTATAGGAGAACAGGGGTCTTGGTCTCAGTTCCAAGGCAGAAAGGAGCACTAGCACTTGCTAGTGCAGGAGAGCAGGGGAAATGGTCAGAGTTCCAGGGTCAAGAGGAGGACTCGCACTTTCAACTACAGAGGAAAAATGTGCATTGTTGAATAAAGACCAAAGCACAGGCCAAGAGAGCAGTGACCACACACATCTCCTTAGATCATGCCACCTTGGGAACACAGAAAACTTAAAGATACTCCAGATCTTGCACTGAAAACAGCAGCATGAAAAATCTAAAGCTTGAAACACTGCCCCCTCCACCTCAGGAAAGGAACATAAAGTTAACATAAAGTTAAAAATGAAGCAATAGACTAGAAAAATTAGCAAACAACATAAAAAGAACCTGACCATAAAAGGCTGCTATGGTGACAAGGAAAATTAAGACACAAACTCAGAAGAAAACAATAATGTCAAAACAGTGAACAGCAGAGCCTCTAATGAAAAGAAATGTGAATTGGACACACACAACACCCTGCTCTCCCCGCCCCACCCCAATACCTGGAAGAGCTCAAAAAAAATTTAAAAATTAAATAAGAGAGATAGAGGAAAAACTGGGAAAAGAAATTAGAGTGCTGCAAGAAAATTATGAAAAAAGAAGAAGCTTATTAAAAGATACACAAAAAATGCCGAAGAAAAGAACTCCTGAAAAGGAGACTTGGTCAAATGGAAAAAAGAGGCATGAAAGCTCACTGAAGATAATAACTCCTTAAAAATTAGAATTGGGGAAGTAGAAACTAAGAACTTCATAAGATATCAAGAAACAATAAAAACAAAATCAAAAGAATGAAAAAATAGAATAAAATATGAAATATCTCATCAGAAAAACAAATGACCTGGAAAATAGATTTGGGAGAGATAATTTAAGAATTATTGCACTTTTTGAAAGTCATAACCAAAAAAAGAGCCTAGATGTTATACTTCAAGGAATTTTCAAGGAAAACTGCCCTGATATCATAGGACAAAAGAGTAAAGTAGAAATTGAAAAAATTCACCAATCACCTCCTGAAATCACAAAATGAAAACTCCCAGGAAAGTCGACAGTTCCTGGTCAAGGGAAAAATATTGCAAGCAGCTTTAGAGAAACAATTCAAATAATATGGAGTCATACTTAGAATCGCACAAGATTTAGCGGCTTCCATATTACAGGGACAGAAGGCTTGGAATATGGTATTCCAGAAGGTAGAGGAGTTAGGATTATGACCAAGAGTAACCTACCCAGAAAAACTGAACATAATCCTTCAGGGGGGAAAATGGACATTTAATGAAACAGAGCACTTTCAATCATCCCTGATGAAAAGACCAGAGCTGAATAGAAAATTCTTTCAAATACAAGACTCAAGAGAAGCATAAAAAGGCAAATAATAAAGAGAAATCATAAGGTACTCAATGTGGTTAAACTGTTTACATTCCTATATAGGATGATGATACTTGTAACTACTAAGAACTTTTTATTAGGGCAGTTAGGAGTATACATAGACAGAAGACATGGGTGTCAATTGACTATGATGGCATGGTTTCAAAAAATAAAATTAAGAAATGAGAAAGAGGGATGCATTAGGAGAAGGTGGTAGTGAGAAGAATGGGGAAAATTATCTCACACAAAAGAGATGGGAAATGAAGAGCTTCTACAGTGGAGTAGGAAATAAGGAGTAGGACAACAATGCTTGAACCTTCCTCTCATTGGAATTGGCTCAAAGACAGAATAACACATATAACTCAACTGGGTATGGAAATCTTTCTTACCTTACATGGAAGTAGGAAAGGAAGGTAAGAAGAAAAGGGGCAGAGGGCTGATAGAAGGGAAGGTGGGTTAAGGGAGGCAGTGGTTGAGGAAAAAATAGATGTCTAAAGCGGGGGACAGAATAAAAAAAAGAGAGAAAAAAGATAAACAGGGAAAAACAGAATGGAAGGAAATAGTTAGTAGTCATAATTGTGAATGTGAATGAGATGAGCTCACCTATAAATTGGAAGCAGATAGCAGAATGGATTTGAAACCAGAATCCAACAATATGTTGTTTACAAGAAACAGGCTTGAAACAGAGAGAGACACACAGAATAAAAATAAAGAGGCTGGAGCAGAATCAATTATGCTTCAGCTAAGGTTAAAAAAAAAAGCAGGGGTGGCAATCATGATCTCAGACAAAGAAAAAACAAAAATAGATCAAATTAAAATGGATAAGGAGGGAAACTACATTTTGCTAAAAGGTACCATAGACGATGAAGTAATATCAATACTAAATGTTATACACACACACACACACACACACACACACACACACACACACATGAAATGGCATAGTATCCAAATTCTTAAAGAAAAAAATTAAATGACTTACAGGAAGAAACAGACAGTAAAAGAATACCAATGAGAGATCTCAACTTTCCCCTCTCAGAACTAGATAAATCTAACCATAAAGTAAACAAGAAAGAAATTAAGGAGAATAGAATTTTAGAAAAGTTAAATATGATGGACCAACATCTGAAGAAAACCAAATTGGAACAGAAAGGAAAATACCTTTTTCTCAGCTATATATGGCACCTTCACACAAATTAGGACATAAAACTTCACAAACAAATACAGAAAAGCAGAACTATTAAATGCTTCATTTTTAGTATATAATACAATGAAAATCACATTCAATAAAGGAACATGGAAAAATCAACTAAAAATTAATTGGAAATTAAATAATCTCATCCTAAAGAATGAGTGTGTCAAAAAACAAGTCATAGTAAAAATCAATAATTACATTAATTAGAATGACTATAGTGAGACAACATACAAAAATTTATGGGATATAGCCAAAACAATACTTAGAGGAAAATGTATATCTCTAAATGTACATCAATAAGATGAAAAGAGAATTAACAGCTGAAAAAGGCACAAAAATATTGAAGAAAGTAACACCTTAAAATTCAGAATTGGTCAAATGATAGAAGTACGAAATATCATTTGATGAAAATAATGCCTTAAAAAGCAGACCTGGCCAAATGGGAAAAGTGGTACAAAAGTTTACTGAAGAAGATAATTCCTTAAAAATTAGAATTGGGCAAGTAAAAGGTAATGATTCCACGAGTCATCAAGTAATAATGCAACAGTCAAAAGAACAAAAAAAATAGAAGAAAATGTAAAATATCTCATCAGAAAAAACAATTTACCTGGAAAATAGATTAAGGAGAGATAATTTAAGAATTATTGGACTACCTGAAAGCCATGACTTAGAAAAGAGCCTAGGTAGACATCATATTTCAAGAAATTTTCAAGGAACATTGATCTTCAAGGAAAACTGATCTTAGAACTAGGGGGTAAAATAGAAATCAAAAGAACCCACTGATCATCTCCTGAAAGAGATCCCCAAACGAAAATTTCCAGTAATATTATAGCCAAATCTCACAGTTCCCAGGTCAAGGAGAAAATACTTCAAGCAGCCAGAAAGTAACCTTTCAAATATCATGGACCCACAGTCAGGATCACACAAGATTTAGCAGATTATACAATATGATATTCTAGAAAACAAAAGAGCTAGGATTATAACCAAGAATGATCAAAAATTGATATTTAATGAAATAAGTGGACTTTCAAGTATTCCTGATGAAAAAAAAAACAGAACTGAACAGAAATTTTGACATTCAAACATAAGACTCAAAAGAAACATTTAAAAAACCATGAAAGAAAAATCATAAGAGATTCAATAAGGTAAAACTGTTGACATTCCTAAACAGGAAGATGATACATGTAGTTCCTAAGAACTTCATCGTTATTAGGGCAGTTAGAAAGTGTCTATATAGGCAGAGGGCATGGGAGCAAGTCAATTACATTGTGAATTAAAAAAAAATAGAGAAGTGAGAAAGAGTAATACACTAGGAAAGAAGGGGGAAGGGAGAAGAATGGGGGAAAATCATCTCACATAAATGTGCTGCCCAAGGAAGGATGTTTACAGTGGAGAGGAAAATGGGGAAGTAGGCAAACAACACTTGAACCTTACTCACTCTCATCTGAACTGGTTCAAAGTGCAAACAACATGGATACGTACATACACAGATACACAAAAATCTAAACACATATGTATATGTATATATACACCCCTATATTATAACCCACATATATACATTTACATGTAAAAACAATGAGAACTATGATCAGTACAATGGCAATCCATGATTCCAAATGACCAGTGATGAAACTCTATTCTTTACAGAGATGTGACAGATTTAGGATAGACAAAAAGATACACACATATGTGTGTATGTTTATGTATGTATACATATATAGATATAGATATACATAAGTATTATAAAGTCATTTAAAGAATTAGTTTTTCTTGGCTATGTATACTTTGTTTTCTTTTCTTTTGTTTTCCCAATGGACTTTGGGGTAGGAGGGGGGAAAATAGATTTCTGTTAATTTTTTTAAAAGAGAAATTGAGGTCTACACTACAGATGTGGAATACTGCATGCATTTTCAGATAAGAACACTTTATTATTCATTTTACTTTGTTACTAGAGACCACTCACAAAGTGGGAGGAATCCATAAATATCTTGAATGTAAAAAGAAAACACATCAATAAAACATTACAAAAAGTTGTTATGATACTGTAGACTTTAAATCAACTGAATGTAGACAGTAAGTGTTGGCCATGCTGTGTTTTTCAGAGAAGATACACACACACACACACACACACACACACACACACACACACACACACACATATATATATACACACATACGCATACACATATATTCACAGGATATGATATTGCAGTTTCCCTAGGGCTGAGAATCACTAAAATATCCAGAGGGCATAGAATTGGTTTCTATGAATTTTCTAAATATTTTGAGAATAGTATCAATTAGAGATTTAAAAAGAGAAAAATTGATTTTTACCACCTTACCCTCCAACATTCATGAAAAACCACAACATTTTGGGACAATAGAAAAAAAAAACATTAGCTATATTTAGAGACAGAAGAACCTTGATTCCCAGCCTTACTTACTTTCCTAATCCTGTCAGTTTAGACAAATCAATTCACCTGAGCCTCAGTTCCCTCATTGGAGAAATTGGAATGATTAAACTTGTTGAATACCTCATAGGGTTGTTGTGAGAAAAACATTTTGAAGCATATTATAATAATATGATTTATCATTATCATCATTAGAAAGTAGTACTAGCAATATAACAATAATATCTAATGGTGATAGCACTCAATATCTCTTAAGTAAATACACCAGTTAATAGTAATACCTATAATGAGATAGATATAACCTAGTTAGGCAGCATGGGATACTATAAACAATGATAGAGTTAGAGTCAAAAAACTGATTCTTAGTCCTGAATATGCCCCTGACCCCAGTTTTGACATTAAGCAAGTCACTTGACCTCTCTAGCCCTTTGTGAGTGTATTGCACCAGAATACCATTCAAGTATCTTCCATTTCTAAATCTATGTCCCTATGACCATGTAAAATTGCAAGTGAGGCAGCTAAAAACTAGAAAATGGGTCTAATTCACAATGTAGATCCAATGAATTCTGTACTATTTAATATCTTATTCACAAATGTACATGTGTTCTCTAACAGAATGCAAACTCTTTCGAGGCAAGGACTTCTTTTTTTCTTTGTTTCCTCAGTGCCTGGCACAGAGTAGGCACTAAATAAATGTTTGTTGATTTATTGATTGAGCTATGTGACCACGGGCGAGTCACTTCATGTCTCTGAGACTATTTCTCTATTTGTAAAATCAAAGCAATAACATTTGCAGTCTATACCTCCCAGAACTCTTGTGAGGCTCAAATGGGGTAATGTATATAAATCAACTGGCAAATGTCAAAGTGCTATATAAATTTTGTTTAGAATTAATTCAATAAACATTTATTAAGCACCTACTATGTGCCAGGCACTGCAGATTTCCCTTTAGCACTGAAAGTAAGGAAAAAACCTTCTTTAAAAAGGGGAAAAAGTTTCCCCAGGCAGGAGGCCGTATGTCATATTTAGTTTAAAATGTTCCTATCAGGAAGAGTCCTGTAAGTCAATTCTAGGGCATCGTTATACGGAGTACTTCAGGTGCAGAAAAGTTATTTTTTTCTAACAAAATATCTGAAATGGATGTCAATAAGTCCTCAATTACCACAAGTTTCCCAGAGCTGAGTATTTCAGACAGATTCTCTGCCTCTGAACCACACATTTTGCCTCATCCCAAGCACTTCCTGTATTTTCTCTATTCCTCCTCCCTCCCCACTCCCAACCCCCTAGTTCCTTACTCTACCAAGGATCCAAATCTGGCTGGATCTGTTCCTAGTTAAGGACAGGAAAAGAATGAAGTGAAGTCGTTGCTATTTGTTGTAGATGTCAATTCCATGAAAGATCACAGGGAGTTTGTCTACATTTTTACAATGTGGTCCTGTATTTGCAGTGTTTTCTGTCTCATCTAGTTCCTGCTCCAAATCCCCTGGTTGCAGGCTAGGTTCAACATAATTAGACCTCCCCATCACTCACATAACTTTACAAACATTAAGTTTCTCATACCCTGCATTTTCATCCAAGCTCCATGACATCTTTCTGAACTTTTCTGTTTGTTAAATTCTAAATAAGCATAGTTGCATATGTTTCTCTGTGTTATGTAAGGAAGAGGGAGAGAGGGAGAGGGAAGAGAGAAAGGAAGGGAAAGAAGAAAAAAAAGGAAGGTGGGAGGGGGGAAGGAGAGGAGAAAAGATCTATAGTCTAACACACTGGACTTTTAAGGCAATATTTATTAAAACTTAAAGGAACTGCAAACTTTTCAGAAGTATTAGATATGCACATTTTTTTTTCTCTCAACTTGGTTTTTATTTTAATAAAATCATGGCACTTTCAAACTCTGAGGAACTAAAACAGAGGAGACAGGAAGATTTGTTGTCTCCAAAGGGTATTTGGTGGTGGTTGTTTCCTTTTTAATTTCAAAGAAGTGCTGAAGCTCTTCCAAGAAATTTTTTCAAGTGAAAGTCTGCTTGCTCCCACTCAGGTATTGTATAGTTTTAAAGACTCATAAATGAACCATTTGGTTATACAGTACTTTTGATCATGGCAGAGTCAACTTAACACAACTAACATTTAAGTCCCTACTGTGTGCAATACACTATACTTGTCATTGGGGATAAAAGGCAGACATAAAGCAAAATCATAGGTGCCCTCAAAAAAGCTTATATTTAAGTAGGTGGAATGTGGATGTGATATTTGACAAGGTAAGGGTGGGTAAGAGATATCTGATGAGGAAATGACCTCCCAGAACCCCTTTATAGGTCCCTTGCCTATTTTCTGGTCACTGCTTCTCCTCCGTATGCCAATTAAACATCCAAGACAAGGGGTCCTCTCTTCCTAGTAAAGGAGAAACTGACCAAAAGAATCATCCATTCCACTTTCAGACAGTTATGATTGTTGGAACATTTTTCTTTAAGTCCAACTGTCTAGATTCTTTAGGCAGCTTGGTAGTGCAGTAGTTAGACTCAGGATCAGGAAGAGAAGTTCAAATCCCACCTCAGATACTTCTTACCTGTGTTACCTTGGATATGTCACTTAAATTCTCTCAGTCTCAGTTTCCTTATCTATAAATGGAGAACATACGATATAAATATATGCCAGGGATAACTACAATTTGGGCATGATTGTGGAGGAGGAACAGATATTAGTTCAAAGTTCCGGAAGGGTAGGGCCAGGGACAGCTAGGTGGCGAAGTGGATAGAGCACATGCCCTGGCATCAGGAGGACCCTGGCATTGGGGGGATCTGAGTTCAAATACCCTCTGAGATAATTACTAGCTGTGTGACCCTGGACAAGTCACTTGCTTCAAAAAAAGGGAAGTGTAGTGCCAGGGGACAAAGTACCAGGAAGGAACCTTTTTAACAATAATGAGTTTTTAAATGTACCTATTTTATTACCAAAAAATTATTTCTCTGTCAAATATACATATTTGTTTTATAATGTCAAATCTTATGTTTCAGTGAAGACATAGATACTACAGTAAACAATTGGTAAAGGTTGGATATGGGATTTAAACTAGGTCTTTTCTAATTCCAAGTCTGGCTATCTCTCCTCTATAATATACTGGAGAAATCCTTTTTAAAGTTATCTTCTACCACACTGCACAATGGCCCCAATGAGATAAATAATATTCTATAACATCCATGAAGGAAACAGATAACCTGTACTTGGCTTTAGAAAACAATGACCTATTTCAGTAGATGAAAAGTAATAATTTATTTCCCAAAATGTTAAGTTCTGGCCCTGGAGTCAGGAGGACCTTAGTTCAAGTGCTGCTATCTGTAACGCTGGGCAAGTCATTAACCCTGTTTGCCTCAGTTTCCTCATCTGTAAAATGATCTGGAGAAAGAAATGGCAAACCACTCTAGTACCTTTGCCAAGAAAACCCTGTAAGGGGTCATGAAGAGTCAGACAGGACTGTAATGACTCAACAAAAATAAAAAATTCTATTCAGTTGTCATATTTTAATAGTCATGGTGAACAAAACAAATACAGAATGAACCCTTGTAAATTTCAGTGAACTTGGTGTCTTCCATGGACCTTCTCTATTCCCACCAATTTTTGAATCACAAAAATCTTATAACTGGAAGAGATCTTGAGGCCATCTAATTCACACTTGAATGTCTAGTCATTCCTATGGGAATAAACAATAGCACCAGAAGAAATCCAGAAAGGATTCCTAGAGACCATAGACATATGCAAAAGACAGTATGACTCGGGGGAATACAGGTGGTATTTTAATCTTACAATTAAATAATAAATGTTTTTTGAATTGAATTAAGTATTATCAATGTTAATAATAAATCAGTCCTGATAATATTAATCAATGTTGGTCTACCCCAGGGGCAAGTACAGCCAAGTGGCCTATGTGATTACGATTTATGCTTTTCCCATGACAGTGGAAGAGAAAGAAGGAACCTATACTTCCTTAGACCCTCTACATACAGTAGTCACCTGGCATTTGGAGGACCATGCTGCTTTGCTTTGTGGAAGTAGTCTAGCCCTGATTTCAAGCCAATCAGCAACAGTGGCCAACATTTAAATATTGCTTTAAGATTTAAAAACATTATCTCTTTTGCTCTTCACAGCAACCCTTTAAAATCTCCTTCTTACAGATGAAGAAACCAAGGCCCACATATCATTAGACCATAGATCTAGAACAGGAAGGGACCTCAGAGATTATCTGATCCAAGCCCCTCATTTTACAAATGAGGAAACTGAGGCCTGGAGAGGTTAGCTGCCTAGCTCAGGGTCATACTTGTGACAACTGGCAGAGCTGGGATTGAGACCCAAGGCCTCTAACTCCAAATGCAGGTCTCTTTCCATTGAACTATAAGCCTTTCAGTGATTTACCTAATAATACCACTAGCAAGAGTTGGAAACAGGAATCCCTTGCAGGCCCCTACTGACTTTAAGGCCGGTGATCTTTGCAATACAGTATAGCCTGTTGGTTCTCATGTCTTCCAAAGGCAAAATCTATCAAAGGAGATATCACATGAGCTGGATGAGAGGGTTCCCTTATGTGCTTCATTGGTTATAAAATAAAAACTGCACAAAAGGAAAGAAGTCCCTCTAAAGGACAAAATTTTAAATGTTACTTGACCCAGAGGAAAGAGAACTAACTCTAGGGTCAAAGGTCCAGAGTTCAAATATTGCCTCAGATGCTGACTACTCATATAACATTGGGCAATTCACCTAATCTTTCTGGGCCTTAGTTTCCTTGATCTGTAAAATGAGGGACTTAAATCAGACAACCTCTGAGATCTCTTCCAGAACTAGACCTATGATCCTGTGAAATGTGTGATGCACTGATGAAATAATGAAAAATTTGAGGGAATTGAGGGTACTAGGACAGCAAGTGGTTAGTTGTTGGGACTGAGTGAACCATATTGACTCCATCTTGTGACTCAATTCTGGAGCTACCTCAGTTTACTTTCTATTCAATTATGAATCCATTTCAAATTTTGTCTTGCAAGAAAAGTTTATTCACTTGTGGGAATTGGGAGAAAACTTTGTTGTATTGCTTGAACCTAGCCCTATGTTGCTAGGAAACAGGACTACCTCTACCTGCTGCTTAGAGACCCTTCACTAAAGACGTAGAAGGACCTACTGACCAGAAACCAGGTCAAATCCAAAAATTGATGCAAGGAGGTTTCTCACAATTGCACTTCTCAAGCAATATATATATCTTAATATTTTATCTGAAAACTGGCCCCATATCAATCAATCAGTTACTATTTCCATTTTCCTTTAATTGTTTACAGATACTTGGGGGGAAGTGGGATACCTTTTTTTTTCTAAATTCAGGGAACTGCATTTGTTTGCTCTCCCCCTGCCAGCTTGGAAAGTCCCTACTCTTTCCTCCAATTAGAAATCAGAGTACCTAATGTTGTATTGTTTCCTTTTAATTAATTGGCATTATTTGATTAATTCTTTTTAATGTATAAACATCTCTCTCTCTCCTTCTATTGGGGGTCCAGGCCTAAGCTGAGGAAGATATCCAGTCCTGATTTGTTAGGCAATTGGCATACATTGCTTAATAAGCTGAAATCCTCAGAAGTTCAAACCTTGGGGCGGAGCCAAGATGGCCGCATGAAGGCAGCGTCTTACCAGAGCTCTCTCACAAGGTCTGTCAGATTCCCATAAAAAAGTGAATTTGAGCAGATTTGAGAGAGTCAGAAACCCCGAGCAGTGTGCGTGGGGCAAATTTCCGAGCCGGGAGAGTCTGAAAGGCCGGAGGAACGAAACTGCAGGCTCGGAGAGTGCTCGGTGTGGAGCTGCTCCAGACCAAGGCGGAAGCGGCCGGCTGGGAAATCCACGTGGGAGACGGGCTGGGAGAAAGCTGGGCGCCCGAAACCAGCAGAGATCCCCAGGCCTCCCAACACAAGACGGCAGTCTCTGGGAGCGACGAGAGGCAGCACAATGCCACCAGCCGTGAAAACACCCAGTCCTGATGCTTGCAAAACCCAGGAACTCGGCCTCTTGAACTTCTGGAAGACTCAATGGCCAGGTAAACGGCTCTAACCCCTCCCCCCCTCACCCAGAGAATTCCTCGAGAAAAAAAAAAAGAGAACTGAAACAGAGGAGAGAGTAGCGGGGCTTCACAGGACAAATACTAGAAGCTCATTAGTCCCAGAGGGGAAGAGTCGGCAGGGGGCCAAGCCAGGAGCCCAGACGTAACCTTGCTCCCCCAGGGGAAGCGCCAGTCATCAGCTCAAACAACAAACAGCTGAGACCATTGCTGAAAAGCAAGTGCTGGAGAGCACCCATAGGGAGTGAGACGCCAGGGAGCCAGACCCCTCCCCCACACCTCAGGAAACTGAAGGTTATAATTCTAGACTCACAACCCCCAGAATAAGAAAGCTGGGACAGAAAGCCCCGAGACTCACAGATAGAAATTCGTTGTAAAGCCAGCAAAAGGCAAACCAACATGAAGAGGAACACAAAAAAACCGAGGACAATAGATTCTTTTTATGGAGACAGGCAGGATCAAAATATCGACATAGAAGAAGATAGCAATGACACGGTAGATACATCAGATACCTCAAAAGCTAATATGATCTGGTCTCCAGCCCAAAAAGCACTGCTGGAAGAGCTAAAAGAGGATTTTCAAAACCAAATTAGGGAGCTAAAAGAAAATATGGAAAAAATGGAAAAAAGGGAGAAAAAATCCACTGACGAAATCAAGAATAAGATTGGCGAAATGGCTATGGAGATTCAGAATCTAGAGAGAGAAAAGGACACCCTGAGAGGTGAAATAAACCAATTGAAAATGGAGGCTCAAAAGCAAAATGTAAACACTAACTCATTTAAAATTAGACTTGAGCAAGTGGAAGCTAATGAATCTATGAGGCATCAAGAAGTAATAAAACAAAGCGTAAAGAATGAAAAAATAGAAAAAAATGTGAACTATCTGATTGGCAAAACAACTGACCTGGAAAATAGATCCAGGAGAGACAATTTGAGAGTTATTGGTCTACCGGAAATCCACGATGAAAAAAGGAGCCTTGACAGTATCTTCGAAGAAATTATCAAAGACAACTGCCCAGAGGTCCTAGAACCAGAGGGCAAAATAGTCATTGAAAGAATTCACCGATCACCCCCTGAAAGAGATCCCAAACTGAAAACACCAAGAAATATTATAGCCAAATTTCAGAGCTATAAACTCAAGGAGAAAATACTGCAAGCAGCCAAAAAGAAGCAATTCAAATATCATGGAACTACAGTCAGGATCACGCAGGATCTCTCAGCTTCCACATTAAAAGACAGGAGAAATTGGAATATGATATTCCGAAGGGCAAAGGAGCTGGGACTACAACCAAGGATCAACTACCCAGCAAAACTAAGCATAATTTTCCAGGCAAGGCGATGGACATTCAATGAAAAAAGGGAACTCCAGACCTTCCTGATGAAAAGGCCAGAACTCAATGGAAAATTTGATCTCCAAATACAAACCTCAAGAGAGACATAAAAAGGTAACCAGGGGGAAAAACCCCACAAACTTCATTAACCAATAAGCTTAGGTTGTTTACATCTTTATGTGGGATTATATCATCTTATGTATGTTTTTTATGTATATATACATATATACATATATATATATATATATATATACATATACATATATAAGTCATTCTTGTGAATGGTACAACTATTGTGACAAATGAAAGGGATATACATAGGTTGTGAATGCCTGTATAAATTAACTGATGTAAAGATATAAAATATAAATAAGAGATATAAAGGGAGGGCTATGAGGGAAATGGTAAGGAGGTTGTAGAAAAGGGTAAATTACACCAAAGGAAGTGGCAAAAAAACATATTATAGTAGAGGGAAAGAAGGGAGGGAGAAGAGCAGTATTTGAGCTTTACTGTCATCTGATCTAGTTCAAGAAGGAAATAACATACTCTGATAAGTTTAGAAATCTAACTTGTCCTACGGGAAGTGGGAGGGAAAGGGGGGAAAAAGGGAGGGGGGAGGGCAGAAGGAAGAGGAGAAGTAGCAAGTGGGTAACGGTAAGATAAGGGAGGGGAATAAAGAGGGAGGGTTAACTGAGGAAAGCGGCGGTCAAAAGCAAAACTTTGTTGGGGAGGAGAAGGGGAAAGGGAGAAATAAAAGCATAAACAGGGGGAATTAGGATGGAGAAAAAGACACAGATAGAAATCATAACCCTGAACGTGCAGGGAATGAACATTCTCACAAAACAGAAGCAGATAGCAGAATGGATTAAAAACCATAATCCTACAATATGCTGTTTACAAGAAACACATCTGAAACAGGGGGATACACATAGGGTTAAGGTAAAAGGCTGGAGTAAAATATATTGTGCCTCAGCTAAAGTAAAAAAAGCAGGTGTAGCAATCCTAATCTCAGACAAAGCAAAAGTAAAGATAGATCTAATTAAAAGAGATAAGGAAGGACATTATATCCTGCTAAAAGGCACCATAAACAATGAAGCAATATCATTGCTTAACATATATGCACCAAGTGGTAAGGCATACAAATTCTTAGAGGAGAGGTTAAGGGAGTTACAGGAAGAAATAGACAGCAAAACTATAATATTGGGAGACCTCAACCTCCCCCTTTCTGAACTTGATAAATCTAACCTCAAAATAAATAAGAAAAAAGTTAAGGAGGTAAACAGAATTTTAGAAAAGGCACATATGATAGACCTCTGGAGAAAACTGAATGGGGATAAAAAGGAATATACTTTCTTCTCAAAAGTACATGGCACATACTCAAAAATTGACCATGTACTAGGGCATAAAAACCTCACAATCCAGTGCAGAAAAGCAGAAGTAGTCAATGCATCCTTTTCAGATCATGATGCAATAAGAATCATTTTTAATAAAGTACCATGGAAAAATAAGCTAAAAACTAATTGGAAACTAAATAATTTAATTCTAAAGAGTGAGTGGGCCAAAGATCAAATCAGAGAAACAATTAATAATTTCATTCAAGAGAATGACAATAATGAAACAACATACCAAAACTTATGGGATGCAGCAAAAGCAGTTCTTAGGGGAAGTTTTATATCTCTAAATGCCTACATGAATAAAATAGGGAAAGAGGAGATCAATGATCTGGGCATACAGCTGAAAAAGCTAGAAAAATAGCAAATTGAAAACCCCCAATTAAATACCAAATTAGAAATACTGAAAATCAAAGGAGAGATTAATAAAATTGAAACCAAGAAAACTATTGAATTAATAAATAAAATAAAGAGCTGGTTTTATGAAAAAACCAATAAAATTGACAAACCTTTGGCCAATTTGATTAAAAAAAAGAAAGAAGAAAATCAAATTACCAGTATCAAAAATGAAAAGGGTGAGGTCACCTCTAATGAAGAGGAAATCAAAACAATAATTAGGAATTATTTTGCCCAACTGTATGCCCATAAATTTGACAACCTTAGAGATATGGATGAATATGTACAAAAACATAAACTGCCCAGACTAACAGAGAAGGAAGTGAAATTTCTTAATGACCCCATATCAGAAAAAGAAATTGAGCAGGCCATCAACGAACTCCCTAGGAAAAAATCTCCAGGGCCAGATGGTTTTACATGTGAATTCTATCAAACATTTAAAGAACAACTAATTCCAAAACTTTGTAGACTATTTGGGAAAATAGGTGAAGAAGGAATCCTACCAAATTCTTTTTATGACACAAATATGGTACTAATACCCAAACCAGGTAGAGTTAAAACAGAGAAAGAAAATTATAGACCAATTTCTCTAATGAATATTGATGCAAAAATTTTAAATAAAATATTAGCAAAAAAAATTGCAGCAACTCATTACGAGAATAATACACCATGACCAGGTAGGATTTATTCCAGGAATGCAAGGCTGGTTCAATATTAGGAAAACTATTAGCATAATTGACCATATCAACAACAAAACTAGCAGAAACCATATGATCATCTCAATAGACGCAGAAAAAGCCTTTGACAAAGTACAACACCCATTCCTATTAAAAACACTAGAAAGCATAGGAATAAGGGGAACCTTCCTCAAAATTATAAATAGCATCTACCTAAAACCATCAACAAGCATTATTTGTAATGGGGATAAACTAGATGCATTCCCAATAAGATCAGGGGTGAAACAAGGATGTCCATTATCACCCCTATTATTCAATTTGGTTCTAGAAACATTAGCTGTAGCAATAAGAGAAGAAAAAGAAATTGAAGGAATTAGAATAGGAAAAGAAGAAACTAAATTATCACTTTTTGCAGATGATATGATGATTTATCTAGAGAATCCTAGAGAATCAAGTAAAAAACTACTTGAAATAATAAACAACTTTAGCAAAGTTGCAGGATATAAAATAAACCCACACAAATCCTCAGCATTCCTATACATTACTGACAAAGCCCAACAGCAAGAGATAGAAAGAGAAATTCCATTCAAAGTTACTGAAGGCACTATAAAATATTTGGGAGTCTATTTGCCAAGACAAACCCAGGGCCTATATGAACATAACTATGAAACACTTTTCACGCGAATAAAATCAGATCTAAATAAATGGAGAAATATCAGTTGCTCATGGTTACGCCGAGCTAATATAATAAAAATGACAATTCTACCTAAATTAATCTATCTATTCAGTGCCATACCAATCGAACTACCAAAAAATTTTTTTACTGAGCTGGACAAAATAATAACAAAATTCATTTGGAAAAACAAGAGGTCTAGAGTATCTAGGATATTAATGAAAAGACATGCTAGAGATGGTGGTTTAGCCACACCAGATATTAAACTGTACTACACAGCAGCAGTCATCAAAACTGCCTGGTACTGGTTAAGAAACAGGGGTGTGGATCAGTGGAATAGGATAGGTACACAAGTAGGTGAAATCAACAAGTTTAGCAATCTACTCTTTGATAAACCCAAAGAAGCCAGTTTCTGGGCTAATAATTCACTATTTCACAAAAACTGTTGGGAAAATTGGAAAATGGTAGGGCAAAAACTGGGCATAGACCAATATCTTACACCATATACCAAAATAAAGTCAAAATGGGTTCATGATTTAGGAGTAAAAGTTGATACTCTAAGTAATTTGGGAAAGCAAGGAATAGTTTACTTATCAGATTTGTGGAAAAGTAAAGAATTCATGACCCAACAAGAGATAGAGAGCATTACAAAATGCAAAGTGGATAATTTTGATTATGTCAAATTGAAATGTTTTTGTACAAAAAAAGCCAATGCAACAAGAATTAGGAGGGAAGCAGAAAATTGGGAGAAAATCTTTGCAACTAGTATCTCTGATAAAGGCCTCATTTCTAAAATATACAGGGAGCTAAGCCAAATATATAGGAATACAAGCCATTCCCCAATTGAGAAATGGTCAAAGGATATGAACAGGCAGTTTTCAGAGGAAGAAATTAAAGCTATCTACAGGCATATGGAAAAATGCTCTGGATCGCTGCTGATTAGAGAAATGCAAATCAAAACAACTCTTAGATACCACATCTCTCCTGTCAGATTGGCTAAAATAACAAATCAGGAGAATGATAAATGCTGGAAAGGATGTGGGGAAATTGGAACATTGTTGCATTGCTGGTGGAGTTGCGAGCTGATCCAGCCATTTTGGAGGGCGGTGTGGAACTATGCCCAAAGGGCTATAGAAATGTTCATACCCTTTGACCCAGTAATACCACTTCTAGGGTTGTATCCCAAAGAAATCACGCAAGCGGGAAAAGGACCCATATGTACAAGAATATTTATAGCAGCTCTCTTTGTGGTAGCCAAGAATTGGAAAGCAAAGGGATGCCCATCAATTGGGGAATGGCTGAACAAGCTGTGGTATATGAAGGTGATGGAATACTATTGTGCCATAAGAAATGGGGATGATGCAGACTTCATAACAACCTGGAAAAACCTACACGACATAATGCTGAGTGAGCGGAGCAGAGCCAGGAGAACGTTGTGCACAGCCACAGATATGTGGATTCCGTGAGGACCAACCCTAACATACTGCGCTTCTCTCAGCAACCTAAAGGGGCAAGGACAACTCCAGGGGACTCACGATGGAGAATGCTATCTTCATTCAGAGAAAGAACTGCGAAGTTTGAATACAGACTGAGGCACACTACTACATGCTCGCCTTTTCTGCTTCTCTTTTGTTTTTGGTTTTGGGTTTTTTTTGTTTGTTTTTTTTTTGGTTCTGTTTCTTCTTTCTCATGATTCATTCAATTGGTCAAAATTCTTCTCCATGACTTGACTAGAGCATAAATTAATTCAATGTGAAGTTATACATGACAGTTATATGAGACTTCATGCCGTCTTGGGGAGGGAAGGGGGAGGGAGGGGAGAAAAACTGTAACTCAAAACTATGTAGAACCGTGTGTGGTAAACTAAAAATAAATAAATAAATAAATAAAACTGTCAAAAAAAAAAAAGAAGTTCAAACCTTTGTTCCTTCAGTCATTTACGCCACAATAATGACATGATAGTGATAATAATAAAATCTACTAAATCTCTATAGTTAAGGTGTCCATTGTTCATTACGTTGATTTACCTCCTCATAAACAAAGTTGATGTTGAGACGCATTCAGAGTCACACTTCAAAAGGCATTCCCCCTCCTCCCCAAAGCATAACTGTCATGGGAAGGAGAAAGATGGGATACAGGGGAGGGAACCTGCGGCCTTGGGGTCACATGTGGCTCTCTAGGTCCTCAAGCATGACCCTTTGACTGAATCCCAACTTCACATAACAATTCCCCTTAATGAAATAATTTGTTCTGTAAAACTTGGACTCAGTCAAAAGGCCATACCCAAGGATGTAGAAGGCCACATGTGGCCTGGAGGCTGCAGGTTCCCCATCCCTGCATTGGGCTAGAAAGGTATGTAATACCTTTATGTAGATAACTGAGGATGTTTATCACATGTGAGCCCATGTGAGGAAGAAGTATGTATAGGAGAGAAGAGAGAACAAATGGAGAAAGATCCTGAAAAAAGTGGGAGGAAATGAAAACGAAGACACAGATAAACTAGATCCAGTTGATTCAACCATAGAGACTCATTGCTGGTGTGTCTTTCTGGAACCCCTCAGATCCTAAGAAGTTTTATGTTAGATAAAAATCTGACAAACATGTCAGCTATGCTTTTATCCAAAGCATTGATAAAAGCATTATAAATGATGACTGGAGCAAAGACCTGGGTCACCAAAGAAGCCTACAGAAAAAAATGGCGCTAGATCTAGTACCTGCAGTTAATCCTAAATTTGTCCCCACTGTTCACCTGCACCAAAATCTTTCCTTCCTTTCTCTCCTAATTTTAAGTAGCATACCTTTAAAATACTTTCAAACAGTAGGAATTTCAACCAATATGCTTATCTACAAATTAAATACTTGATATAAGTATCTTTAAAACACTTAAAAAAACAAATTGGCTGTCTCCAAACTAATTCCCCCACAGTAACAAAAGATAAACTTCCAGTTAAGTTGCCTAATTTGAAAACCCCATAGATATTCTTCTATGGATTCTTTTCATACACCTAATAATGCTAAGAAACTCATTTGCTACATTATCAGAACCCCTACGGAGTCAATTTATATAAATCACTTGAATAGCTCTACTTTTCATAAGAAATGTTGGACTAAAATTTTAATAAGGATCTTTTATTAGCACAATGGATATTTATACTGTATTTTTGTTTGTATATTTATTTATATGAAATTCAATCTGATCACTGAGGTTGAACCATAAAACCATTATTCTCTATGGATCATCATTTATTTTCTCATAAGCCACAGCTGATAGTATGGATTCAATCCTTATTTGTACTATAAACTGATGGTTTATTTTTTTTTTTTTAAAACTGGCATTTATTTACTTGGAGTTCTATAATCTTTCTCTTTTTTTTGCATTTGGAGCTCTGTATTTTAGTGTTTATGTATTTCATAACCTCAGAGTCATCCTTAATTCTTCACTTTCTCTTATCTACCATAGCTGATCTGTTGCAAATCTTATTAATCATACATTCACATCTTATACCTGCTCTTATCTCTACCAATACTGCCACCACCATAGTTTAGGCCCTCATTACATCTCACCCGGATTATTTCAATAACCTCCTAATGGGTCTCCCTGTTTCCAGTCTTTCCCCTTTCCAATCCATCCTCTAATCATTGAAGAAATGTTTATTAATCATCTTTTATTTTTTCCTTTACATCTCCAGGCACTGTACTGGCTGAGTTAGTCTCTACTCTCAAGGAATTTACACTGTATTAGGGGATTGCAACAAGAACATAGGTATGTAAAGACAAGATACATACCAAATCAATATACAGTGATTTCAGGCAGGTTATTAATAACGAAGGAAATCATGAATATTCTCTAAAAGGTGGTAACACTTAAGCAGAGTCTTGGGGAATTCAAGATACGAAGGTAAAGAGAGAATATTCCAAGCATGGAGGAGAGCCATTGCTAAGGCTCCGATATAGAAGATGAAATGTCATGTAGAGGTAATAGTAAGCAAGCCAGTTTGCCTGAACCCTAGTGTGCATGAGAGGAGAATAATACGTAATCAGCCTGGAAGGTGAGGATGGAGCCAGGCTGTGAAGGGCTTTAAGTGCCAAATAGAGAAGCATTCCCGGTAATTCCCAGTTCCTGGCACATGGCTGGTGCTTACTAAAAGCTTGTTGAGTTGAGTTATAATGCCATTCCTTGGGAATAAAGACTGGAGCATGTTAAAATTGGGCAACAATAGGCAATGTAACTCTACTCTTGAGTACTCCAGGTGTGAAACTTAATCCATCTCTAGTATGGAACCTGAACAGAATCAGCTCTTAAATATTTGCTTTGGGACATATTGCAGCCTTTGTCATTGCTCTGCTAGAGTCCAGGCATTTTCATGTAGAGAGACTGTTTCTGTCCTGATCCAAACTAAGCCAAAAGACTTGAGGAGAAATACGCTTTCTCCCGGCAGTGTACAGGCACCAAACACAGGCTGTAAGAAAATCTTTTACTAACAGATTCATCCGATATTAAGATGATTTGAAAAATGTATATGGTTATTGAAAACACTTCTGTCTAATACCATCAGTTATTGTTGAAGATGAGGAAATAAAAGAAATCTACAAAGACCTGTTTCATCAAAGCTTGGAAGAGACATTGGTTTCTTGAAAGTTACTGGAAGACAACTGCTCAAAGCTCTGACAGATTCTACCAAGTTGAAAAAGCTCTGAGTTACAGAAACAGATTGACTTTAATTCTGAAGATCAGCCTTGCTAAACTTGGAGAATCTTATCCTCAGCATGCTGGCCACTTAGGGGATATTCACAGTGGATAGTGTTGGATTTGAAGTGAGAAAGCCCTGAGTTCAAATACTGCCTCAGACTCTTCTTGGCTGTGTGACCCTGGGCAAATCACTTAACTTCTCTCAGTATGGGTTTCCTCATCTGTAAAATGGGGATGATAATATCATTTGCTTCACTGGGTTATTGTGAGTATCAAATGAGATAACATCTTCATTATCTATGTAGTGCTTTAAAGTTTGTAATGTACTTTTTATATTTTAACTCAGGATCGAATGAGATACAACAAAAACAATAATATAGCGGTTTAAAATTTACAATGCACTTTACGTATGCTAGTTATTGATCCTCACTACCTTAAGGGAAAGGTGCATTTGTTATCTCCACTTTACAGATGGGGAAACTGAGGCATAGAGAGGTTGTATGACTTACCCAAATTCACATGACAGGTAGAAGTATCTGAGGTTGGATTTGAATTCAGGTCTTTCAGACTCCAGATCCTGCACTTTATCCCCTATGCCATCCGTCAGCCTTTCCATATGTAAAGTACTTTGCAAGGCTTAAAGCTCTGTGCAATGGTAGTAAGTAGCTCAATAGTAGCAGCAGTAATGGATTCTTTGAGCAACAAAATGTATCAGAGCAACACTTTTTTTCTTTTGTGACAAAATAACCCTAATTAATATTTACATAGCTCTCTATGGTTTGCAAAGTGTCTTCCTCACAAGCCTGTGTTAAAGAAGTATGGTATAGTGAAAAAAGCCTTGGGCTTGGAATGAAAAGATTGGGACCTCAGTCCTGATTCCTCCACTTACTAGTACTCTATGAAAGAACACTTGATTTAAATGAATTAAGCCTGTTGAGCATCCCCTGCCAAATCTTGTATGGCATCTGACTGGCAACTTGACATTTTCCTGTGTTTTGTGATGGGATTACAAGATTGCCTTTCGATTTAGATTATGATGCCACAGGGCTTGTGTGTGCTCTTTCTGGTCTCCCTACCGTCTCCAATTCCCTGGTGGTACTCCGAATCATGCTGGGAAGATGAAAAGACAAATGGGAGTCATGGAACAGGGGAGCAAGGGGAAGAGAGATTCTGTTCTTCCATCGGATGACTGGGAGACTGTCTCCTTGACTACTGTCCCTTTCAAATTTTTTATTCTGTTTTCACTGGTACCATTTAAGATGATTTGATGCTTCTCTAAGAGTGAAAATTTTCACTTTTTAAACATGTTCGTTACCCAAAAAATGCCTTCATAGAAGACTGCATTCTTATTGACAAACCCAACAGGGAACATAAGCTATAAAGAGACCTAACAGCATGAAAATACTTTTAAAAACCTGCTCAAAATTGGAGGAAAAAGATGATTTTCTATAGGAATTCATGAAGTATCTTGACATGCTTCTAGAGAATGAGAGCCAATATGATTTAGTGGAAAGAACCATTGACTAAGAGTTGGGGAGTTATGGAACATAAAAACTGGTCTCAGCCTGACTACTCATTACCTATCTGAACACAGGTAAGTCACTGAATCTATTTGGACCTCAGTTTCTTAGATGGTCTTATTCTATGATTAGAGAATTAGAAAACATCAAGAAAATAAATTGAATTTAAGTTGCCATTATGCTTACACCAGACATGTGGTAAACATTAAATCATTGATTGATTGATTAAAAGCAAAGCAGGCATCTTAGGGCATAAAGGTATTTCTCATTTCTCTGCTTGGACATTTTGGAGTTTTAATTTCAATCATGGATGGGGAAGAAGTCAACAGAAAGTATGATAAACTTCAGAAAAGAGAATTTGATGTGTTGACCTATTACTGTCTTCAAGTGGATGGCATATTTTGAGAAATCTTCCTTTCTTTCAACACAACCTTCATGCCAGGCATTACTCTAGGTGTTGAGGATGTTGTTATTGTTGTTCAGTCATTTCAGTTGTGTCCAACTCTTTGTGACCCCATTTGGGGTTTTCTTGGCAGAGATATTGAAGTGGTTTGCCATTTCCTTCTCCAGCTCATTTTACAGATATGAAAACTGAGGCAAACAGGGTTAAGTGATTTGCCTAGGATCACACAGTTGGGAAGTATCTGGGGATGAATTTGAACTCAGTTCTTCCTGACTCCAGGTCCAGTGCTCTACCACTATCCACTGCACCACCTAGCTGCCCGGGTGATGAGAGTACAATGACCAAAATAAAACAATCATTGTTCTCAAGAAACTTACGGGGAGGGGATATAGCATGTACATAAATAATTTGAGGAGTGTGGGGCAGAGGAACTAATAGCTGGGCTAGAGGAGAGAGGAATCGGAGGAGGTTTCACAAATGATTCCAGAATTTCCGAGTTTCTATTTTATCTTCCACACTACTTCTAAAAGCATCAGAGCTCTACTAAAAATGATCAATGGCTCTCTTATTGCCCCTAGGATAAAATACAAATTCCTCAGTTTGGAATTTAAAGACCTACAGTGTAAGGTCTATACAAAATGACTGCAATATGTCTTTTATAGACAGTTCCACATAGTCCCCCTCACTCTCTTTCCCAAACTCAGAATTCTATCTCACTCCTGTCTCTTCTTCACAGGATGTCTCCCCCTCCATGCCTCTAAAAAACTTCCCCCTCACCTGTATCTCAGAAGCCTTACTTTTATTAAGGTTCAACTACTATGCCACCTCCTTCCTGAAGCCTTTCCTGATCTCCCTGCTTTTTAGAAGGAGGATAGTGGTAGAATACTGGACCTGGAATCAGGAAGAACTGAGTTCAAATTCATCCTCAGATAATTCCCAACTGTGTGATCCTGGGCAAGTCACTTAACCCTGTTTGCCTCAGTTTTCTTATCTGTAAAATGAGCTGGAGAAGGAAATGGCATATTGGTACAACATGAAAAGATGAGTCTGGAGTTGGAACACACAGAGCGCTGGGTCTGGAGTCAAATACTAAGTGTATCCTATAGTACTTTGACACTATGTGTGATATTCAGCAAGTCAGTTAACTTTCCTGGGTCCCAATTTCCATTATCTCTAAGGTTCCCCCCAGGATAATTAAGCTGACCAAGAATATTAATAGCCCATTTTTATATCTAAGCATAATCAGAATTTGGGGCATGTAAAACTTTAATCAGGTTTTTAAAAAATGCCCCATGTGCTCGAGACTTGATTTGCATTATCATATATCAAAAGTGAATAAGATTGCATATTAAACTCTCACCACTAGAAATTGCCACTTTTTGGGCACTCATTGACAAGGTCATTCTTTGTGTAATTTTCTAAAATGAAGCCACTTGAAGTTATACGAACTACCTCTAGATTATCAAAACTTATGGGGACATTTTCAGCATGTTTAATTTATTTATATACCAAATAATGATCAGTGGTTCCAGTTTTTTACATCTTTAAGAATTGCTTTCTTTTTTATGGTCGACCCAATTATGTCAAGATCTGGGTTCTCATTTGCAAAGTCAGTGAAAGACCTTTAAGGTGAGGATTTGATTAATAAATATACATTTGAAACATAAAAATAAAATTATCCTGTATTTAGCTATTTGTTTACATGTTTAAAAAAGAAACTAAGGACTGTCTTTACCCATCTTTGTTTTATTCATTTTGATTTCACTATCCTAGAACAGTGTCTTGAACTTAGTAGGAATTTAAGAGGTGTTCGGTTAATTTTATCAATGGTTAAATTTCTTTTACTTCCCTATTTTCAAGCATATATACTTATTATGTATTATGAAATGAGCCAGCAAAGTGCATTGTTAGGGTGTTGATTCCTTTTGAGTTCCAGAGGCCTACTAGTCCATCTCATACATGACCAAGAATCCCATCCATAACCTCCTCAACAGGTGGCCCTACAGCTTGCAGACCTCTCCTGAGAGGAAACCACTATATCCTGGGAAGCCCATTAACCTTTTAGACAGCTCTAATTGTTAGGAAATTTATACTTCATTGAGCCAAAATTTGACTTTCTGCAACTTGATGCAAATTGAACATTTTAACAATCACTCTAGAGAAAACATATGTATGAGAAAAATGAAAATAATCAGATTATAAAGCAAATCTCAGTGAATTCTTAGGGTCATTCATTAAAGTAATAAAACTTGTTGATTCAATATATTGATCAGTTGGGGTTTGGCCAGTGTGTTTAACCAATTAATTGACAGGTTCTGAACTAAGTCCCCATGCTGGCTAAGCCTATAATAGTAATCGATTCAATTCAACACAACACATATCAATCTGATTCTTAATATGTTCAAGGGGCCCTAGGAATTAAAAAAAATGAGAGAAAGGAAGGAAAGAAAAAAGAAAGGAAGGAAGGGATGAAGGAAGAAAAGGAAGGAAAGAAGGAAGATAAGGAGGATAGAAGGGAGAAAGGAAGGAAGGGAGGAAGGAAAGAAGAAAGAAAAGAAGGAAGGGAGGAAAGAAGGAAAAAAAGATGGAAGGGAGAAAGGAAGGAAGGAGAAAGGAAAGTAGGAAAGAAGAGAGGAAGGAAGGAATAAAACAGCTCCTGCTTTCAGGAGGTTTTCATTCTTCTTGGGAGGAATAGGAGGATTAAAACATGGCTAACTGTAACAAAAGGTAAGAAATAATGAAGAAAAAAAGAGAGATCAGACAAAATAATTTAGAAATACTTGAAGAAGGACAGGGCATGATTATTTCAGGATGATCAAAGGAGGGCAAAAGGAGGAGTCTTAAAGGGAGAAAAGAAATATGTGAGGAAGAGGGATGTTAAGTAATATATTCCTCTGAAGGATGGCTTTACATAGTGCTTAGCCCATAGCAGGTATCCAATGTGTGCTGAATAAATGGATGGTGAAGGCAGGAAATGGCACATATAACTCAGGTAATACCTAAACCTTGAAGGAAAATAAGGAAGTTGAAAGGTGATGAGGGTGGAGTACACTCTACATATGGGGAATGACCTGCATAGATTTGTAGAGGTGGGAAATAGAAAGTCAAGTTTAAGAACCCTGGTTTGTCTGGAACACAGACTGCATGAAAAAGAATTACGGGAAATGAGGATGCAAAGGTAGATGGGAACCAGATTATGAATAACTTCCTAAAAGGCAATGGGTGCAGGAAGTGGGGGAGGGGCAGGGCAGGGCATTAAAATCACTGGGTTGCTGTTGTTTTTTAAGGCAGGGAAGTGACATTGTAAGGTGCCTTCAGAAGATTATTAACTTTTTTGGACAGCTTTAATTGTTAAGAAGCTTACAATTTATTGATTCAAAATCTGACTCTGCAACTTGAACATCTTAAATAATCACTCTGGAGAGAACATATCTATGAGAAAAACCACAATAATCAAATCATAAAGGAATCTCAGTGAACTCCCAGGGTCATTCATTATATTAATCTCAACTTGTTAACTCACCATAATTAAAAAAAAGAAACAGACTTAATTGAAGGAGGAGACTTTGGGGTTAGACCAAAGGAAGAACATGCTGAACTGTGTGGAAATTAAACCCTAGATTGGGCAAACCAAAGAAGTCTGAGGGGTTTTCAACCCTAATCAATGATGGCGAGGCAAGGGCCCAGATAGCCACTTACACTTATTTAGCACTTTCCTGCCAAGAACCTTATAATTTAGGTAGTGAAAAAATCAGGCCTCCCCACTGCCAAGAGAATCAATGTGATTTATCCAGCCTCAATAAGAAAAAAAGACAATACTCTCTCTGAAAAGTTAAGCTATTCACCTGACTAAAGGTAGCTGAGAGGCAGCTAAGTGGCTCAGTGGACAGAGTGCAGGTCCTGGAGAGCTCAGGAAGACCTGAATTCAAATCTAGCCTCAGGCACATACTAGCTGTGTGATCTTGGGCAAGTCACTTAACTTCTGTTTACCTCAAACCTCGGGAGAAGGACATGACAAACCAATACAGTATTTTTTCCAAGAAAACCCCATGGACAATACTGGCATGCTGTGGTTCTTGGGGATACGAAGAGACAGACAAGACTGCATGACTGAACAGCAACAAAAGTAGTTGGGTGGGCAAGATCAACTCCTAGAATCTTAATTCTAAGGCTATAGGGGACTGCAGAGGCCAGCTAATCTAACCTCCATCACATCCAGCCCAAGACAGTTAAATTACTCATTCCAGGTCACCGAGGTAGTAAGTATCAGACTCAGGATTTGAAGCCAGGCCTTTTCCCTCCAAGAGCATTTTCCAGTGAACCAAGCTGCTCCTTAAAGCTCCTTCCAGATACATGATTCTCTGGCTCTGAAATTTCAGCAGCAAAATGTTCCATGCTTTTCCCTCTTATTTTGTATAATTGTTACAATCTAAGAATTTTCATTAGTGAGTACATTTAACTTACACCCTGATCAATCAACCAAATCAACAATTATAGTAACAGATCTCTATTAACAAACCCACTGGGAATGCAGCTCTGTTATAGCAGAGCTGGCTAAGTTAAAAAGAACAACACAAAAATAATACATCTTGAGAAACAGAGCTGTTTGGCTTCACAGTTATGAACTGGTACCAAAATATCTGGGCACATGGCTTCCATAGGTTCCTACAGGTAAACATCAGCAAGGTTAAACAAGGCACAGTAATGACATCTTCCTAGGCTCTCTTTGGTATTTCTGCCCTTCCTTTCACTTCAAGTGTCTAAATTCCTCCCACTCTTTTCAATCATGCTCTCTTATCTGAACTACAACTGATCTATTAGTCCTTTGCAGAGGTTTGACTGATTGGCTGATTATACTTCATTGTAAATGCATTTTAGCCAATGTACTTTAACTTACCAAGTATTTGCATTTTAAAGACTTATTCCCCCTAACCGTGAAAGGAAAATATTTTCCCTTTGACAAAGGAATTTTATAAGTGAAGGAGGGAAAAGTGATAGGGAACAGGTATACCCCTAAAATCACATTAGTCCTTCTTGTAAGTCCAGCTTTGAAGGTAAACAACAGCAAGAGAAAGCTCAAAAAGCAGCAGAGAGACATTTTCTGGCATTGAAAATATGAAGCACAAATCCTTTTTTTAAAAAAAATTCATGTTCCAAATTACAAAAAAAGAGAATATAATTATTTTCAACCAAAGGAAAAGTCTGTAGTAGCAGATTTTTCTCTTTCTTTCTTTCTTTCTTTTTTTTTTTGAGAAAGAGAGACAGGAAGAAAAAAAAGAAAGGAGAAGACTGCAGAGATAGCTGAGGACAAAAGAAACAGTAATTATTTGAAAAAAGATTCCATTATCATGTCTCTTGTCTATTGCGAACACAAGCACTGCAGGCGACCCATTCATGTGTTATGTAACTGCTCACTTTTTAAAACTTTCATTGTTATCTTTTTAAAGCAAGGTTAACCATACAGTGTTTTAAGGAAATGGAAAAATACAATCTTTTATCTTTGAAAATATCTTCCTTTATAGTTTTTGCCAAAGTAATAGCCAACCTATCACTAGAAGTGCTGACAGTGTGAATACCTTGACTCATATGTAAGGCATGAATACTTGTTAGAGAAGAAAATGTGGTAAAAAATTTTTAAAAATCTATCTTTAAAGAAAATTTAGAGGTAAATTTAATAATAAATTCAGGATAAATGTACAATGTACTATTAATACCCTACCTCAAGTACCCCTTCTCTCCACTGCCTAACAATTCCAGTCAATACTTGCTTCTCTTCTCTTGGAAGTCTATAGAGCTATTGCCTTATTTATATTTGAAAATGGATTTGGAGTCAGAGGAAGTGGGTTCAAATCCTAGCTCTGCTATTCACTCTCTGTGTGACTTTGAGTAACCTCTGTGACTCTGTTTCCACATCTGTAAAATAAAGTGATTTGACTAGAAGGTCTCTAAAGACTCTATTTGCTCTAGGACTAGGTTCATAAAGCTCCTACGTATTTAGACAGGATAACTTTATTGTACAATCTTTATCCCTGTTTCATTTGCAATAGGTAGCGTTGAGTCCCCAACTAGGACATAAGAAAGTAGATTCTTCGTCTTATGCTGCTTCTGTTTTCTCCACAGTTACTAAGCACACAGGAAGCATTTAGCAAGTACATTTTTCTTATGTGAAGGGAGGAATGAAATCAGAGTAACAATATTTTTGCAGGGTATCCCAAAATTCTTAATGCAGTTTTAAACTTTAAGAATTTCAGAAAAAGAAATCCCAGGGAATTGACAAAAAATGAATGATTTAATTTTTCAAAATATTGATGTTTCTTATTAAAATTTAACATAACCAATGTTTATTGCTATTTATCAGTCACATCTACTTTCAGACTTTGTTAAAAAAAAAACAACCTTTTATCAGCTGTTACTCAGTGAGTGAAAGGATTACATTTGTAAGCTCAGCCTTAAAATAATCCAAAGAATGAGGTTCTGATGCATAAACAAAAGTTTTAACATGACCCCACATGCAAAAGCCTAATGAAGACAGATCTAGGGACTGAGGTGCCAAGCAGGGAAAATCTCTTCAACCAATCCTATGGTGTGAAAACCTGACATCTAGAAATTCTTGCCCATTCAAGGTCTAATGAAAGATGACTGCCAAATCTTGTTAAAATTAAAAATTTAAATTGATTATTCAAAAGTCTGAAAACTAAATAAGAGTAAGAGAAACTTAAGTAATTATACTTTCAAATGATTTTTGTAAGTTTGTAGCATTTATACTTTCTAAATTATTAAAGCTTAAAACTAAACTAAGACTTTTGGGACAACCTGTATAATTCTTTAGGAAATCTTTGCAAAGCCAATTACATATATTATTTCATTTTATCCTCACTACAGCACTGGGAGATAAGTGATATGATTATCTCCATTTGCAGTGGAGGAAACTGAGGCAGAGAGAAGGTGATTTGTAAAGGGTCAGAAAGCTAGTAAGTTTCTGAGCCAAGATTCAACCTCGGGTATTCCTGACTCCAAATCTTGAGCTCAGTTCACTAGATCACCCCCACGACTCTAAAATTATCTCCTATGAAACTGTATGTATCTCCTATGAAACTCAGTATGAAACAGAAAGTGGGGGAGAACCAAAGGAAGGGAATAAGATGTAGTATACTAGCCAGATATAGACCTAGAAAAAACATCAAATGGGGAGATGGATAAAAAGGACCAAATACTACAACTATGACTAGGACTACTACTACTACTACCACTACCACTACTGCTACCGCTGCTACTGCTACTACTACTACTACTACTACCACCACCACCACCACCACTACTCCTATTACTACCACCACCATGGCTACTTTGTTGTTCAGTTGTGACCAATTCTTCATTATCATATCTAGGGTTTTCTTGGCAAGCATACTGAAGTGGTTTGCCATTTCCTTCTCTGGCTCAGTTTACAGATGAGGAAACTGAGGCACACAGGGTGTTATGGTATTTAAGGTATGACTCTTTTACTGTTTTTCTTTTGGAATGCTGAAGTGATCAAGTACCTTTGATGAGTCTTGCCTTTCAAATGTAATAGCAAGCAAAGTGGACTTTCTGTTGTCTTTTGTTTCTTTGATTGAATCAAGAGTCTTTGATCTGCTCAAGAAAAAAAAATCTAGTTCTTGTAGATTTGAGTACCATTGTTGTGATGCCCTGTGACCCTGAAGAAGCATCACATGGTTTTGAGTCACATGGTTAGGATGCTCTCTGACCCTGAGAAGGGTATACAAGATCTGAGGTTGGCATTTTGTCTTGGGGCTCTCACTCACTGGAAGAATGTGATGTGATTTGACCAGACGAAACTCTGGGTAGCCATTGTTAAGAGCCCCCCGGCTTTGAAAACCTAGATATTGGTGCTTCTCTTTTTGGTATCTATGTATGTGATGTCTTGATCAGACAAAGCTTGTCTGTTGATCTGTTTGTGGTTTCTGTTTGTATTTGCTCTGAAGTTCAGGGTGCTGACTTTTCCCCTTTAACTAAGTGAATGATATATGTATGTTTAATTAAACTAAGATTGTTAACCCCTTAAAGTTTCTTTCCCTAGAAAAGCAGATCAAAGAACCTGTGCTAGCAGCCCTTCTGTGTGCTTTGTTGTTGGTCTTTCACCCCCACAACAGCTGCTAGTAGCATTGTTGTTACACAGGGTTAAGTGACTTGCTCAGGGTCACATACCTAGTAAGTATCTGAGGCTGGATTTGAGCTCAGTTCTTCCTGACTCCAGACCTGGCACTCTCTCCACTGTACCACCTGGTCGCCCACCATCACTACTATTACTGCTACTACTACTAGGTATGATATAGTGCTTTTGGCACTTTATAAACAAATATTAAGTCATTTTATCCTCATGCCAATTCTAGGAGGCAGGTATCATTATTGTACTCATTTTACACATGAAGAAACACAGGCAGAAGTTAGGCAACTTCTTTGGGGATACACAGCTAGTATCAGAGATCACATTTGAACTCAGAGCTTTCTGACATCATATCTACAGCTCTCTCCATGCACCACCTATCTCTCCCTTGGGCCAGGAGGTTTAATGTTAAACTCCCTCTTAAACTCCAAGGGGAGCATTAAGGTCAGTGACCTCACAAAATCATTTTTTTTTAAAAATCATTCTAAATAGGACTGGCATTTGTCTTAATTCTTTTAGCCTTAGTTTCCCCATTTGTAAAACAGAGAATAATGACATTTGTATTATCTATACTTCCATTACAGGATTCTTATGAGTAAAGGACCAGTACTATATAAACCTTGAAAACATGGGAAGGATGATAATGATAATACTGATGAAGATGATGCTGATGACAGTGATGATGATGATGATCTCTTGTGTTCAGTGATTCCACACTGATTTTCTTGGCATAGAAGAACCTTCTGTGTTTCTGTGTTTATTGTTCATAAGATCTTAGGATTGCCCAATGTTAGAAATTCAAAGGATGTTAAAAATCAGGGAAAGGCCTCCTACAGAAGGTAGAATTTGAATAGAGTCTTAACCTCACATGTATAATCAAAGTAAAATTGCTTGCCTTCCCAAGGAGAAGGGATATGTGGGAGGGAGGGAGAGAATTTGAATTCAAAATTTTAAAAAAATATTACTAAAAAGATTTTTATATGTAATTGAGAAATATTAAATAAGATAATAAAATTTTATTTTTTTTTTAATTAAGAATCTTAAATGAAACTAGTAGTTGGAAATGAAAAGGATTCTAGTCATGAGGAATAGCTATTGAAAAGGCACAGGGAGAACAATTAGAAGGCTATTGCAAGGCCAGAGAAGACATGATAAAGGCCTGAACTAGGGTGGTAGCTATATGAATGGAGAGGAGGGGAAATATGTGAGAGATGTTATACAACTAGAAATGATAATACTTGGCAACACATTGTATACATGGGGAGTGAGACAGAAGAGCAAAGTGTGATTCTGAATCTAGGAGTCTGAGTGACTGGGAAGATGATAGTGCCCTCATTAGTAACTGTGAAGATTAGAAGATGAGGAAGGTTTTGGGGGAAAGATTGTACATTCTATTTTAGACATATTGAATTCGAGATGTCTATGGGACATACAATTCAAAATGTCTAAGAGACAGTTGGTGATGAGGGACTGAAGCTCAGGAAAGAGACTTGAATATATACATATAGAGTATATATTCTAGATATACATAGTTCTGGAAATCATCTGCATAGAGATGATAATCAAACCCATAGGAGCTGATGAGATCACAGGTCAGATACAGCCTGAAAAGAAAGGACAGTCCATGGCAGAACCTTATGTGAAACCCACAGGTGTAATGAAAACCCAGAAAAGAGAGAGTATTTAGGAGAATAGTGTGATTGACTGTGTGAAACTTGGCAGAGAGACGAAGGATAAGGATTGAAAAAAGCTACTTGATTGGCAATTAAGAAATCATTGTTAATTTTGGAGATGGCAGTTTAAATCGAATAAGGTCAGAAGACAGCCTGTAGTGGAGAGGAGGAAATGGAGGCATTAAGTGTAGATGGCTTCCAAGGAGTTTAACCATGAAACGGAGTAAAGATATAGGATGATAACTAGCAGGGGTGGCCAGATGAAATGAGGACTTTTAAAGCATAGAGGAGAGACAGGTGTTTCTCTGTATTTGTGGGCAGCAGAGGAGGAGATTCTAGGGAGGGGTCAATGATTAAGGAGAGAGAATGAAAAAATCCAAGTTCATTATGATTACATTCCAGGTCTTACATAATCTATCACCAACTTTTTTTATCCAGGCAGATCTCTTCCATTTTCTAATATCCTACCTCATCTCTAATCAATCTAGTCTATGAAGTGTTTAATAATGTTTACTGATTTATTGGTTGATTGATTATAAGCAAGGGCAAGAGTGGCTGTGACTAAATGGAGATTAAGAGGGGGTAACTGATTTCAATCTGAAAATGGGAGGAAATGGAATAAGGGCATATGTAAAAGGATTGGCTGGTCAAAGAGAAGGACACTGCATTGTCAGAGAGTGGAGAAAAGAAAGAGAAAGTGAAGGGTGATCTCATAGAGTTTTGAGATAAAAATCATGGAAGAAGAATATCAGGTTGAATGGTCTCGATGGTATCCATAAAGAGAGGCAAGGGTCTCAGCTGAAAGGAGAAGGGAAAGGGCAGCTATGGGAAACTTGAAGAGGGAGGAGAAAGTTTGGAACTGTAGCTGGGGAGAGCAAGATAGGGGAACAATTAGGGAGGAATAAAAAGATCTCCTTGTTGGAGCGAGGGCCTAACTGAAGTTCGATAATGTGAACTATAATGCACCTAGTTAGAATGGCTGGGTGACTTACTCCAATTCTATCAGAAGCCCAGGAGGCAGATAGTGGGAGTAATCAAGGGTCATTGTCTGTTAAGTGAAGTGATGGTAGGACAGGGGGTCAGGGGTGAGAGAGCAGAGGACAGTGTATAGTTCAACTGGCTGACAATAGGGTTGAGATTGGGAGAAAAGGAGAAAAGTGAAGTCTAAACAATGGCAATAGCCTGAGAAAGTACTGAGGGGTCAAGAATTTAGAGGTATCTATGAGGATGAAGAATAGGTTTAGGAAGGATGAAGTATGGGGATAAGTGGAGTAACAGGAAGTTATGGTCAAATATTCACAACTGCAAGGGGGAAATTGTTTAATTCATAAGTAAATATGATAAAATGGAAATAGTATTGGATGGAGTCAGAGGAGCTGGCTTCAATTCCTGGATCTGTCACTCTCATATTCTCATGCGAGAACTTGGGTGATAAAACCATTCTCTTCCTTGGTCTTCATGGTGTCTTCATTAATAAAATACTTTGGGAGTGGCTATTTAATCTGTAAGATCCTTGTCAGCTCTAAAACATAAATCCAAGATAAGATGCCTGTGCAGAGTTGGGGTATGACATTTGTTGGTCCTAGGCAAAGTTAGAAATTATCCTTTGCCGCTCCTGCCCCTACCAGAACCTTCATTTGTATTGTGTGACATGAGGTAAATTAAGGGTGCTCCCAGTAAAGCATGTTTTCCCTCATTGTGTACCAGCAACACTGTGTTACTATGTACCATCAGAGGCTTTGAGATTCCCCTGTCATATGCAACTTGGCATCACAAAAAATCAAATGGAATTTTCTGACATTAAAAATGTAGCTATATCATGGTTAATTATAATGGCCAAGTTTGGGCCTAAAGAAAAAATGAGAAAATAAATCCCCTTCCTTTCTTAACAAGTAGAGAACTATTGGTCTAGAACCTCAGATATCAGATCAGTTGATATATTGACTGGTTTTGCTGAACTGTTTATTTTTCCTCTTTCTTTTTTATTCCATGTTATAAGTTGGGATTACAGGTTTAGAGCTGGGAAGAGATCTGTAAGCCATTGAATCTTGCCTCCTCATTTAACAGATGAGGGAATCAAGACTGAGTGTGGATAAATAACTTTCCTAAGATCACACAGCTGAGATGAGATTTGAACCTGTGTGCTCCTGACTCCCTGGTTCAGTGCTTTATACACTATTCTGATGGTTTGATGGGTAGGAGAGGGGGGAAGTATATAATTATGAATGAAAGTGATGTAAAAGCAAAATAAATAAATATAATGTGGTTAAATGCAGTTATATAAATTAATATGAAGTGTCTCCTGTGATGCCTTCTTGCATCAGGTACCTTAGGCAGCTACCTTCCTTTCTTACCTTCAGTTTTGGCCATGAAATTCCTTTCCTGCGGAATTGCCATTCAACTTTTAAATTTTTCCCCTAATTTCTTTATACTTTATATTATAGTGTCAGAGGCAGAGGGGACCCTAGAGACTATTTATTACCCAACTCCCCCATTTTAGGGGCCCAAACTGAAGCTCCAAGAAATGTAATGGCTACCCCAAGGTCATACAGTAAATGACTGGCAGAGTTGGAATGACTTTTGCCTTAGGTGGTGCTATGGATCGAGTGCTATAGTTGGAATTAAGACGATCTACATTCAAATTCTGCCTCATACACTCTGGGCCAGTCATTTAACCTCTATTTGCCTCAGTTTCCTCCACTGTAGAAGGGGGATAATAATAGCACCTACCTTACAGACTTCTTGTGAGGATCACATGAGATAGCAGATATAAAATGGTTTACAAACCTTAAAATGCTATGTAAATGCTAGCTATTATCTCCCTGTCTTTATGTGCTCTGTCTTGTACACCAATTCCTGTCCCTTCCCTAATATGTTCCCCTCAGTTTTTCTTGAGCTGCTCCTCCCCCACCCCAGTTAGCTGCTCTATGCTTACCTGGATATGGGGATGATTCTAAGATGGCCAAGCCCAAACTCTCCACAGACCTCAGGCCAGAACTGTGAACATTCCAGCAGTTATACTCCCTCTGGCTATGCCAGGCATGTGGACATAGAACAGCTGCAGAGCTGCTATAGATGGTCTGGAGAATTCTTTGTCAATGACCAAAAACTACCCCTTAACTCCTGCCAGCTGTCTTCTTTTGTACACTGTGGAGTTCCAGGGTCATCAACAAGAGGGTGTGGATGTTATGACACAGTCATCACCACTGTGGAGGTCAAGTCTAAGTCATGCTGGTTATGGCCACAGAGGAAATAACACTTCCCCCAGGAAGTGCTTTTACAAACATGAACAACTGTTTGTCAGAGTCTGTATTCTAGTGAATCATTTATATTATTTCTAAATCATTCTATGGACTGGTTTCATAATGTATCACTTGCTTTTTTTCCCTTATAGAAGGAACACAATTATTATGCTTGTCAATATTATCCATATTATGATATCATTAGAAGGCGGTATGTGGGAGGGGACAGAGACCCAACCTTAGAGTCAAGAATACCTGATATGGAGACCTGCTTATGACACATTTTGACTGTGTGGCTCTGGGCAAGTCATTTAACTTTTCAGTGCCCCACGCTACTCTCTAACAGAATGAGTTGCAGATTTGTCTTGGTGGAGGAAGGAATTTCCATATATCAGGAATTTCCCATGGTGATAAAGTCATAGAACCAGGAAGAATGATAATAACAACGATAGTCAACAACAAATTATAAATATAAATCATAGATGATAGTTATAATTTTCCCTACTTGAAGATATTCAGTTTAAATACAATTAGAAATTTAACACCTAATGAATGCCTAGCAAAACATGACTTTTTATACATACATACATCAGAAGCTCATAACCTTTCCTGAACTAACAAGGGACAAATCCTCATACCACAAATTCAAATTTCAAAGGAACCTAGAGAACTCAATTGAGAAACTATACCAGAAGCAGACAGTTTTATCAGAGACCAAACTGTTACCCACAGTTGTCCAGACCTCACATTGACCCATAAGAAGCTAAGAATAACAGTTTTATATACAAAATAATTATCGTCTCCAAGCCACATGGAATGAAAAACTTTCACAACATAGAGACGTAGGGAAGGAGATCAAACTCATTTGGGAATAGGACATATCATCCCTGTTGCTCTCTCTGCTGCTGTAGTTGTAACAAGGATGCTTTCCATGAGCCTAGATAATATGACTTCACATCATCTATCTTCACATCAGCTACAAATAGCAGTTGTTTTATTCACCTGTGTGACAGTCTCTAGGACATCAAATATAAACTATAAATAGGACGAGCCTATACTATTTCTATACAAAACCCACTGAAAAAGATGAGAACTAGACGATGGTAATGATGATGATGATGATGATGGTGGTGGTGGTGGTGGTGGTGGTGGTGGTGGTGGTGACAATAATAACAATAATAGAGCTTTTACTTAGAATTTTCAATTTCATGGGGTAATTTGTTCATGATTACTTGGTTAGAAACCTGCAAGTACTTTCATTTCCAATGTATACATGAGGAAAATCAGTCTTAGATAGATGAAGCAACTTATCCAGGGAAAGGAGATGCATCTTTTATCACCACTAATACCATTTTGCATAACATTCTTCATTTTTAAAAGCACTTTCTCATTCATTACCCCCTTACAATCTTCTTGTGAGGCAAGTGGGGGGGGGGGGTTTTCCACTTTACAGATGAAGCTTACATAATGTGATTTGACCAAGATCATTAAGTTAATATGTATCAGATCAGGGACCTGGACTAAATGTCCCAATGCCTTGATTCTTCTTATTTCCCTTATATTTTCCCATTATAATACTCTTTCTGCCCATCCTTACTGAGCTTCTTTTGATTTGGGATCCTAGATTCTCCTTAGATATCTCCCCATTTCCCACCTGGCTATGTTCATGGTGGACACCTTCAGTTTCTCCACTGTGCCCCTAGTCAACTTGTCATTGGAAGATCTCATTATCCTGCAAGATCTAATCAACCTGGTTTCTCATATCTCATCAGTACCCTCTACCTCTGTGACAGAAGGGTAGAGCCATAAACTCCTCCACTTATCTCCTCTTTTCCTACCTGGCTGCACTAATTTTGGACTTCAAGCTTCTCTGGAAGCATTAATTTTGCACTTACTTGCTTCTCTCTCATGCCCCTGCATCCCTGTAACTCAGCACCCCTCTTTTCCCTTTTCAAACTTTTTTTTTGTTTGTTATCTTCCCCCATTAGATTGTAAGGTCCTTGAGATCAGGGACTATCTTTTTTTTTCTAATTGTATTCTCAGTGCTTAGTATAGTAATTGGCACATACTAGGCACTTAATAAATTTTTATTATTTAATAAATTTTTATTTTTATTGCTAGAACAAACCAGAGACCATCTAATTCATTCATTCATTGCCAGGACAGGCCCCAAACTGCAGATAACAAGATAACACCACTACCATTTATTGTGATAATAATACCTACAATATCTATTTCGTAGGGTTTTTTGGTAAAATCAAATGAGATAATTCAAATGAAGTGCTTTACCTAAAACGTTATATAAATGACTTGTTATCATCATCATTGTTACTATAATTCTGACTCTTCCTCTTGTTTAATGTGTCACTGTGGGCAAGTCACTTAGCCAATCTGAGCCTTAGTTTCTTTCGATGTAAAATGAAGATTTTTGTTAGATTATAGATCTGTAAGATTCTTTCTGCCTCTGAAATTCTGTGATATCCATTATATAGGCAAGCACCAGAGAGATCAAGTGATTCATCCAAGGTCACACAACTAGGAAATAACACAATAAGTATAGTCCACATCTTCTGACTCCTAATCTAGTACTCTTATCATTGAAGCATGATACCTCTCTCAACTAAAAACAATAACAAAAGAACCCACTAGTGCCTGGAATATTTTCGTTGTATTATTCTGTATATTATTTTCTGCCTGTTTGCACTCAAATATCAAGTTTATATTTTAACAGCTGTTCTGTTCTGGATAGACTTCACCATGGAAAGAATCAAAACTGTTATTGTGTTTTCCTTCCACCCAAAGATTAAGTGGCTCTTTGGAGAGTTATTTTAAATAACTAAAATGCTCTTTAGTTTTTTTTTCTTTTCATTTCTTGATGTAGATATTTACTCCCTGGCTGATAGGTCCGGCAGAGTGAAGGTAAGGAAACAGAATCAGCTTTGTAGAGGGAAAGAGGCAAGTAGAGGAGCAGAGCCAGGGAAAGAGTTTAGGAAACAGAGAGCACAAGGCAAGAAAAAAAGTGTTGGATAAGTAAAAAGGAACAGAAGGATGTCAGAGACCTGCAATGGATCTTAGAACTAATCCTGCCTACTGTCTTTTCAAAGGAGGAAATTCAGTCCCCAAGAGGGGAACTGACAAGGAAGACATATAGGTAGAAGCCAGGCTAGAACTGTAAGCCAGGTTTCTTGACTTCTTGGTTTCTTAACCACCTAGAACCCTTGTCTCTGGAACCAATCCAGATCCCCTCCAGGTCCAAGTCTACGATCTCTTGGTCTTGGGGCTCTTTCTGCTGGACCACAACAGCTCCATGTCTCCTGTGGCTGCCATAGGTATATAATAAGCCCTTCACTTCTTCAACACTTTAAGGGCTAAAGAAAGGTCTAGTAAGAGGTTACCACTGGTAGCTCATCTTCTTCAAAGTATATTTCAAAGAGTGCACTTTGATATATGAATCTGTTCATCTTAGACTTTGGTCCCTCACCCACATCAATCAGATTCAGTCAGATAATTAGGGAAGGGTAATGCCCAAGGAGAGCTCACGTCTGGCCCATCACTTTTTGCAGACCTTCCAGGCATGACGACTTATCCTGACAAAACTAATTTGAAAACTAAATTAAAATCTGACTTATTGGATATTATTGAATCATTTCAATTCAATTCAACTAATATTTACTAAGTCCCATCTGTGTGCAGAGCACTGTGTTAGGCACTAGGAAAAATCAAGTTTAGCCAAATGATGGCAGCTACTCTCATGGATCTCACAGTCTATTAAAGAGATCAAAAACAAATACAAAGAGCCATATTATGAAGATTAGAGACGAGAGTTAACAAAATTTATTAAGTACATACTATGTACCAAGGAGTATGCCAAGTGCTGGGGATTCAAAGAAAGCAAAAGAAGTCAAGGAATTCAAATTCTAGTAGGAAAGACAAACATTCAGATAACTAGGCACATAGAAGATATATACAGAGTATATGGAGGGCAATCTCAGGGCATAAGGCATGGAAATGGAATGAGAAAGGTTTCCACAAAAGGAAGTATTTTAACTGAGTCTGGTAGAAATTCAGGGAAAGTAAAAGGTAATAGTGAGGATGGACAATGTTCTATTCATTAGTACCATCAGTGCAAAGTTAGGAAGATGGAAAGTGGTATGATCTTCAAAAAGAATACCAAGTAAGCCATTTTGGCTACATCTTGGAGTGAGCAGAGGGCAGTACAGTATAAGAAGATTATAAAAGTAGAAAGATGCCAAGTTATACAGAAGTTTATATGCCAGAGGATTTAATATTTGATCCTGGAGGTAATAGGGAGCTACTGGAGTTCATTAAGTGAAGAGGGTGATACCAGCAGACCTATAATTTAGAGTGGCTTTGGCACATGAGTTAAGGATTGATTAGAATGGAAAGGGATTAGATTCAGGGGAAACAAGTGAGAAGCTCTTTCAATAGTCCGGGTGAAAGAGGATGAGGCCTAAACCAGGAGAGTGGCTATGAAGAGAGAAAAGAAGTATACAAGAGATGCTGTGAAGGCAAAAACATGATTTGGCTATGGATGGTGGGCTGAGTAAGCCTGGGTGACTGGAAGCGTGATGCTTCCCTCATTGATACTAGGGAAATTGGCAAATGAGGAGACTTTGGGAAGAAATATATTGATTTGATTTCTGTTTTGGATTTGGTGAGTTTGAGACACCTTTTGGACATCCAGTAAGATCTCTATATACGTGTGTGTGTGTGTGTGTGTGTGTGTGTGTGTGTGTATCAGGTAACAGTTTGTATAGAGATTAGATCTGAAAGTGTGGAATATGATGAGGTCACCAAGTGAGATTAGATAATGTGTATTTGTAGTGAGTACAACAAGCACAGTTTCCTTTACTAGCTCCATTAAGCAGCACACCAATAGGAGTAAAGGAGGTGGACAGTGTAGGAGTAATCATTGGAGAAGGTTGACAAAGTGTGATTTGCAATAGAACAAAGGGGTAAGGGATTGAGCTGGGTAGTATAGAACTGAAATAGAGGGATTCTTGTCCTAGAGCTACTGGCACTGGAGAAGGCGTAAGAGGCCGTGGAAAAGTGGACTTGCCCTGGACCTGTTCTTGCAAAGATCCCATGGCAGGATCAAAGGAAGTTTGATTCAGGTGGCCAGGTTTTGGGTCTTGGGTAGAAGGTGAAGACAAGACCTCACCTAGGATCCTACTATCTTCATTCTATGTCTCTTCTCCTCAGTTAAACTCCTTGAGAAAGCTGTCCATAAGGATAGCAGAAAGCTGTCCATTCTGGAGATGAGTGAGGGTAGGACTGTTGGAAGTTGGGAGGAAATTAGTATGGCCTTGTGCCATTTAAGGTTCTTTGGAATAAAATAATAGTTGTCTCATGAAGAACCTTCTTTAGTTCTTTTCTTGGATAACATATATATTCCAGATAGTTGAGAATGATAAAAATCTTGACTCAAGATAGCTGGGGGGAGGGAAACAAATTCCCAGGTATGAATACAAATTCTGATACTATTGAAAACAATAGATATGACAAAGAAAGACAAAAATAGTTGAGAATATACTCATTATTTTTAGAAGTAAATTACAAAGAAGAGTCCCAAGACAAATACCCATAGTACCATCACTTTTCCCATCTGGGCCCCACTTTCTGCAGCTATAAAATGAAAGACTTTTGCTAGATGATAGATAAGCTCTCTCCCAACACTCCATCATATAAATGCCAAGACTGCTTTGTAAGAAGGCACAGATTACAAATAACAAAATTGACTTGAAATTGAACAAAAGAATATAATTTTGGTCTTATAGGAAATTTCATAGGAGGCATTTCATAATAGGAAGTTATATGACAATGGCATGACATACCTGCCATCCACATGGAAATCCATGAACTTGTGGTTGAAATTAGATGGAAAGCCTGTGGGTAAAAATTAAGGAAGATAAACTCAAGTGCTGTCATTACAGGAGTGTAGCACCTCCTAAAAGGCTAGTCCTATATCTCGCACTCAAACTTGGGGCCTCAGGTTCCAAATCTAGCTCTTCCACTACGTCGTTCTGCAAGGCAGTTAGATTTATACATATTGTTATCATTCCTTCAAGTATATTAATCATTTATAGCCTGTCAGGTGCCATGTAGAACACATAAAAAGTTGACCTTATTTTCAAGAAGCTTATAGTGACCCAGGGCTAAGGGAAACCTCTAATATGCTCATTACTGCTTACACTTTAACATCAACTAATCATATCCTCATGTAACCCACATGCACACATTAAAGAAAATTTCAGTAATTAGTGGAAAATATAGCATAATTGTTCCATTCAAAAACAAGGTTTTAATTACAGCATTTACACAGGTTACAAATCTTTGCTTTTGTATAGAGATGATCAGATCTACACTTTTTTTTTAAAAAAGCTGCGTTTTAGAAAAGTTGTTCTTTGAAATCTGAGTAAGGTTAATTCACTTGGTTTGAAAGATGGCAGTCTAGTATTTCTCAAAGACTTGTGAAAACATGATAGAATAGATAGGGAACTAGATTTAGAGTCAGGAGGACATGGATTCAAATTCTACCTTGGAAGCTTACTGGCTATGTGTCCCTGGGCAAGTCACTTCACCTCTCTCAGCCTCAGTTTCCTCATGTATAAAGGACTGATTAATAAGAAGGAAAATACACATGATAATACTTGGGCAAATATTATCTAACCACCCCATTCTCTGAGAACAGTGCCCAGAGTTGTCTCAGGATACAAAGATATACTTTTGGAGTCTGTCCCAATGACCACTGATTGGGAAAATACCAACTGAACAAGGCAGCTGCCGAAGATCAATTCTAAAGTGGGCCTGAGGATCTATTTCATTAAGGAAAGACCAAGGTAATCCCTGGCACTTTAAATTCTAGAATGAATCTGGAATTAACCTGGACTTGTCTATAGTATATCAGTCCAGAGAGTGACACAAGACCTCCAAGAAGTTTCTAGGAATTCCCTGGATTAAGGTTTCTTAACTGGTGTGTTAAGACCTCAAAAAAAGTCATTGAAGCATCACGAAGAGCCACACCCCATTCATAGTACTGGTTTATCCTCCTCTCCAGTACAGTTCACTCCTGAATGAGTCTTCAGGGCTTCACAGTCAACCACTTAAATAAGAAAAGAGGGATTGAATGACTGGGGGAAACAACTGAGTGTCAAACAAGGAGCCTGTCCTCAAGGGCATAAACTCAAGTTGGGGGAGATAATTGACATACCCCGAAAATATTAAATTGGGACTAAATAGCAATTCAAGATGGCAATGTAAGGCGATTTCCAAGGTAGAGTGTGGTTGCGACTCCAGTGAACGGAGAGACAATAATTGCTATGATCTCAGAAGGGGAAGATAATCTATTTTCCCTGGAGTGTTCTTTGGAGGCCTCTCTTCTCCGTTCAACGTCAATCCATGACATTGAATACAAAAATATTTTCAGTATTCAGAAGTACTATGTAGCTTAGGAGTCACTTTCAGAGGTAGGTGGGAAAAATAGAAAAAAAAATTGTTAGCATTTACATGGCCCTTTAAAGTTTGTAAAGTCCTTTGCATATGTTACCTCATTTGATCCTCACAACAAACCTGTGAGGCCAGTGCTCTTATTATCATTCCCATTTTATAGATGAGAGAACTGTGGCTGAGAGGAACTAAGCTGACTTGTCCACATGAGGAACAAGATGGGAGAATTAGATATTTTCTCTGATCCTCATAAGCTCTCGAATCTCACAAAAGCTGGAATTATGCAACCAAAGATAAAGGAACTTCAATTGTCTCCATTCTCTAGCACACCCAGGATCCAGAAGAAGGTAAAAAACAAAACGCAACACCATGAATTGATGCTTACTAACCTTGAGCTCACTTACCACCCTCCCCCAACCTTTCACACCACAGGCAGCAAGACTGCATTAGTAGACCCGAGGACACAACATAGGCTTACAACAAAACCCACCTTCACACTATGGTTCCCCCCTCCCTCTTTTCAATGATGTAGAGACCCCAACTCTGGGCTGCAGAAGTTTTTTCTGGATGGAACAAATAGCTAAGCAGTCACAGCTCCTCAGATGCAAAAGTTATCCGGGAACCACAATACTGTCGCAGCAGCACTGAAAAGCACTGAACTTGCTACACCAGGGCAGACAACCCTATAGCAGCAGTGTTAGAAAGCTACTAATTGCTAGTGATGGCCCAAAGAAGTGAAGAACAGAGGGAGCTGGACAGGATACTAGGAAAGGCCACTGAGTGTGGGGCAAAGGGTGGGGGAGGGGCATAGAAAGCTCTCCGCTAAGTCTGAAGAAAAGAGTCCAACCTCTAGCTGGGGCCAATTCAGACCACCCAAAAGTCACTTGGGTAGAAACTTAAGCTACTGAACCATGAATTGCCCAGTGTGGAAGAAAGTTGAAACACTTTGAGATCTAGAAAACAGCAGAAGGGATTGAGTCAGAGGGGAAGGAGTAAAAACAAAGAGAGAGAGATAGGGGAAATGAGGGAAAATAAGGGGGAAAAGACTGAAAGTATCAAGGATTTCAGGAAGAAGAAAGCTCAGAGACCTTGAACATAAACATATAAATCAATAGGAAAAACAGTAACAGCAAAAAAGATCTAGAAAACTAAGAAAACAGCAGAAGGGATTGAGTCAGAGGGGAAGGAGTAAAAACAAAGAGAGAGAGATAGGGGAAATGAGGGAAAATAAGGGGGAAAAGACTGAAAGTATCAAGGATTTCAGGAAGAAGAAAGCTCAGAGACCTTGAACATAAACATATAAATCAATAGGAAAAACAGTAACAGCAAAAAAGATATTTGGCCTCCATATTTGGTTTAAAAAAGAAAGAAAGAAAGAAAATAGGCATCTAAGGAAAAATACGGCAAAGCAAAGGAAAATGATCCAATGCTTGATGAGACAAAGGACTTTGTGGAATTTGAGGAGAACATGGAACCACAACATGCTGTTCCTGAGTGGTTCAAAAAAGAAATGAGAATTCCAAGAGCGAAATTTATGGCATGCATAGCAAAAATAATGGGCAGAATAAAGAAACTGGAATCTGTAATGGCAAGTCTCATGAAAGAGACAAAAAAGAGAACAGTAGACTGGGAATACCAATGCACAAAAGTGAAGGACATTCTAGGAAGAGAGAGGCAAAAAACAATAACATTAAAAGAAAACATGCTCAGCATGTAAGCAAAATATACTTATCTAAAAGATAGGACACATAGAAACAACCTAAGGTCTCCCAGAAAAACACAACAGGACAAAAAACATAAACACCATAAAGAAGGAAATAATAGAAGACAACCAGCCAGAACTTCTGAACATAGAAAATGAAATTCCAATTCAAGGAATTTATAGATCTCTAGAAGGAAAAAAGACTGTACACTCCAAGACATATAGTGGTAAAATTTAATAATTCAACTCAGAAATAACAAGTTCTACAAGTAATCAGGAGAAAGACCTTCAAGTAGAAAGGAAAGAAATTCAAATAACACAAGATTATTCTGTACCCACTAGAAAAAGTAGGAAGGAATGAAATAATGTGTTCTGAAGAGCAATGGACAGAACCTAGTGGCACCCTGTCTATGGGTGAATATTTGTTGTTTTTGGTTTTTTTTATGAGACTCATTATAATATGGGAGTGTACATGAAAGGAGGCAGGGGAACAGAGGGACAGACAGAAGTATGTGATATGTCAAGATTGAATCAAGGCTAGCAATGAGGGGAAAATGACCTCTGTGGTCTCAGAAAGAGAGTAGTCTACAGGTAGGTAGGTGAAGGGGAGGGGAAAAAAAATTAAAAAAGAGCTAAAGGAAAGAGGCCATACTTTGGCGGTCAAAGGAGTCCCATTGATTAATACTACCTATTAGTGAGAAGAGATGGTCTGTGAAGGGAGACAAATACCTTACATTGGGTAAGACCTGGGGAGTTTGGTGCTTGAAAAGGCTACTCATCCTACATTGGGGGGGGGATATTGAAACCACTCAGGGCAACTAAAACCTAGAGGACTAGAAGAACATGGGCATGTGGAGAAGATTTTGAGGCAAATGTAGAAAAATAAAAAGGTAACCAGGGACAGTGTAGCTCAGTGGTTGGCTGCATAATCTGGGATGTGGTGGGGGAGGGGCCCTACCATGGGTCAGTGTCCTTTCTGACACCTACAGTAATTGCATTGCTCTGGGAATGAGGAACAGTGGAAAAGAGGAATCCATTGGCCAACTCCTACAAGAGAGTATACAAAGCATCTAGAGAGGAGAGCTTAGAATGTATATCTCAAAAGCTTTGATTACATGAAGAATACAGAAAAAAGAGAGAGCAGATAAGTACAGGGATCATTAAGCAAAAAATGAGGGTCTTCTAGCTTAGACAGAAAGAAAGGATGGATAATAGAGTAAGAATTACTCTTTGGAAATGAGTGCAAAGCTGAAATTTTAAAAGCTAATGAACAGGACTAATTAAAATGGAGGAAAAGAAGGGGAAATCTACTTAACTTAGATGAAAAAATGGGGGTGGGAAAATTATATAATGAGATAAAAGCAGGAGAGAAAAAGAAACTAATTTTAAAAACCCAAAGTGAAAAGTGGTAACAAAAGAGAGGAGTGGATCAAGGATATGAGGAAAGAGCCATTGGGAACAGGACCACTTTGAAAAAAAGATTCAAGTAACTGAATAATTTCAGTTACCATGTTAACAGTAGAAGAAGGAAAAAAGCATAACTGGAAAAAACCCTTAATATTAGAGACAGATGGAGGAAAATATATACCTTATTCTCATGACTTTAAATATGAATGGATTAAACAATCTAATAAAACAAAATATAGTGATAGACTGAATAAGAAAACAAAACCATACAATCTGTTGCTTAAAAGAAGCACATTTTAAAAACAGACATAAACAAAATAAAACTAAAGGGATAGAAAAGAAATTTACTATTCATTAAGCAAATACAAAAACAGGATTTATAATCATACTATCTGACAAAGCAAAAGTAAAGATTCAAAAAATTAAAAAGGGATAAATAAGGAAATTATATTATGATGAAAGGAACCATAGAAAACAAACCAATACCAGTATTAAACTTGTATGCTTGAAATGCTTTAACATTCAAATTTTTAAAGAAGACATAAACAGTAACACAATAGTGACAGGAGACTTCAATATTTCTCCCTTAATTTTGGATAAGTCTAACAGAGAGAAGAACGAGGGGGAAAATATGAAATTGAACAAATTTCTGGAGAAACTAGAGTTAAAAGACTTAATGGTATCTTCAAAATGGGACAGCAAACTAATACACATATTTCTCCCCACTACATGGAACTTTCCCAAAAATTGATCATGTATTAGGGTGCAGAGATACTGCAAACAAATCAAAAAAGGCAGAAATAGTCAATATAACATTTATAGACCATAATCCAATAAAAATAGAAATTGGGTCAGGAAACATAAACAAAAGATACAGACCCAAATGGAGGCTTAACAATGAAATTTTTAACAATGACTGGATCAAAGAGCAAATCACAGAAGCAATTAATAACTATGTAAAAGAAAATGATAATTATGGAACAACAAAGCAAAATTTCTGAGATGCTGCTAAAACAGTCTGGGAATAGGGTGAGATTATATATCTAGAAACACACATTAACAAAACAGAGAAAAAGAGGCTTAGTGAACTGAATATGCATTTTTTAAAAAGTAGAAAACTAACAATCAACAAAACTAAAATAGGCACAAAAGTGGAAGTAGATATTAGAGGGCAAGTTGATAAATTAGAAACAAAAAGCATAGGCTAAATCAAACTAAAATCTGATTTTTTGAAAAGGCTGAAAAAACTGATAAATCCTTAGCTGATGTGATTGAAGAGATTAGAAAAAAAAGTAAATAAATAAAATAGTGAAAAAGCAAGGTGAAATCACAAAAAAATTCCCAGAAGGAATAAAAAGAATAATCAAAACATATCACGCACAATTATATGCTAACAAAACAGAGAACACAAAGGAAACAGAAGAATATTTTAAAAATATAAATTACTTAAACCCAGTATCAGAAGTCAAGATCAAGATCTTAAATAACTCAATCTGGTGGGGGGGGAGGGGGAGGCGGAGCCAAGATGGCAGCTGGAAAGCAAGGACCAGTGTGAGCTCCCTGCCGAGTCCCTCCAAAAACCTATAAAAAATGGCTCTGAACCAATTCTAGAATGGCAGAACCCACAAAACAGCAGAGGGAAGCAGGGCTCCAGCCCAGGACAGCCTGGATGGTCTCTGGGTGAGGTCTATCCCACATGGAGCTGGGAGCTGGGAACGGAGTGGAGCAGAGCCCAGCCTGAGCGGCATGGACCAACCAGACCAGGGGCCAGGCAGAGGGGGCCCTAGCACCCTGAATCAGTGAGCTGCAGCAGTTACCAGACTTCTCAACCCACAAACACCAAAGACTGCGGAGAAGGTTAGTGGGAAAAGCTGCGGGAGTGGAAGGAGCTCGAGGTTCGGCTTCCAGCTCTGGGGGCAGCGGAGGTGGGGCAGCTACAGCTGCTGCTGCTTCTGGCCCCAGGCCCACCTGGTGGGAGGAATTAAGTGGCGGATCAGAGCAGGAGTGCACAGCCTGCTGAAGATCTAAGCTCAGTCTGGGTTGGGGGTTCTTGGGGAAGGAGTAGTGCTGGTGTGACAGAGCTGGCACCTCCCCCCCAAACGTGGAACATAGAACTCGCTAGTCTACAAGCAGTCATACCCCACTGAAAAACTCAAGGGTCAAGTTAGTTGGTTGGGAATATGGCCAGGCAGCAAAAACACACCCAGATTCAGTCTCAGACTTTGGATTCTTTCTTGTGACAAAGAAGACCAAAACATACAGCCTAAAGAAGTCAACAAAGTGCAAGAGCCTACATGAAAAGCCTCCAAGAAAAACATGAACTGGTCTCAGGCCATGGAAGAGCTCAAAAAGGATTTGGAAAAGCAAGTTAGAGAAGTAGAGGAAAAATTGGGAAGAGAAATGAGAAGGATGCGAGAAAACCATGAAAAACAAGTCAATGACTTGCTAAAGAAGACCCAAAAACATACTGAAAAATACACTGAAGAAAACAACACCTTAAAAAATAGATTAACTCAAATGGCAAAAGAGCTCCAAAAAGCCAATGAGGAGAAGCATGCCTTGAAAGGCAGAATTAGCCAAATGGAAAAGGAGGTCCAAAAGACCACTGAAGAAAATACTACTTTAAAAATTAGATTGGAGCAAGTGGAAGCTAGTGACTTTATGAGAAATCAAGATATTATAAAACAGAACCAAAGGAATGAAAAAATGGAAGACAATGTGAAATATCTCCTTGGAAAAACCACTGACCTGGAAAATAGATCCCGGAGAGATGATTTAAAAATTATTGGACTACCTGAAAGCCATGATCCGAAAAGGAGCCTAGATACCATCTTTCAAGAAATTATCAAGGAGAACTGCCTTGATATTCTAGAGCCACAGGGCAAAATAGAAATTGAAAGAATCCATCGATCGCCTCCTCAAATAGATCCCAAAAAGAAATCTCCTAGGAATATTGTCACCAATTTCCAGAGCTCCCAGATCAAGGAGAAAATACTGCAAGCAGCCAGAAAGAAACAATTTGAGTATTGTGGAAAGCCAATCAGAATAACCCAAGATCTGGCAGCTTCTACATTAAGAGATCGAAGGGCTTGGAATAAGATATTCTGGAGGTCAATGGAGCTAGGGTTAAAACCTAGAATCACCTACCCAGGAAAACTGAGTATCATGCTCCAAGGCAAAATATGGGTTTTCAATAAAATAGAGCACTTTCAAGTTTTCTCAGTGAAAAGACCAGAACTGAATAGAAAATTTGACTTTCAAACACAAGAATCAGGAGAAGCATGAAAAGGTAATCAAGAAACAGAAATTGCAAGGGACTTACTAAAGTTGAACTGTTTTGTTTATATTCCTACATGGAAAGATGACATGTATGACTCATGAGACCTCAGTATTAGGGTAGCTGAAGGGAATATGCATATATATATATATATATATTTATACACATATATATATATATATATGTGTGTGTGTGTGTTTATGTATATATATATAAGTGAATGTGTATGTATGTATATATCTAAGTGTATATGTGCGTATGTGTATATATATATATATATACATATATATATATATATGAGAGAGCAGACACAGGGTGAGTTGAAGATGAAGGGAAGATATCTAAAAGAAATAAAATCAAATTAAGGGATGAGAGCGCAACATACTGAGAGATGGAGATAGGGAGAGATAGAATGAGGTGGTTGATCTTGCATTAAGGTGGCAAGAGGAAGCAGTTCTGTGGGAGGAGGGGAGAGGGCAGGTGAGGGGGAAATGAGTGAACCTTGCTCTCCTCAGATTTGGCCTGAGGAGGGAATACCATACATACTCAATTGGGTAGGAAGATAAAAAAATAAAAGGGGAGGGGATGATGGAGGAAAGGGCAGATGGGGGTGGAGGTAATCAAAAACAAACACTTTGGAAAGGTGACAGGGTCAAGGGAGAAAATTCAATAAATCGGGATGGGTTGCAAAGGAGCAAAATATAGTTAGTCTTTCACAACATGAGTATTGTGGAAAGGTTATACATAATGATACACATGTGGCCTATGTTGAATTACTTGACTTCTTAGGGAGAGTGGGTGAGAAGGGAAGAAGGGAGAGAATTTGGAACTCAAATTTTTAAAAACAGATGTTCAAAAACAAAAAAAAGTTTTTGCATGCAACTAGAAAATAAGATACACCGGCAATGGGGCGTAGAAATTTATCTTGCCCTACAAGAAAGGAAGGGAAAAGGGAATGAGAGGGGAGTGGGGTGATAGAGGGGAGGGCTGACTGGGGAACAGGGCAACCAGAATATATGCCATCTTGGAGTGGAGGGGAGGGTAGAAATGGGGAGAAAATTTGTAATTCAAACTCCTGTGAAAATCATTGCTGAAAACTAAATATGTTAAATAAATAAATTTAAATTTAAAAAAATAACCTAATCTCAGAAAAGCATATAGATCTCGCTGTAAAGGAATTACTGAAGCAAAAACTCTTGATCCTAAAGGATTCATAGGAGAATTCTACCAAACTTTTAAAGAATAGTTAGTAACCACACTCCACAAATGATTCTCAAAAATTGAGAAAGAAAGCACCTTATCAAAATCTTTTTAGAAGCAAATATAGTCTTAATACCTAAATCAGGGAAAGATAAAATACAAAAAGAAAACTAAAGGCCAACATTATTAATAAACTTGAGACAAAATTTTTAAACAATATCTTGTCAACTACACTTCAATGATTAAGCCAAGAAATTATTGATTGTGATCAAGTCGCATTCATAACAGGAATGCAAGAATAGGTTAACATTAGGAAAACAATCAATATATTTAATCATGTTTAAAAGTAAAACATCCAAAACCCCATAATTATCCCAATAGATGCAGAAAAAGCCTTTGACAAGGTATAGCACTCTTTTATACTAAAAATCCTATTCTAAAGGATAGGCATAGAGGGACCTTTTGTTAATATCATAAAAAGCTTCTATCTAAAATCAAAAATAAGCATCATATGCAATAGAGAGATACTGGAACTTTTTCCAGTAATAATGGCAGTGAAGCAAAGATGCCCACTCTCTCCACCATTAGTTTATATATTTCTGGAAATACTGGCAACAGCAACAAAATGAGAGAGAGACATTAAAGGAATGAGGATAGGTAAAGAAGAGATAAAATATCCCTTTTTGCTAATCATATGATGATTTTACTTGGAAAATTCTGGAGAATCAGCAAAGATACCAATTGAGAAAATTAATAGCTTCAGCAAAGTTTTAGGCTACAAAATAAATCCTAAAAATACCAACATAATTTCTATATAACAATAACAAACACAAGGAGCAATAATAGAAAAAACCATTCCAAATAACTACAAAATGCATATAATATCTGAAAACCAACCTCCCAAAAATGCAAAAGAATCATATAGATTCAATTGGAAAGTACTTCTCACAGAAATAATGATTTAAATAGCTGGAAGAATATTCAATGTTCATGGCTAGACCATGCCAACGCAATAAAAATGACAATACTACCAAAATTAATTTATACTGTCAATGCTATATCAATGAAATGGAGATCATTTACAGAACTCGATAAAATAGTAATAAAATTTACTTGGAAAAATAAAAGATCTAGAATATCAAGGGAATTGATGAAAAGAAGTAGGGATGGAAAGCTAGCACTTCCAGACCTCAAACTCTATTATAAAGCTGCAGTCATCAAAACCATATGGTATTGGTTAAAATATAAAAAGACAGATCAATAGAACAGACTAGACAAGAAAAAATCAGAAACAATAATAACCCAAACATTTGTTAAAATGGAAAACATAAATTAGCTAGGAAAAAAAAATCCCTAAATAATAATAATAATAATAATAATAACTACTGAAAGGCCTAGAAAGCAATCTGGTAGAAATTAAACTGAGACCATTAGACATTATACCATATTCCACAATATATTCTAAATAGATATGTGACCTTAATATTAACATCCCAATATAAAAATAATTAGAAGAGAAACAAATCATATTTCTCGCACAGATATGAGGAGGAGATATCATCTTAACCAATCTAGAGGCAATTACAAAAGATAAAATAGATAACTCTGATTACCTAAAACTGAAAAACTTCCACAGAGACAGCATTAATGCTTCTAGGATAGTAAAGGAAGTAGTCAAATGGGGAAAAAATTGTACTAAAATTATCTGATAAGGATTTGATATTCAAGATACATACATAAATACATATGTATATACACACATATATTATATTAGCTATATACATATACATATATACATAAACATAGATTAAGGAGATATATATTATATATATATATGTATGTATAAGGATTTGAGAAACAGTTCTTAAAAGAACTATGAAACATTCAGAACCACTTGAAAAGATTCCTCCAAATCACTAATAATGAGAGAAATGAACATCAAAAACAACCCCTAAGGTTTTTCCTCATACCTTCAAATTACAAAAATGACCCAAAAATGGCAACAGTTAATGCTGAAGGGGTTATGGAAAGATAGGCATACGAATACATTGTTGGTGGGACTGTGAAATGGTACAATCATTTTGGAAACCAATTTGGAATTATGCAAATAATGTGACAAAAATATCCATACCCTTTGAACCAAAGACTTGGGCCAAGAAAGCCATAGATAAGAAGAAAGTTCTCATATACTCCAAAATATTAATGGCAACACTTTTTTCTGATAACTATGAATTGGAAATAACAAATATGCCATCATTTCAGGAATGATTAAGCAAATTGGGGTACATGGATGTGATAGAATATTACTATGTTTTAAGAAATGATGTGTGATGAGCACAGAGAAATATGGAAAAATCTGTATGAACTGATTCAGAGTGAAACAGAGCCAGAAAACAATATACACAGTAACTATAACATTGTAATTGGAAAGGACAATTACATACCAAAAAATCAAAAGTAAATGTAACAAAATTATAAAGAACAAGGGGGCCTTGAATGAAGAGATGTGAGAAGATACTCTCAACCTACCTCTTCATGGAGGTGGGAGGTCCACAGCTATAACACATTGCACATATTTTTGTACTTTTTCAATGTGTCAATCAGTTGTGTTGATTCCACATGCATACCACAAAAATTGGTCTCAGAATGCAATGCTCCCAGTCAGTCTGAACCTCTACCACTAGTCCAGAAAATGAGTAGCCTGCGGGGTTAGAGTTCCTACATTTGGCCGGGTATGTACCTACCTTGGGGTGTTAAGAGCATAGAATATAGGATGGGATTCTGTTAAAGTGGCCTTGCCTTGGTAAAAATAAAATAAACTTAATCCTCCTTTATTCTGAGTTGTGGGAAAGGGTGTGGTGGGAAGAACATCAAATTTGGAGTCAGAAGAAATGGATTTTACACCTAGCTTTTCTCCTTACTGTTTCTGTGACCTTGAGCAAATCACTTAAAATAAAGGAATTGGATTTTAAGTGATGATCCTTATCTACAATGCCTTCTAGCTCTAAATCCTAGAATTTTAGGATTTGACTAAATATGGACTGGCATAATCAACTGTAGGCACAGCTTGTGACTTCAAAGATAGAAAATGACTTGAAGAAAAATGGTATAAGTGATTCCTATTCGAGAATTAAACCATTTAACAAAATTGTGTTTTTTATCCAGACACATTTCATGTTTCTTAAAAGTAAAAGAATAAAATTAAGTGAAAGCTCTCAAATTCCTCCCCACACCCTTTTTTTTAACTTATGAAATAACCACAGAGCAATTGATGCTGCAATCTTGACTCATATATTGTTTTTGTTTCATTTGTGGGGGGGGGGAGTTGTTTGTGCAGTCACATGAATATTTACACTGGCAGGATTCTCAGATAATCTTTACTTAAGATTCTTCTCCTTGGCATGCCCCTTTGATTCTCTTTTCATCAATTTAACATACTGACAAGAGAGCCAACTTCTGGAGAAATCATATGCCATGTTAGAGTTAGATCTTCTGCTTATAAGTACCTACTAAAGATATTCTAGGGTAATGATCTCACTCAAGCATTGAAGGTGCTTTAATATTGCTGGTAGAAATAACAAATGGAACATAGTGCAACAATAGGCTAAACACTAACCCAATATTCTGCAAATTAAAAGATCCTTGCATCAATTTCCTTTTGCATTAATTTGGCTTTACAGATGCATGTCTCAGAGGAACACCAATGTGCTTTCTCCAATGTACAGTTGTTACCCATTTGCTTTTGAACAGAATTCAAGAGCATGTATTAAATTAAGGAAAACTATGCAATTTATGATAGAATTAATCTGATTTCAACCAGCATTGGTTGAAATTACTCAAGAAGCATTAGTTAAGCACCAACAAGCACCAAGAAAGGCACAGTTCTAAGCTCTGGAAATAGAAAAGTAAAAGAGACCATACCCTAAAGAAGCTTTAATTCTAACCAGGAAGACAACATGAATATATAGCAATAGGTACAAAATAAGATGAATACAAAGTAGTTTTGGGGGGAGAGCATCAGCAGCTTGGAGGTGGGAGGGGTGGTCAGGAAAGTCTTCCTGTAGAAAGCAGTATTTTAAATTAATCTGGAAGGAAAACAAGAATTATAAAAATAATGAATGCATGCATGCCAGGACCAGGAGACAATGGGTTACCCAAAGGCACCAGGGTGAGGAAATAAAAGGTTGTATGATGAGAGCAATAAGAATGTCACTGTGATTGGACCATAGAGTGAATGGAGGAAGATAATGTGTAAGAATCCAGAAAAGCAGGAAGGTGTCAGAGCCAAAAGAGACCCTGGAGATAGAAGGTGATCTTAAGCTTTACAAATATTATCTCATTTGATCCTCACAACAACCTTGGAAGGTAGATAAATTATTGTCCTCATTTTATGGTTGAGGAATACTAAGGCAAAGAGAAGTTAAGTGATTTACCCAGGGTCACACAGTAAATAAGTGTCTGAAGCTATATTTGAACCAAGATCTTTCTGACTCTGGGTCCAGCACTCTATAAACTGTACCACCTTTGTTGTTGTACAGTTGAATACAACTCTTCATAACTCCATAGACCATAGCATGCCAATGCTGCCCCTTGAAGTTTTCTTGGCAAAGGCATTGAAGGGGGTTGCCATTTCCTTCTCCAGTGGATTAAGATAAACAGAGGTTAAGTAACTTGCCCAGGGTCACACAGCAAATTAGTGTCTGAGGCTGTTTCCACAATCCGGCTAGCAGCTGCTGTGGGGGTGAAAGACCAACACAACCCCAACAACAAGAACTCTACCAGCACGCTGCAAAAGCACAGGTTCTTTGGATCTGCTTAACCAAGGAAAGCTACGTGAAGGGGTTGACAAGCTTACTTTAATTCAGCATACAAATATCATTCACTTAGTTCAGGGGAAGAAGCCAGCATGCTTGACTTCAGAATAAATACAAACAAATTACAAACACTAACAGACAGACCTTGTCTGATTCAAATCCCAATACATAGTTACCAGAGTTTAACAAAGTCTCAAGGAGGGCTCCTTAGCTACAGCTGCCCGGAGTCTCTGCATCAGCACCATCATGAGTGAGAGCCCTGCGCAAATATGGCTCTGTCCTCTCCTCTTATAGGGCTTCATATGTCATCAAATGTCATCTGAATGACCAGAACTTAGGCTGCTATGATTGGCTCTTGAGTTAGCCCCTCCCCTTAGAACCCTGGGAGGTTCACATCCACATAGTTTAGGTTAACACCTAATAGGGGTTAGAGCCTGGGGCTTAGCAGACTTAAGACGGGCATGTCTCTGGAGTTAGCACCTCTACTTAGCCAGCCCCACCTTGGGCCCCACCCCAGTCACCAATCCACACCCATATAGGTTCCACACCTAATAGGGATTTGGGCCTGGGGCTTAGCACCGAGTAAGGCTCAATGAAATACACTGAATTACTCAAAGGAAACAAAGGCCAGAAAGTGCTAAGAGCCCATTTTGCTTACCACCACAGAAGCTACATTTGAACTCAGGTCTTCCTGACTCCAGGCCCAATGCTCTCTCCACTGAACCATCTAGCTGCCTCACTTATACCACTGAACTGCCCCCAAATGGTTTTGGCTTCATGGATCCCCAGGGGTCCAGAGAACCACACTTTGAGAACCACTATTCTAAAGGAATTAGGGGAAATTCAGGTTTCTATAAAGCTTTTTGAGAAGAGTAGTAACATTACAATGACAAAATTAATATTTGTAGGTGATCTAACACCTGCTACATTCCCCCCAAAAAAACTCTGTCATTGTTACAATGGAAACAAACGAGAAGAAAATAGGAAGAAGAAAATAATCTCCCCCTCCTTTCCAATCCCCCCATCTCCCCACCCACCCACCCACCCTCCCTGGTTTCATTGCCATCTAGCTGATCACCTTTCTTGGGATGAATGTTCTTGGTCCTCAGGCAGCCTTTGCATCTTGTTAGGATCTGCCAGAGATTATACTCTGCTGTCAGAGGTTTCTGAGAACATAGGATCATTGCCACACCACTATGTATTATGAGATTTGGGGTTTTTTGTTTATGTTGTGCTAACATATTTGTAGTATGTCAATATAATGGACTTTTCCTTCTGGTAAGCTCTCATTTTAGTCTGGTTGCGCTCATAACATTTGGTACCATTTATGTCAGTGGAAATGAATGTGTCAGTAAGCCAGTATACACTGTCTACTTCCCTCCCAACAAAATTAATCAATCCCTCAGCAGAAAATTATTAGGCACATTATTTGCTTCAGTCTAATCATCTGTAAAATGGGATAATAATAGTACCTGCTTCCTAGGGTAATTGTGAGGCTCAAATTAGAAGATAATTGTGAAGCACTTAGCACAGTACCCAGCAAATAGTAAGTGTTAATAAATGTTCATTATTATTTTTATGTGCTAGGGTTGTCCTAAGGGCAGTAGATACAAATAAATGCAAATACACAGTTTCTGCCCTCAAGGAGATCTCATTGATGGTGGAGACTACATGACAATAGGCGAAAGAGAATAGAACGAGCACCTGCTACATGCCAGGCATTGTGTGAAGTGCTTTACAAGTAGTATTACATTTTATCCTCACAATAACCCTTGGAGTTGGGTTCTATTATTATCTGCATATTACAACTGAGGAATCTGGGGTGGAGAGGGGTTAAGTGATTTACTCAGAGTCACAAAGGTAGTAAATATCTGAGACCAGATGTGAATTTTAGGGCTCCCTAACTCCACGTTCAGTGCTCTATCTACTGCCCTACCTAGATGCCTCAAATAGCTATGTACGTACAAGAGAGACACAGTGTAAAGAGAAAGTAACTGAAGAAGAAAGCACTAAGGGGGTGGGGGCGAGATCTGTAAAGTCTTGAATCAATCAATCAACCAACATTTATTAAGTGATCACTATTACTAAGGACTGGAGATACAAAAAAAGGCAAAAGGAAGTTCCTGTCTACAGGGAGCTTACAATCTACTGGGGAAGACAAGATGCAAACAAATACAAAATAAAGAAAATACAATTTAAATAGGAAATAGGAAAGCACTGGAATTCCTAAGAGAAATTAGAGAAGGCTTCCTATAGAAGACAGGATTTTAGTTGAGACTTAAAGGAAGTCAGCAAAGCTAGTATATGAAGGAGAGGAGGGTGAGTGTCCCAGGCATGAAGTGGGGTGGGGTGGGAATCACCAGAGAAATGCTGGACGCTGAGATATGGAGTGTGTTTGTAAAACAACCAGTAGTCCTGTGTTACTGGGTGGAAAAGTGTGTGTTGGGGAGTAAAATGTATGAAGACTGGAAAGGTAAGAGAAGGGCTTGGAGAGAGTAGTTTCAATGGAATGATAAGGTCAGAAGCCAAATTAAAAGGGATTATGAAGAGAGTTAGAAGAGTCAAAGTGGAGGCACCTATTGTAAGTGACATTTTCAAAGAATTTATCTATTAAAAAAGAAGAGATATAGAAGATGTAGAACGTGGGATTTGTGCTGAGTCCTAAAGGTAAGCCAGGGAAGCTAAGTCTGAGGTGAGGAGGGAGAGAACTCTAAGCAAAGAGGAAAACAAATACAAAAGGAGATAGTAGAGACATGGTCTACAGGAAGTAGACCAATGTAAATGGATTATAGAAGAAGTAATGAGAGTGAAGTGTAAAAATATTAGAAAGGTAGGAAAGAACCAGATTGTGAAGGACATTAAGTGCCAAATAGAGCACTTTACGTTTGATGCTAGAGAGCAATAAAAAAATGCTGTGGGGAAAGAGGGAAAAAGAATGTTGACATGGTCAAGTATGCCTTTTAGGAAAATGAATCATTTTGGTAGCTTAATGAAGAGTGAATTGGAGTGGGGAGACACTTGAGATATGGCAATAACTAGAAGGCTATAGTCAGGTGAAAAGTAATGAGTAAAGTATGTATGATAGAGATGTTGTGAAGGTGAAAACAAGATTTGACAAGAGAATGGAGTGAGTATGGGTGAGCAGAACAGGATGGTACTGAGGTTGCCAGCCTGGATATCTGGAACGATTGTAGTGACCTCAATAGTAATAAAATATTGTGAATTGGAGACAAACTTACCTAGAATTCTTGGAAGAACTCAAAAAGGATTTTAAAAATCAAATGAGAGAGACAGAGGAAAACAATGAGAAAAGAAATGAGAGTGTTACTGTATTGTTAATGTATTTTTGTTTAATGGGAAGCTCTTTCCCATCTGTTAATAGGCCCAAGTGACCTGCTTAAGTCACATGGAAGCCTAAGTTACATGACTTTGAGTCACATGAAGCCTGTGTTAGGAGGAGCTTGCTGGACTGGTGGAACAAGAAGGGGTGGAGCAGGAAGGGTGAAGCAGAGCAGAGAGGAAGGAAGTTGGTGAGAGCAGTTAGAGTTGAGAGAGAGAGGAAGCAGGCAGCTAGCTGTGAGTGTTTGTTTGTGGGAAGGCTCTAACAGGGGGAAGGCTTGGAGATAGCGGTGCCCCCTGCATTGTTCTTGTATATAGATTTTTTGTTGCTATGATGGATTTGGCTTTCTGGTGTTGGGTATCAGCTTTCTGGTGTTTGAATACATGTTTTGATTCTGTCTTCCATATAGAAAATCTGTTATATTTTGCAATTCAGAACTATGCCAGCATATTCAAAGCTTCTGTAGGTGCTGTGAATATCGCGTTGGTGCTACAGATACATGAAAATTATGAAAAAAGGAGTCAACAGCTCGGTAAAAGAAACACAAAAAATACCAAATTAAAAACACCTTAAAAAACTGAATTAACCAACTGGTAAAAAAGACACAAAAATCCACTGAAGAGAAGAACTCCTCAAAAAACAGAATTGGCTAAATGGAAAAAGTGGAAGCTAATGATTCCATGGGACATCAAGAAGCAATAAAACTAAGTCAAAAGAATGAAAAAATAGAAGAAAATGTAAAATATCTCATTAGGAAAAAAAAAACAAATGACCTGGAAAATAGATACAGGAAATATAATTTAAGAATTATTGGACTACCTGAAAGCCATGATTTAAAAAAAAAGAGGCCTAGAAATTATATTTCAAGAAACTATCAAGGAAAAAATGCCCTGATATCATAGAAGTAAAAGGAGAAATAGAAATTGAAAGACTCCACTGATCACCTCCTGAAAGGGATCCCAAAATGAAAACTCCCAGGAATATTATAGCCAAATTCCAGAGTTCCCAGGTCAAAGAGAAAATATTGCAAGCAACCTGAGAGAAACAATTCAAATATCATGAAGTCATAGTCAATTTCACAGAAGATTTAGCAGCTCCTGTATTAAAGGATTGGAGGGCTTGGAATATGATATTCTGGAAAACAAAAGAGCTAGGATTACAACCAGGAATAACTTACCCAGCAAAACTGAGTACAATCCTTCACGGGGGAAACGAATATTTAATGAAACAGAGGAGTTTCAAGTATTCCTAATGAAAAGACCAGAGCTGAATAGAAAATTTGACTTTCAAATACAAGACTCAAGCATGCAAAAGTAAACACAAAAGAGAAATCATAAGGTACTATATATAAGTATCATCTTCCAATTGAAGAATAACTTTTGATATGATATTTATAACTCCAAAGAACTTTATTAGGATAAATAGGAGTCTATAGAGACAGAGAACATGGATATGAATTGACTATGATGAAATGAATTTTTAAAAAATTAAGGAGTGAGACAGAGGGATGCACTGGGAGAAGGTGTAAGGGAGAGGAAGAATGGGGAAAATAATTTCACATAAAAGATACATGAAAAGAAGAGCTTTTACAGTACAAGGGAAAATGAGTGGGGTAGGGTGATGGACAATGCTTGAACTTTACTCTCTTCAGAATTGGCTCAAGGAGGGCATAACATACACATTCAGTTGAATATAGAAATCTATCTTACCAAAAAGGGAAGCAGGAAGACAAGGGGATAAGAGAAGGTGGGCAGTACTAATAGAAGGGAAGGCGGATTAAGACAGTAAGTGGTCAAAAGTAAAACAGACTTTTAAGGAGGGAGAGGGTAAAAAGAGAGAGAGAGAGAAGGATAAACAGGGGAAAATAGGATGGAGGGAAATACCCAGTAATCATAACTGAATATGAATGGAATGAACTCAACCATAAATAAGAAATGGATAGCAAAATGATTAAAAACCAGATTCCGACAATATATTGTTTACAAGAAACACACTTGAAACAGAAGGACACATACTGAGTAAAAATAAGGGGCTAAGGCAGAATCTATTCCACTTCAGATGCAATAACAAAAAAGGAAGGGTAACAATCATGATCTCAGACAAAGCAAAAGCAAAAACAGACCCAATTAAAAGAAATAAGGAGGGAAAAACCATTTTGCTAAAAGGTTCCATAGACGGTAAAGTAATAACAACACTAAACATATATGCCCCAAATGGCATAGCAGCCAGTTTCTTAAAGGAAAGGTTAAATGAGTTATAGGTGGAAATAGACATTAAAACTATACTAGTAGGGGACCTCAACTTTCCTCTCTCTGAAGTAGATAAGATGAACCATAAAATAAACAAGCAATAAAGTGCCATGAAAAAGTAGATTAAAATTAATTGAAAATAAAATTATCTAATATTAAAGAATGAGTGGGTCAACAAATAAATCACAGAAACAATCAATAATGTCATTAAAGACAATGACAACAATGAGACAACATGTCCAGATTTATGAGATGCTAGAAAAGGTTTATATCTCTAAATACTTACCTCAATAAAATAGAGAAAGCACAGGTCAATGACTTGGTTGTAAAATTAAAAAACTAGAAAAAGAACAAATTTTAAATTTCCTATTAAACACCAAATTGGAAATCCTGAAGATTAAGGAAGATATTAATAACAATGAAAGTAAGAAAACAATTGAACTAATAAATAAAACTTGGAGCTGTTTTATGAAAAACAACAACAACAACAAAATAGATACGCAATTGGTTAGTTTGATTTAAAAAAAAAGAAGAAAACCAAATTACCAATATCAAAAATGAAAAGGATGAATTCACCACCAATGAAGAGGAAATTAAAATAGTTACTAGGAGCTATTTTGCCTAATTATATGCCAATAAATCTAACAATCTAAGTGAAACAATTGAATATTTACAAAAATATGAATTGCCCAGATTAACAGAAGAGGAAATAGAACAATAAATAGCACTATATTAGCAAAATAAATTCAACAATTCATCAATGAGCTCCTTAAGAAAAATCCCCAGGATGAGATGGATTCAGAAGTGAATTCTACCAAACATTTAAAGGAAAATTAATTCCAACACTACATAAACTATTTGGGCAAACAGGCAAAGAAGGAGTCCTATCATTTCCTTTTAAAACACAAATATGGTGCAGAAGCCTAATGCAGGAAGAGCAAAAATGGAGAAAGAAAATAGTAGATCAATTTCCCTAATAAATATTGATGCAAGAAGTTTTATTAAAATGTTAGCAAAGAGATTATAGCAGTATATCACAAAGATCATAGAGTAAAACCAGGTGGGGTTTATAACAGGAATATCCTTATTAGGACATCTAATAATGTGTCAATAACAAAAACAACAAAAAATCATATAAATATTTCAATAGATGTATAAAGAGTTTTTGATAAAAAACACCATTCATTCCAATTTAAAATGCTAAAAAGCATAGTAATAAATAGAGCTTTCCTTAAAATGATAAGTAGTATCTATCTTAAACGATGAGCAAACATTATCAGCTAGAAGCCTTTCAAATACTCTCAGAGTTGAAGCAAGGATGGCCATTATCACCACTATTATGCAATGCTAGCTATAGCAATAAGAAAAGAAAAAGAAATTGAAGGAATTAGACTAGGCAATGCAGAAATAAAACTAGCACTCTTTACAGATGATATGATGGTATACTTAGAGAATCAATTTAAAAATTATTTGAAACAATAGCTTCAGCAAAGATGCAAGATATAAAATAAAACCACATAAATCATTAACATTTCTATATGAATTATGAACCACGTCCAGCTAGAAATAGAGAGATTCTGTTTAAAATAACTGCAGACAATATGAAATACTTGTGAGTCTACCTGCCAAGACAAGCCCAGGAACTATATGAACACAATTACAAAATACTTTTCACACAAATAAAGTCAGCTCAAAACAGGAGAAATATAAATTGCTTAAGGGTAGGCCAAACCAAAATAATAAAAATGACAATTCCACCTAAATTAATTTGCTTATTCAATGCCATACCAATCAAACTACCAACAATTATTTCATAGAGCTAAAAAATAATAATAAAATTCATCTGGAAGCACAAAAATTCACAAATATCAAGGGAAGCAATGAAAAATAATTTTGAAGGAAGGTAGCCTAGCAGTACCAGATCCCAAACCATATTACAAAGAAGTAATCACCAAAATAATCTGGTATTGGCCAAGAAACAGAGTGGTAGATCAGTGGAATACATTAAGTATACAACATAGTAGAAATGACCATAGTAATCTAGTACCTGATAAATCAAATATCTAGCTTTTGGGACAAGGACTCACTACTTGAAAAAAATTGCTAGGAAAACTGTAAAGCAGTTTGGCGGAAACTAGGTATAGACCAACATCTCATACCTAAGATAAGGTAAAACTGAGTACATGGTTTAGACATAAAGGATGATATAATTAGGGGAGCATGAAAAATCTTACCAATCAGATCTATGGCTAAGGGAAGAATTTATGACCAAACAAGAAATAGAGAGAAGTATGGGATGTAAAGTAGATGGTTTTGATTACATTAAATTAAAAAAAGGTTTTGCACAAATAAAAGCAATGCTGCCAAGATTAGAAGGAAAGCAGGAAACTGGGGTGAAAACTTACTGCAATTTTCTCTAATAAAAGCCTTATTTCTCAATTATATAGAGAATTAAGTCAAATTTATAAGACTATTATTATCCCCCCAATTAACTCCACAATTAATAAATGGTCAAAGATATAATATGCATTTTTCAGAAGAAGCAATCAAAACTATAGTCATACTAAAAAATGCTCTGAATCACTATTGATTAAAGAAATACAAATTAAAGCAACTATTAAGTACTACCTTGCACTATCAGATTGGCTAATATGACAGAAAAGGAAAATGAAAATGTTGGAGAGGAAATGGAAAATTTGGGACACCAATGCACTGTTGGTGGAGTTTTGAGTTGATCAACCATTCTGGAGGACAATCTGGATAACCCAAAGGGTTATAAAACTGTGCATATCCTTTGACCCAGCAATATCACTACTACATTTGTATCCCAAAGAGATCAAAGAAAAAGCAAAGGGACATATATGTACAAAAATATTTATAACAGCTCTTTTTTGTGGTGGCAAAGAATTGGAAATTGAGCATATGCCCATCAGTTAGGGAATGGCTGAACAAATTGTGGTATATGATTGTGACAGAATACTATTGCTATAAGAAATGAGAAGCAGGATGGTTTCAGAAAAATCTGGAAAGTCTCATATGAATTGATGCAAACTGAAGTGAGCAAAACCAGGACATCTTTGTACACAGTAACAGCAATATCACATGGTAACCAACTGTGAATGTCTTAGTTATTCTGATCAATACAATGATCTAAGACAAATTCCAAAGGACTTCTGATGGAAAATGCTATTCCCCTCCAGAAAAAGAACTGATGAAGTCTGGATGCAGATTGAAGCATATTTTTTCTTAAACATTTTTCCTTTATTTTCCTTGTTTTGGGGGGAGAGCTGTTTTCTTTTGCAGCATGTCTAAGAGGTGGATATACATTTTTTTAGCTTTGTCTCTTTAATTTTCCATAAGGCATTTACTATCACATTTTTCAATGGTAAAAATGGCCCCCTCATTCTCCTTTGTTCAATGTAGGCACCTAGGTTTGTAGCTAGGAAGAAAATGAGGACCACAAAGAGTTCCCAAGTAAAACCAATAAGAGAGAAAAATCCCTTCTCTTTCTCTCAATTCATACAACTGGCCTTGAAACAGGCCAAGCAAGAGAAAAGGGCATCATCCGCGGTGACTGGGTGGGCAGGGTTTTCCTGGCAGGGACAAAGCCAAAGGCTGAACTGCTGGTTACCCTAGTGAAATATACATCTCTCCCATCCCCAGCAACTCTCTCCTTTAGCTTGCCAACTAATTTCCCACTTCCCTCCACCCCTCATCAGAACAGTGACATCTTTTCAGTAGCTGGACAAGCCCTTATTAACATCAGTCCAGAACAGAACAGTCCATTCCTTCTCTTTAAATCATTTGGTGGCTCTGCACAAGCTGGATAGGTAGGTAGACAGAGAGGGGGAGAAAGTGAGATCTTCATCGGGGAGCACTGGAGGGAAACAAACTTTTATCACAGCCGCTGCCGATATCTCATGATGGCCCACGCCGCGGCCATGGCAACAGCAAACAATGGCACCAGGACCATGGCGACCGGGATGCCACTTGGTTCCCCTTCCCCTCGATGACCCTAGGGTCCATTCTGCACCTGGACCCTGTGTTGCACTTTGAGTGACACGGCATAACCGGCATTTCGGAAGAGGTCCACAACATCCTGATGCAGCAAATTCTTCAGGTCTTCACCATTCACCGAAAGGATCTTATCACCCTCCTGGAGCTGCCCATCCTGGGCGGCAGCCCCATCCTCTTTGATCCGGCTGATGTAGATGCCAGTATCATTAGATATATATTGTTGATCTGTCCCTATAACAATGTTGAAGCCCAGCCTGAGGGTCCCCAGAAAAAGTAGTATTCTTCTTCCGTGACCAGATTTCCATTCGTGCTTTACCCAGGGACCAGGGTTTTCCACCCCGGACCGGATTCACCACCACCACCACCCCACCCCACCACCACCACCCCCGCCCCCGCCCCAGCCCCTTCGTGTTCACAGGACTGAAGGTGAAAAAAAAACCCAGCTGCAGCAGCAGCACTTTCAGATTCATCAGCCGCCCTGGACAGGAAGAGGAGGATGTGGATATATTTTTACATGACTTCACATGCATAGCCTACATCAAATTGCTTGCTTTCTCAAGGAGGGAAGGAGGGAGTAGGGTGAGAGAGAATTTGGAACTCAAAACTTAAAAAAGCATTTTACATGTAATTATGAAGTATTTAATGAATAAATAAAATATTGGGAAGAAACAGTAATAGAAACTTTATTTATTTATTTATTTACTTACTTATTCTAGTAATAGAAAATTTAGGAAGAAGGGACTGTGGAAGGTTACAACGGTAACATTTGAGCTAAAAATGCCCGAAAGACTCAGTGAGAATAAAGGATTCCTGAGGACCAGGAGCCCAAATGATCATCCTCAAACTAGGAATAAAATAGAAGATAACAAAAGACTTTTCTGAATGGATGAATGAATGAAAAAGCATTTATTAATTTCTGCACCAAGTGCTGGAGAGAAAAATACAAAAGCACAGTCAGTCATTGTCCTTCAAGGATCTAACATTTTGAGGGGATAGATAAAAGGGCAATTATTTTTAACAATATTTTCCTTTTGAAAGTTAAAGGAATGGTAACTGGGGTTCTTTGAATGCACTTTGACACACCCTTCACAGTATTGCTTTGTTTAAAGATTAAGAACTAAAAAAAGATGGTGAGGACAGTTACTATGTCTTCTACATCTTTGTATTCCCATGCACCTAACCCTCTATGCACAGTAGGCAAAGAATAGACAGATGATAGTTTTTTTAATTAAAAGGAATAGAATGCATCCCTTATTTCTGAGTTATCACCATAAAGATGTTGTCCCTCCTTGGTAGAATATTTTAAGTAACATTCTTTCAACTGATTTTGTTGAAGTTTGTTTTGTGGTGGTAAAGAGTGATTATCTATATTAGATGATCCAGGAATTCTTTGGACTCCTGAAAAAAACCCAAGGGGAGAAAAGTTTTAGTCTTTCTGCCCTAGGGAGTAGAATTTAGGATAGCTGCTTTGATGTTTATCATTTTCCTTTGCTTTGAAATAATTGAAATCTCCATTTTTAAAATTTTGTTCTTTCCCATGATCATCACAATCACATCATCATCATCATCATCATCATCATCATCACCATCACCATCACCATCACGATCATTATTCACAACAGCAACATCATCAGAAAACATTGGCTGCTGGGGCTGGCACTGTGTTAAGAATTATATAGAATGAGTTGAAAAAGATGCTTGTTATTTTTTAAGATGTTCTGGCTCTGCTCTCAGAGTTCTTTACTTCTAATTTTCTATCTTTTTTTGTTCTTTGTATTTCTCCTGAAGAGTTTTCCCAGGAGGATTTTGAGAAAGTGGTGGCTCATTAATGGACCCCCCTAGCAAATGCCAAAGGAGCTTCCACAATCTCATTGGCAAACACTGATGTGGTTACATAACCGTGGGCCATGTTCTGGTCATTGTCGAGCTAACTACCTGTTTCTCTGCCTAATTATTTGAGATGAGTGCACAATACAGATTTTGGAGTCCATGAACTGGAGGGCTCTCAAAAAAGGTCTGGGGTAATTAAAGGGGCCCTTTGATCCTCTGGCCTATTGTGTCTCAGAGGAGGATAAAATAGGGCATTGCTAGTATTCCTCTTTGTTACTCATTTTAACAGGAGGAGAGGGTGTTTTGATTTTTATGGTTATCTTAAGCAGCAAAGCTCTTTAGTGTTTGTGGTCTCTTTTCATACTTATAGGAAATGTTTCTTCTATGAACCCAACTCTTAATAGGGGTGAGGCATGGAGTTTCAGGCTTTTAATGAGACACAACCACTTTTTAGTGCCTTTAGAGGGCTATGCTTATCCCTTTCCGTTTTTTTCCCCTGCAACATTCTTGGGTCCATAATATGGATAGCTTTTAAAAAAAAGACTTTTTGGCTGGTCTATAAATTATAAAAATACTTTACTAAGGGCTACATAAATGGCAGGGTATTTTTTCCCTTTCTCTGCATAGTGGAATTACCTTAGGAAAAAGGTTGAAATTGTCAACAATTTTAGGGTATAGGAACCTGTTTCTGGTTCCTTACTTAACCACTCCCATCTGAAGGGCAAGAGTGATTCTTAAGGTGATGTCCTGCTTGGTGGAGAAGCATAGCTGAGTGCACCTGCTGTTTTCCTTCAAACCTGCCCCTAGAAACCTGTTGCATATTCATGTAAGAACATTAAAAAATGCCATCCCAACACCAAAACATCCATCCATCCAGTATTCTGTGTGACACTGACATCTAATACTGCATGTGCTGTGGGAGAATATAACACAGGGTACACTAGTTGGCCTCCATGACATAGCCTTCTCAGGGATCAGGAATGTAGCCCCAAACATCCCTAGCTTCTCATTAACCTTCCATTATGCATATATCATCCATTAATTTATCAGAAGCTTCCTTGAACATGTTTATTTTTGCTCCCTAAAGTTTAGTCATTCATAGTTACAAATTTATCAATAGCTCAGAGCAGAGTAAAGATTTTATGCACAATTAAGAAGTTCATTATCAAAACACATCCATTATTTATCAAGCAAAAAAAAAACCCTAAGCAGAGACCTTGGCAAAAAGTGATCTCTTAAATTAGGTCTCGGGGGAAGAAATCTTTAATGCCAACTCCAAGGAAATAAGCTAGCTTACTGCACCAACCATAGTATCTGATGAATGAAAACTGAAGCAAAAGTGAAGCTTTACCAGAAGCAGGGTTTTTGTCTAATCAAAGACAGCTTCCACCAGCTGTTCAGCAAGTTTGCTTTGTAGCAGTCAGTAAGAGTGGCTGGGATGAGGAACTAGGCAGAACTTCACATTGGAAATACCACAGCCCCAGACAGGCCTCTCTTCCCTCCAATCGCACAGCCTTATACAGTCTCCCCTACAGAAAAGGGAGAAATGGGGGTTCTTCAAACTGAAGAAATCTGGCCACTCTGATGCTAAATGTTTGAGTTCATAAAGGAGATGTTAGATAAAACTGAAGTCAAAAGAGGGTATTTCTGAGCCATAGAAGGTGTGGTACAGAGAAGTCAGGACGTCATTCCTCAGTCACTGTCATTACTTTAATGTCACTCTTATCCTCAGTTTTTCAATAAAATCCCTTTCTGATTTTCTCACACTGGGAGGTCCTTTAAAAAAATTTCTGTCATTTGCTTTTAATTTCCTTTTGTTTCACTCTCTCTCTCTCTCTCTCTCTCTCTCTCTCTCTCTCTCTCTCTCTCTCTCTCTCTCTGTCTTTTCAGACCTTCTGTTTCCTCTAGGCTCACAAAACCAGGCAAAAGGCAGTGGTGGAGTGAACTAAATTGGTAACTGATTAGAAAGAAGGGATCAGATGTAGGAAATTTTCTGGAGGTAGATACAGCAAGATTTGACAACTGACTGTATATGTGGGGTAAGGGAGAGCAAAGGGTTGAGGATAATAATACAATTCTTAGGAGGCTTGGAGAGTGGCAGTACCTTCAACAGGAATAGAAGTTTTGTCCATGGTTGGGTTGGTGTGCATAGGGGTGCAGGGAGCAGAATGGGCCTTCTCAGGAGGCATTATAATGTTAAGCTAGACAAAAAGCTAACTTAATCTCCCAAATTAGTTTTTCTGGGGTTATGTGCCTGTTTTTATGCCTAACTGTATTCACCCAGATTCTTCCTCTCCAGAACTCAACCCTTGTTGTCCTTTGTGACACTATCCAAATCCACGTGGCACTGAACAAGTGGTTCAATGTATGATGGTCTATTCCCTTCATCATAAAAACACGCTATCTTTCTGTAACAAAGGTCTGCATGTCACACTGTTGTGCACAAGAAGAAAGAGGGGCAGAGCATGGTAATGAGGGTGTCAGTATTTCATGGTACACAGGACACTGGATTTGGCAGCAGAGGCCTGGATTTTAATCCTGGCCCCACTGCCTTCTACCAGTAGAGCCATAAACTCTTAATTGGTATCTCTGTCTGAAGTATCTTCCCACTGCAATCCATCTGCCACACATATAGTAAAGTGATTTTCCTTAAACATAGCTCTGATCACATTACTTTGCTACTCAATATACTCCAGGGCTCTCTGTTTCCTCTAAAACCAAATATACACTCTTCTTAAAGGCTTCACAACCTGGGCCCAAGTGATATGTAACTTTACTTGCCACATGCTGTAATCCAGCCAAACCAGTTTCTCTATGGTCTTCACTCACACACAACACTCCATCTCCTGTCTGTGCCCTAACAAACAGCCATTCCATGTGCCTGGAATGCACTTTCTCTTCATTTCTAAGTTAAAGAATCTCTCACTTCCTTTGAGATACAATAAAAATACCATCTTCTACAGGAAGCCTTTCCTGATCCCTCCAATTGCTAGTGTCTCTTTTTCCTTAACTGTCTTGTAACTAGCTACGTTTTAATTCATTTTGTTTTTATTCTGAAAAGGAGACAATGAAGGAAAATGTCAAGTAGTTTTGAGATACAGAAGAGAGAAGAAGCTGATGGGAAATTATCTCCATTTCCTCAATAGACTTAGGCACAACCCTCAGCTGGAAGGAAGGGGAGGGGTGATAATGTGAGAGGCTTAAGGACAAAAGAGGTTTCAAACAGCCTGTGTGGAGCATGGCATACAGACTCAGTAGGATTGTCTCATAAATTTATAGTTATTTGAGAGCATTTCATTTCATCTACTTGGGCCTCAGTCTTCTCACCTATGAAATTAAATGAGGGGGTTGGACTTGGCCTCTAATGTTCCTTCTGGCCAGGGTTAAATGGTAACAACTGGCTGATGAGGGGGGAGTGGGGAGGGAGCAAGGCAGAGGATCTAAGCATGACATTTTAATTTTAATCTCCATTATTAACATTTTCTCTATTAGGTGCTTTAAAGTCGATACAACCAACAAAACAATAAATCAAGTCCTAATTTGTAGGTTTGCTGAATTCTGAGGCGTAAATGCTCACAGTGAAAATTTAACAATTGCTTCCCATGAGGAGCTGGCTCTAACACACCCTGGCTTCTGGTTCTAGCACTTTGATCCTGTGATCTATGACTGGGAGCATGGATTATTAGAGTTTGGCAAAGAGAATTAGTGGAGAGAGAGAGAGAGAGAGAGAGAGAGAGAGAGAGAGAGAGAGAGAGAGAGAGAGAGAGACAGAGAGAAGGAGACAGAGACAGAGATAAAGACAGATTATAGTGTGTTCCTGTGCAGATTCCTAGGCAATTTGAGAGAGGCTTTTGAGATATCCAGAGTTGATTATGTGTTTAGAGTGAATTTTGAGTTGTGAGAATAATCTGAAAATGAGATCTAGTGTACAACAAAGGAAGATATCTTCTGTCTCTGTACCTGGCTAGAGAGATTGTGCGCCCTGGGACTTGGACCAAGTTTCCACATGATAATATTAGTTTTTTGGAAGTCTGATGATAGGAAATCATCAAAACACTACCTTTTCTCCATCAAAGACAGTGGAATTGCCACATTTACCCTAGAGGTAGCTAAGTAGTTCAGTGGGTAGAGCAGGGGGCCTGGAGTCAAGAAAACGTGAGTTCAGATGTGACCTCAGATGCCAACTAGCTGTGTGAAAGTCACTTAAGCTCTCCCAGCCTCAGTTTTCTCAATTGTAAAATGGGGATAATAATCACCTTCCTTGAAGAGTTTCGGTGATGATCAAATTAGATAATACTCGTAAAGGACTACCACAGTGTTTGACACATAGTAGGTGTTATCGAAATGCTTATTCCCTTCTCTTCTCTTCCCCCAACATTGCAGTCCCAGATATGCTTATAGAAAAGGTGGACGTAATGTTAACTTGGGAAAGACAGGAAAAGAAGATAAATTGGATCAAGTGGGTACATGTAGAAGAAATCTATACTATAGGCCACACAATTGTGAAGTTGTTGCGGGACTGATATTGGAGGTATTTAAAGAAGAAGAAGATATCAAACTCATGAAAAAAATCTTGAAACTTATTAATACTGAAAAAGGTATTCAATAACTACTAACCTATGTGTCTACTCTTGCACCTACAAAAAAATGTTAAGAGTTATCTATACGTAAAGCAGGAGCATCCTTAATTTAATGATGATGTTAGAAGGGAACAAGTGACTTTCACAAGCAATATTCAACAATGCACCATAGCTTGACTACTTCATAATTGACTAAAAGATATAGAAAATATAAGATACCCTTGTGTGTATGTTTGGTGATTATGAAAAAAAGCATTTTATCTAATAGACCAACAACAACCAAGAAAACAAAACAAAATATTCTCTTATGGGTTCTTTTACAACAAGTTGTCTTCTATATATACATCAAAATTATCCTTCTCCTCCCACCCCCAAAATGGGTTGGGCTAGTTTTCCTAAAAAACAAAACAAAACAAACACAAAAAAAGACAAAGTCCCAGAGATCTGATTGACCTCCTATACTTGCCCTGAGGCAGCTTCCTGGTAGGTTCTGGCCATAATGCCCTGGCTTCCTGGTCACCTAAGGGCATAAAAAAGATTACTGATGTGGAATTTAGAACTCTTGGATTGGTATATGACTACATGAACCACCACACTCTACCCTAATGACTAAGTATGTTTTTTTTTTTAATAAAGTGCTATGGTATTCTTGCTAATATCCTTTCTGTGCTATAGCTAAATAAACATCTTTTTGTTAACTGTTCAATGACTTATGAGTGCCTCATTTTGTCCCACCATCGAAGCTGAACTAGCAGGGTGCCAATAAGAGTCAGGACAGCAAATAATAACTCTTAAGCAAAGCCTCTAACAGGGAGATGTATACTTGTCAAAGATATTTGCCACTATGATGGAGGAAATCTAATGGAGAGGGCAGGTCAAAGAGGTATTGCCCCTGTGGATGATAAGATTCTCTAGATGATCCTATTTGTAGATAACATTGTTATGTGGTACCAAATCTCTGGACACTGCACTGGCCAAAAGTGGAATGGCTTGCTTCAAAAGGTGGTAAAGTACCACTTCCTTGGAGGTCTTCAAGCTGAGGCTGGACGAACCATTTGTTGAGAGAAAGAGATTTCTTCAGGTGTGAGTTAAACTACATGGTTGCTGTGGTCCCTTCCAAATCTCAAAATCTATGATTTTATGATTCTGGAAAAAAACTTTAATCACTCAAGGAAATGTATAGTGCTGCTTCTCTCTCCTGAATGATCATCATCATCACATCTACCATGAAAAGTGGTCCTATGCCCTCTTTGAGTCCCTTTTTCTCAAAATAACAGAAAAAAACCATGAATCTCTTTTAGTTTATCTTGGCATTTATTACCAATGTTAGTCCTCTCTGAGCTCGAAACTCACTGACATTCCTGCAGAACTACGGCACACTTGTATCCATTCTCCATTATTTGACTTTTTTCCATCTTCTATCATTAGGAAATTTAAGTTGGTAAATAGGTTTCCTCTGGGTTCAAATTGACCTCTTTAGATTGTGTCCTTCATTGGAATTATTATTTAAACCTCCCTAAAATTCATTCTTAAGAGCTTCCTATCCCTCTAGGTCTAATTACCATGTGGATGTTTGTCATTGGATACTAACTTTCAATTCTCTAACTTTTTGCAAGCTGTTGTCCCCCAAATGTAAGGTACATGTCAAACTACTCCTGGTTTTCCTTTCCTCTATCACAAACTCTGTGATGGAATGATCACTTCCCCCTGAGGTTCCTGACATTTCTAATTTCAGAAATCAATTCCTACTAACTTCTTTTCCTTGTTACTTCTTCCACTTTTGACACATTAAATTATCAATAAAGCAGTTCATGAATTTATGAGGTGCTTTGCTTTGGAAGAAAATTCTAGCAGATGTTCTGATAGTGCAAGGTCCCCATCACTACTCAATTATGCCATTAAACCAAGCTCATGATCCATTTACAGAACTCATTTCTTTCCTTATTCAATTTGGGTGGTCTATAGTATATTCCTTTGACAAAGATACTTTTTTCTCTGTCCCTTAATTTTCACTTAGATACTCTCATCATGTTTCCTCTCTCAGAAGCTTAAATTTCCTTATGTGAATATACAATTCGAATATATAATGCCATTCTATTACCAATTCATTTTTCTTCTTCTATTCTTTTTTAGTAAGGCTCCAGAACTATATTTCAGTAATAAAACCAGTTATGCATATGAAGTTAAATATTTCCTTGTAATAGGATCTCCAATTTGCTTTGCTTATCTGTAATAAATACTCTGTATATTTATCTATAAGCATCTGAGACCATGGGCTTTGCTGCTGGTTCTCTTGGATTGTATCTATATAAAATTACAAGAAAATCTCATTTTATTGTGCTTTACTTTATTCTACTTTGCAGATGTTGCCTTCTTTTGGAAGGTTTATGATAACCCTGTGTAGAACAAGATTATCAGTGCCATTTTTCCAACAACATATGCTCACATTGTATCTCTTTGTCACATTTTGGTAATTCCTGCTGCATCACAGGGGTTAGGGACACCCTATGATGTGGAAAATATGTGTATAATTTTTTGATCCTCCCTTTATACCAGAGAAGAAGTCTGAATTTTTTTTTTCTTTTTCTTTTATGGGGTGTTTACAGTACCTTGTTGTCAAATTTGGGTTAAGTGTCATATGCGGGCCTTTGTGTATTGTTTGCAGCTTCTGCAAAACTCCCTCAAAATTCCCATTTAATTTCTTGTGCCACCCATGATGTACTGAAATGGCAATGAGGAAAGTCGTGATGTGGAAGGGATAAATGTATTTCGAAATTTTTCATCATTTTTATATCTGTTAGAGTGATCTGTGATCAATGATCTTTGATATTACTATTGGAATTGTTTTGGGCCACCACGAACTGCTCCCATATAAGATAGTGAACTTAATCAATAAATGTTATGTGCGTTTTGACTGCGATACCAACTAGCCATTCCCTGATGGCTCTCCCTCTCTTTGGACCTCCCTATTCCCTGAGACACAACAATATTAAACACTAATATAGTTGATAAAGCAGCAGCAGGGTTTGAGAAGAGTGACTCTGATTTCGAAAGAAGTTCTACTGCGGATAAAATGCCATCAAATAGCGTCATATGCCACAGGGAGATCTTTTGTGAAAGGAAGAGTCAATTGATATGGCAAACTTCATTGTTGTCTTATTTTAATAAATTGCTACAGTCACCCCAGTTTTCAGCACCCACACACTGATCAGTCAGCAGCCATCAAGAATGAGGCAAGACCCTCCATCAGCAAAAAGATTATGAGTCACTGAAGGCTCAGGTGATGGTTAGCATTCTTAGCAGTAAAGCATTTTTAAATTAAGGTATTGCTGGGTTGGGCTTTTTTGGACACAATACTATTGTACATTTAATTGACTATACACATAAAAGTTACATGTACTAGGAAAGCAAAAAAAATCATGTAATTTACTTTATTGTGATATTTACTTTATTGCAGTGGTCTGGAACTAAACCTGCAGTATCTCTGAGGTATGCCTGCATTGTGATTATCTAGGAATATTTCACTGATGTTAGGATTCTTATTCACTATGACGTCTAAATTGATATTAATATTAGTTTTTTTTTTAAATTCCCCTCTCTTTCTTAGTTTAAAGTGAATTTGTCCACTTTGTAAGACTCTAATCCCATATTTTTGCCAGACCTTCTTAGGTCCTCTCTATTTCCATATTTTAAGACATGATCCAAGAAACAGAACCCAAGATTTTTAATACCAATACCCTACCAATGTTGTTGTACAACTGTGAGTCATGGAATACTGCAATTTATATATATATATATATATATGTATATATATATATATATATATACTGCAATTTATATATATATATATATATATATATAATTTATATATATTGACCCTGAGGGAGAAGCACATAGTGGGCAAAAATGGGTTGCATATAATAAACTAGAAACCTGGAACAACTAGACTGAAGGATATGATCAAGGAAACATATGATTGAAAAATAAGATATTAAAAACTGGTGAATACTTGGTATGCTCTACTGATATACCCTCTATGTTAATAGGAAGCAAGAAGGACCCCCAATACATTGGGTAAACCCTCTTTTCTCCCGAATTTATGGGAGAACAATGGAGGTATATGAATGTACTTCAGTCTGCATAACTGGAGAACACAGAGGCGTTTAAGTAGCATTGAGATCCACTAAGTATTTGAGTTACCACCCCACCAGATTGTTGGAGCTCAGATGAGATGATGTAAATAAAATGCTCTGTAAACTACTTTATAAATGCCAGCAATTATTCTTTGTAAAGGGCTGTTGTGGTAGTATAAAACCAGACAAATCCAAAAGCACATCAGCAAACAATTTCACCAAGCAGTTTAATTATGACCTTCTGTCATGTGATGTCCAAATAAATCTGCCATAATCCTTCCCCTCACCTCTACCTATATATCATCAACTACATCTTGACATTTCTATCTGGCAGTCCCACTGGCATCTCAAACTCAACATGTGTAAAGTGAAATTATCTTCATTCCGTCTACTCTTCCAATCTTCAAAAATCCACTTTAAATGTCTTGATGAAAAGGACTATTTAAAAAAAAATAACATCCCCAGTGCCTCGCATAGTACATCACACTTGAATAAATCTGTGTTGAATTTGTTCAATTGAATTGAACTCTACCACCATCTTCCCAGGCACCAATGTTCATAATTTTTGACTCATCTTTGCCTCTCCCTTCCCTTACCACCCACATCCAATCTACTGCCAAACCCTGTCCATTCTGTTTCCACAGCATCTCTCACATCTGTTCCCATCTCTGCATTCAAATAGTCATCATTCTAGTTCAGGCTTTCTTCCTCTCTCATTTGGTCAATTGTAATAGCCTCCTAACCCTGGCTCCAGTCTTTCGCTTCTCCAATAAATTGTCTACACAACTGACAAATACATCTTTTTAAGGCATGGGTTGAATCATATTTACTGAAGGCTTAAGAACCTTCCGTGGCTCCATATTTCCCTCAGTATAAAATAGAAGTATGGAAACTGGCATTTAAGTACCTCTAAAATATAACTCCAAGCTACCTTCCCAGCATTATTTCACATTACTCTTCCACAATGACTATCTGTTCCAACAAAACTGGAATACTGTCGCCTGAACTTAGCATGATATTGCCCACCTAGAGAGCACTTCTTCTTTTTCTTTATCTTTATGAATACTGCTGTAATTTAAAGATTTGATATAGTGTCACTTCTTCCCTTGAAGTCTTCCCTGCTTACCCCATGTGAATGTGTTCTTTCCCTTTCCAAATTTTCCTAAAGTTCTTTGCATCTCTCTCTTCCCCTCCCTCAATACTCTACATAATGTTATTCTTCTCTGTGCACACATCATACCCCTCTACCAAGAAAATATAAGTTTCTTGAAGACATGGCCTATATCACTTAAAAGTATATATGAGTTTCCAGCATATATAGTAAAATGACTACTTTGCATGTACCCATACCATACCCTACATGACATTATTCTCATCTGAGTGTATATTATACCCCCAGATCAATAGAATGTAACTTTCTTGAGGGCATGGACTATGCCATTTTTTAACATTTGAATCATAAAAAGAAATTCTATGTACATAATAAATGTTTAACAAATGCATTTGAATAAACTGGATTCAGAAGACTCTGGTACAGTAAGCTTACATTTATCTGGACATTCCCTGCTCTGAAACAGAAAGCTCAAATAATCATTTTTATATAATTTCTGAGTTCTACTTTTAGGAGAGGGAGACAGATGATTCAAAAAGAGGACCCTGAGAATCTACAAGTTCCCAAATGCATCTACTTTTAAAAAGAAAATTACATAATGTTCATTATTGTTTTAGTATTCATTTCTTTCTATTTTGTTCAGTTTCTTCAGAAAGTTCATATTTTATAATATTATGATACAGTGTTAGCCAGAATGTTCAATTAAGCAGAACACTCTATTCCCTAACTATTTTAGGGTAATTGCAATCCAATCCAATTAAATTTAATCCAATTCAACAGACTTTTATTAAGCCTCTGGTCTGTACAAAGCACTGTGCTAGGCACTGGGGATACAAAGATAAAAAAAGAAGAAGCAGTTCCAGCCCAAAAGGAGGGACAATGATATTAAAATCTTATGGGTTTTAATGAACAGTAAACTCATTATGGTGAGGTATGACAATAAAAAAGCTAATATGATCTTAGGCTGCTTTAACAGAACTGTAATGAAAGTCCTCCTTAATCTTGACGTTGTCAGATCACACGTAGACCACTGAAGTCCAGAGCTCAGTTCTAGGTGCCACATTGTAAGGACAATAATACATTACATTGAGAGGACTGGGATGTTAAAGAAACTTGAGACTGTGCTAGACTAAGATTGACTGAAGAAGCTGGAGATATTTAACATGGAGAAGACTCAGAGGGTGAGAAAATATTTTTTTGGAGGGTCATGGCAAAATGCAAAACTAGAGCAAACAGGAAGAGATTGAAAAGTCAGATTCTGGTTCAACGTCAGGAATAATTCTCTAAATGTTCCAAAATGAGCTGTTCCCAAATAGAATCGGCTACAGTGGGTGGCCGTGTTTCCTGTCCCTGGAAATCTTAAAGAGAATCCACATAAACACTTACTTGTTGGAAATGTTGTAGGTGGAGATTCTTGTTCAGGTATGCTATAGCCTGGATAACCTCTTCCAAATTGAAGATTCTGTGATTCTATTTTAAAAAATCCAATAATATTTTTAGAACTTAAAGTTTAGCTATTCTGGACAGCTACAGTGGATAGGGCACTGGGCCTGATGTCAGTAAGACCTCTCAGATACTCGCTAGCCTGGGCAAGTCACTTAACCCTGTTTGCCTCAGTTTCCTCATCTGTAAAATGAGCTGGAGAAGTAAGTGCAAACTAACCCAGTATCTTTGCCAAGAAAAACCCAAATGAGGTCATAAAGAGCCAGACACAACTGAATTGACTGAACAACAACAAAAAATACTTCTCCTAAACTATAACTACTTTACCTACAAAACCTAGCTACTCTCTAATCCTCTACCAAGCTCATCCGCATCTTCCCATTTCTCAGGCAAGCCTACCAACCTTGCTAAGCCTCTTTCTCAACAGTAAAATAAGGAAGCTGAACAGAAAATCTCTAAACTCTCTGCTTTAATTCCTATCATTCTGGAATCCAGCTGTAGGAAATGAGAGAGAAGGTAGGAAGGTAGAAAAAACAGGGCAGTAAGTATGATAGATTTAGAGCTAGGTGCCCTCGGAGGTCACCTAATCCAGGGGTTTTAAAACTTTTTTGTATTATGGACTCTTTTGGTAGTTTAGTGAAACCTATGGACCCCTCAACATCAGGGAAAACAGGGTTTAAATCTAGTCTCAGACATTTACTAGCTGTGTGACCCTGAGTATGTCACTTAACCTCTGTTTTCCTCAGTTTCTTCAACAGTGAAATAGAGAAAATAGCACCTACTTCACAGGGTTGTTATGAGAATCAAATGAGGTCATATTTGTAAAGCACTTCATACAGGGCCTGACAAGCAGTAGGCACTATATAAATGCTTATTTTCCCTCCCTCTCCCCTTCCTCAGAATACTGGTTTGTCAGCTATATTGCTAATTATAGTAAATACCAAATTTCATTTAGAGAATTGTGAAAATATGTTTTTTTTCTGTTCCAAGTTTATGGACCACCCCTGAAATTGCATCCACGGACATGACTTTATGAAACTCCTGATCTAGTCCAAGCTCCTTCATTTATTAATGAAGCAACTGAAGCCAGCGGAGGTAAAATGACTTGCCCAAGGCCATACTGGTAGCCCCAAATCATATTGGTGGCCCAGGGTAAGAGGTAGAGGTAAAATTTAAACTCAAATCTTCTTATCCCAAATCCAGCACTGCACAAGGCAGCCTCTGTCTCCAGATTAGGAGTAGGAGAGTATAATTTAAATAGTCAGAAAGGAACTCTGCCCATTCCCTTCAAACATGCCACGTCTGTAACTTGGTTAGAATTACCTCATTTTAAATTCTTAAAAAAAAACCAACCCTGAACAAAAACCTTTGAGTTTCCTTTAATTAGCTACTAGATCAGTCCTGCAAGGAGTCTAGAGGCATCTTTCTGCAAGTGAATGAAAACTCCTTTGTTTATACAGCCTTTCTCTCCAACTTCTTAAGAACTGTCCTTTAGGAGGAGTATTGAGTATCTATGCATGCAGAAGGTAATTAGTTACAGAACCTGCAGGTTTAAACTTTTGTTTAAAGAACTTTTTTTTTCTTTAGTGATTCAGCTGAGTAGAGTACATTTCTGGGGGGTGGGGAGGAGAGTATGGGGAGGGAAAGACAGAGGGAGAGAGAGATAGGGGAGAGGGGAGGGGAGAGAGAGACAGAGACAGAGACATACAGAGAGAGAGACAGAGTCAGAGAGACAGAGACAGACAGAGAGATGGAGAGAAAGAGAGAGAGGGAGGGAGAGAGGGAGAGAGAGGGAAGGAGGAAGAGACAGACAGACAGAGACAGAGAGACAGAGACAGAGAGAGACATAGAGACAGAAGGAATGAAGCTATCGCGAATGAAATATTGCAGTCATTAAGGAATGAAATTAGCCTCAAGAAAGGCAATACAGTACAGCATGAAAAGTACTCAACTTGGAATCATGGGACCTGAGTTCAAATCCTGAACTTTCCCCATATTAACTGGATAATCTTGGGCAGCTCACTTAAGCTTCTTTCCTCATTTGTAAAATATGGCAACCGGACTAGTTGATCTCTCCCTAAGGCCCTTTCCAGCTCTGGTTTTATGATCCTATAAGTTAGGAAATTTCATTAAATTATTTCTTGTACATTCCTCTCTCCATACCTCTTGCCAAAGATGCCAAAAAAAGAAAAAGAAAGAAAAAGAAGAATCAGAATTTTACAGAGATTCTAGGTGTATTTTTATTTTTTTAATGTCTTGCTCTAGCAGCTATCATAGAGTCTTATAGGGGATAACATCAGGGTTGACAGGCCTTCAATTTAAAATACTACATTTGTTTTATATTTTTAACATACATATAATTCATTACAGACATTTGAAACAAATGGTTCTGTCTCCTATATACATAAAGACCAAGGTAAGGGAAGTGGAGAACTCACAAGAATATCTGCACTGTTCCTGAGAAAGTTGAACTGAGGTGCCATATTCCTTGACCTGGCAATCAGAAAGAAGGACTGTGGGGACTTTGAGACAGTCTCCATAGAGGAAGATGAAAATACTTGTTTTTTTATAGACACGTTATTGACAAGGAACTGATAGATATAGCCAGAGGTGTTCAATTCACTCAGATGATCGCATTGTCTCATTTTAGGGAGATAATACTCTTTACTGGGTGAGTCCAACAATGCCCGATGCTCCTATTTATCCCTGCATGCAATGGAGGTAGGGCCATTTTCTATTGCACTTCCCATGTTATTTTTAAAAGCTGAGAGTCCAGTGCTTTCTGTGAGGCATACATATAGTAAAATCTGTCCCTCCTTACATACTTTCTGTGTGACTACTCCTTCTCCCTACTGCCACCCCCAGTGATGAAACTCTGTTGTATCCATATATGAAAAGGATATGGGAAGCATCCTGAAACCCAAACTTCAAAATTAAACAAATTAAATTAATTTTAAGATTCTCATTTTATAAATTATGACAAATTGCTACATTGGCTGCCTTTTCATGTACAACTGCTAAGTCTCCAAATGCTCTCATGGAATTTATACCCCAAAGCTATTTATGGCCTAGGTAACCTTTTGCCCTTCAACATATATAGCACTGTGGTACATATCTTCTACTGTATGTGGGAGGATGGGTGTGTTGGTCGCATGGTATTTAGGAGCCCGGATATCATTCGTTTTCAACTGCCCACCAACACCAGGGCAGGGTTAGCACTGGAACAGGAATTTCAAATATTAGTTATTATTTCTTATTGTAAAATGGAAAAATATTATTACTAATTATAAACTGGGTTTCTAAAATGTGCAGTCACTATCCCAAACATAGAATTAAATGGTCTCTTCTAAGAGATTCTAGTCTTCAAAATTATATAGACAAGAAAGCAGATTCAGCAAAAAGTTTTTTAAAAACATGAGATTGTCCACATCAGCAGATACATTTTTAATAGCTGAGTTTCCATGTAGAATGGAACTATCTGACTGACTCTAGTCATATCGGTACATGGCTCATGCTTGAGTGTATACTAAACATAAAAAAGAAGTATCTAATTATACTATTAAATCTGTGGTCCAGGTGAATTAGGTATCTAGGTAATATTACACCAAAAGATGTTAAAAGTAGAATAAGGAGGTATAAATTAACATATTAGTAGTAAAAATAATAGTAAAGATCTTCCTTTTTCAGTAAGACTTTATATGTCTTTAATTGTTACCAATGCCAGCCTTATGTCAGAGCAACACTCTACAATCCAGCACATGACACTCCATTTCCAGACTCCACACCTTTGCATTGTCTGTCTACCATGGTTGGAATGCTCTGCCTCTTCACTTTTGTGGGCCCTACAGTCTTTCACTTGTAGGCCCTCCTTGGTACATTAATAGAGGCCTACTCCAGAAGACTGGACATCAAACAATTTGGGACAACTCACAAAAACCATCTACAAACACATAGAAGGGGTTGGTAGATTATACAGGGTGTGCCTAAAGTCTGGACACATAGGCAAAAATGCATATTTTCAGAAATGAATGAAATTTTCAACAACATTTTATTTAGTTGGAATATTAACAAATAACATCTTCAATACGATTTCCATCATTTGTGATGCAAAGGTTGATGTGCTTTGCAAAATTCACATGAACTCAATGCAATTAGCTCCACATTGCCATCAGTTTTAGCACATTCATTCTACGCGTTCAATCAAGTGTGTTGCATCTGTGATTTTCATTGAGCACACCTTCTCTTTTAGCATACCCCCAAAAAAGAAAACAAGGGGGCTAAGGTCTGTTAATATTCCAAATATTTCAAAATATGCATTTTTCCTATGTGTCCAGACTTTAGGGACACCCTGTAGACATAGATATATTTTGAATACTGATATATCAAGTAGTTTCCAGAATGATGATGATGATGATGATGATGATGATGATGATGATGATGACGTTAACGTGACTCCAACCTTCAGGAATCTCTAGACTTATGCAAAAATTTCTAGACTCAGGAGTGATAGAAGAAATAAAAGAATTTTAGAAACCTCTTTGTTGGTGAATAAAAATTTCTAGATACCTAACAGCAAACAAACATAGATGAAAAAGCTAAAGACCTGGAATTATACCTGATATGTTATAATTGACAAAAAGTTTCGGAACTATGTACTTTCTCACTGTACGCAAATGAAAAAATCCTGTGGTTCTCCCTCGGAGTTCATTTACTCTTTTTTACAGACAATTCTGACAAGATTATTCCTTTGTTGCCCTAATCTACAGTAAGTTATGTGGATGTTTGGTGGGAAGTAGCTAGATAAGTGACATCTTACAGGAGGGAAAAGAAAAAAAATTATCAAAACCGAATAATTAAATCAGTAAAGAAGTTTGGGGCCATTTAGTTGAGGTAGCAATAGCCTAGCCACTTCCAAATCCACTGACAATATTAGTTAGTCAACTGGCATTTATTAAGTGCCTACTATATGCCAGGTTTTATGATAAGTGGGGATAGAAAGAACAGTAAAAGAGAAACCTTGCCCTTGAGGAGCACACCAGCTAATAGCACAGTATCCAGAATGACCTTAGCTAGCCCCAGTACCCAGAAGGCCTGGATTCAAGTCCTATCTTTGACACACAGGAGACCAGCATCCCTGGATCATAGACACGAAGGGGGTAAGGAATGGAAAGGCAAGACAGGGCCAAAAGCTTTGAATGCCAGAGGATTTTATATTTCATCCTGGAAGTAATAGAGAGCCACTGGAATTTAACGAATGTGAAGATGACATGGTCAGACCCATACTTTAGAATAAAGATCAATTTGACACCTGAGTGGAGGAGGGGGTAGGGACTTGAAGCAAGAAAACCAATCAGAACATCAGGCTAAATGCAATGGTCCAAGCATGAGGTGACGAAGGTTGGCACCAGGGTCATGGCAATATCAGAACAGAGAAGGGGGAATATACAAGAGATGTTATTAAGGTAGAAACAAAAGAAATCAGCAACCGATTGAATATGGGGATGGAGGGTAAGAGTAAGAACTTGAGGATGACACCAAAGTGTGAGCACAGGGTGACCGGGAGGATGTCCTTGGCTGTGATATGACAGGAAGAAGGAATAGCTTGGGAGAAAAGAAAATGATATATTACTTTTAAGATGGATATGGGACATCAAGTTTGAGAAGTTCAATAGGCACTTGGAGATGCAATACTGGAAGTCAGCAGAAGAATTAGGACTGGATAAGCAGATTTGAGATTCATCAGCATAGAGATGATAATTTAATCCACAGGAACCAATGAGATCCCTAAATGAAATAGTATGGAAGAGAAGAAAAACCAGAACATAGTCTTGGGAGACACCCATAGTTAGTAAGTGTGATCTAAAGCAGATCCAGCAAAAGAGAATAAGAAGAAGCCACCAGAGAGGTAGGAAGAGAACCAGGAGAGAAAAGTATCATGAAAATCTAGAAAGAAGAAATTATCATGGAGAAGAGGGTAACTGACAGTGTCAGAGGTTACAGAGACATCAAGAAGGATGATGATTGAGAAAAGATGACATTTCAATTGTGAAACTGAATGCAATTGATAAATTGGCATGCAATTGGTAAATCATTTGTAACTTTGGAGAGAGCAGTTTCAGCAAATGATAAAATTGGAAACGAGACTAAAGAAATTTAATAGAAGAGTAAGAAGAAAGGAAGTGTAGAATTTGAACAGAGATCTTCTGAATATTGATTCAGATGCTGCCTATACAGTGAGACACATATCTACATATGTACGAATGTGGTTTCAATTATCAAATCTTCTTTTATATATAAACTAGGTAAGCACATGCCAAATGATTACTGGCCATATGGAAGCTTTCCAACAAAAGTATCCCTCTATAACTCACTTGTGTCTTATTTAAAATTTTATCATTAGAATAATTAAGGTATTGTCTCTATTAATGTATGCATCATACAACAGATCTTCATAGTTGATTGAGCAAAGTACTGTGTTAACTGTTAATAGTTTAGGGACAGTAAAGTATAATAAACATGGGGTCCTTGCCTCAAATGTGAACATTCCTGGGAAAAAATGAGTTGTCCCAAATCACCTGATATCTAGTCTTCTGGAGTAGGCCTCTATGAGTGTGCTAAGCAGTCCTAGGACCCGCTTTCTTTACCCACAGTCAGAGTAGGTTAAATGGCTGTCTAGGTCATGTGATTTTAGATGTACTAGAAAGGGCCTACTGTCCCCCAAAATATCTCCACACAACCACCACAAGCCTTTCTATTGTTCTTTGGGTCACATGAAATTTTCTTCTCTTGAGGGGGTGTTGTTCTGGGGTTTACAATCAAATAGAATGGAAGAATCTTAGTTGGAAGGCATAGGGACCTTAGAAATAATTGAGTTTAATCTTTAACTGAACAGATATCTCCTTTACATTTATCCAGTCAGTGATCACACAACCTTTGGAGACCTCTTTGGGGGAGACCCTGCTACCTCCCAAATAGGCCCACTATCCTTTTAGATAGCTCTAATGGTTAAGAAGGTTCTGCTGCTGTTGTTATTTGTTGTTTTGGTGGTTGTTCTTTCCCCTTCTATCCAACATCCATCTGTTTCTGTATAACTTTCACACATGGCTCCTATTTCTACCTTCTGGGACCAAGTAAAATGTGGTTATTCCTTCTAGTAGGTGACAGACCTCCAAATATTGAGACATTTGACAAAAGCTCCCTCTTCTCGCCTCCTCATCTCCCATTCCTCACATGCTTTCCACCATTATCTCCTCCTTCATGCCCGTGTAAAAGGAAGAGGTAGCCCTGTTCTTTGCCCAGGTAACCTCTCTACATGTTCAAGTGATCACATCCCATCCCATCTTCTGCAGCAGACTGCCCACTTTACCATTCTGTTGAGGTTTAGGGGTGCCGGGACCCCGAAATAGTGACACGCAGGTCTTGCCTGAATGAATTAGAACCAAGCCTTCTTTCAGCCAAAGACATGGTTTATTAAAAATCCACCATATTGGCCAGACTCTTAAGAAATCTCGGCATTCACTAGACTCTTAAGGAATCTGAGCATTTGTATCATTAATGCAAGTGGGCCAGATTGTATCTGAGCACTTTCATGGAAACAAGATGGATATTACATACAGAAAGATTATGAGAGGGATCTAGGAGTGGCCAAGTAGTCAGAGGTTACTGGAGGAGGGGTCTAGGGAGGATCTTGATGGGAGTGGCAGTAAGCTAGGGTGACTAGAGGTTGGAAGCCAGGGACCAAGAGAACGGGGTTTGGATAGGATCAAAGGTGGGAAGTAGCCAGAGGCGATCCATTTTTTCCCTCTATACACATGTACACACACACACATACACACACACACACACACACACACAAGATAACCCATTTTTTGTACTTTCATATTTCTATTGAGGGCCCCACCATCTTTCTAGTCTCCTATATTTGTAATCATGGCATCATCCTTGACTCTTCACTGTCTCTACCTCTACACATCTCTTACCTCTAACTTCTCTGTCTAGCTACATAGCCTCATTAAGGCCCTTAGGACCTCTCACATAAATCATTACAATAGTCTCCAAATTGATCTCCCTGCCTCAGGTCTCCCTCATCACTAATCCATCATATATACAGCTACCAAAATGGTTTTCATAAAGCATGATCTGACCATGTCACTCCCCCATTCAATAAATTCCATAGCTTTCTATTGCCTCTAGAATGAAATAAAAACTCCCTCACTTGATATGTAAACTCCTTGGTAACCTGAACCCCAACTGCCTTTCCAGCTTTCTTATATATTGCTTCCCTTCCCACACTATGATCCAACCAAACTTGTCTTTATGCTATTCTTCACACATGACATTCTGTCTTTATTGGATCTGTCTCAATTTTCTAGCCTGCGATCACTGGAAGGATATGCCAATATACAAATGATATGTAATTTCTTCAGCACGGCAGATTCTTGGTATTGTATCTTTCTCCTTCTATGGTAGATCACAACCTGTCCTTGACTTAAAAGATAATGTGCTTGAGGCACATCAAGGTAAAGTGACTTGACTAGGGTCACACTGCACTCAGGCATTATGTCTCTAGCAAAAGAATATTTATCTTTTTTAAAAAATGGACATTCACTGGTAGCAGGAAGCAGACAATCACATAAAATTTCCTTAATACTATTCCAGTTCATCCCCTTGTTCTATTTTGGGCCCAACACCTTGCAAGTACTAGAAAAAAAGTTTCATTATTTTCTTTTCCCCATTCAAAAAGCTTATACTTAAACGTCTATATTTCTATAACAGAGGAATATCCAAATCCCTTTTATTTGTAACTGAACTCCCAGTCTACTGTAATGAGCAATGACTTTTAAAAAGTGGCCCCCATTCCAGTATACAAATCATTCCTGCCAATTTTATTATGACCTACCAGTATAATATGCAGCTTCCCAGCCACACAATCAAAACATGCATTTTTCATTTACAGACATCTTTTTCTTGTGAAGAGAACTCTATAATTGAAAGCACTTTCTAAACTATGGAGTTAATGACGTAAATTAATTTAGCTTCCTGGCTCCTCTTACAATGTGAAATCCACAGGGCTGAGGGTGTTTTGCAAAGTCTTTACTAAAGGTAAGAAAAATGTCTATATTTATGGTATGAATATCATATAACATCTTTACCTATATTCTTGTAGATCATCATTGCAAAACACATCATTCTGGAATAGCTACAGCAATCCAGTTGACACTACATCAAGGAAGAAAAACAAATGAACCTAATTCATCTCTATTTTAAAAATTCTGTTTAAAAAATATTTTTAATTAGGGATTGATTAAAACTCTGTTGGGAGAAGGAAGTCTTATGATGAAACAGCTGGTCCTCCTCATCATAAAAACAAAGAATAATCAGGATCTCATTTAACTTTCTAGGGAATTCATATATGACATTCTTTTCTTCAACTCAAAGGCCAATTATAGATTATTTTTTTCCTAAAATATTAATTTGCCGATGACCCACGAAGTTTAAAAAAAATTGAAGGGCAAGCTTTCCACATAATTCCTCCTGAGACAAAATTCAGAAGAAACTCCTCTTGGATACCTGTGCATTTATAATGGCTGTTTTCCATGCCTGGAATGTTCTCTCTCCCTAACTCCAGTTCCTAGACTCCCTGCCTTCCTTCAAGATAGCTCTAGGAGAGAAGGTTAGCACACCCTGGATAAGGAAGGAAGAGGCACTAGTAGCCTTTACAACACATATGTGGTTAAAGCATTGCCACACACTCTATATTATCTAACCACTCTCACTATCTGTGGGAGGCCTTCCTCCCTGCCCCCAATCCCATCCCTCTTCTTTCTCTAAGATTGTCTTCAATTCATTCTGTATGTATCTTGAGTATGCAATGTTATTTCCATATTGTCTCTCCTGTTGGCATGCATGTTCTTTGAGGATGGAAACCATTTTTTCACCTTTTTTTGGTATATCCTCTACACTTATTGCAATACCTGGCATATATTAAGCTTAAAAGCTTGCTGACTGACTCTTCAGCATTTCTTTCTCTTCTGGTTTTAATTACTCTTTTTCAAGTAGTCAGTTAGAGGGACCAAGGATGCCCAGGGCCCATCATCTAGGCCTGTCTTCTTCCAGTAAGGCTCTATGTGATCTGAACTTTTCTTTCCACCATATCCCTTATTAAATACTATTCTGGCTACCAGAACCTGGCAAAACCACGAGAAGTAGGTGAGGTTTATTTTCAGTAGGAGCAAGAAATAGAATTATGTTCTGGTGCAAGGACCACTATCCAGAGGCTTTGAAATGCCCTCATACTCCACACAGTCGATAGGAAAGATCAGCCCCAACATTTAGTACCAGAAATAGAGATAAATGAAAAATATGTGAAGAAAGGAATGTCATGGACATATTGCTTTCTCTGATCATGAAATTTATGGAGAGGAAATGAAAGTAGGAAAGTAAAAGTATCAATTAATAGAGAGCAATAAAATGAATATTGATCCAGTTCTACTTGAATATAACCGGTGCTGTTTTTTTTTTCATCACATGCTACAGGTTGCTACATATGCCAATAAACAGCTGATAGAGTCCTATAAATGTACGTAAACATTGGATAGCTGCCCTTCCCCCCTCCTCCTCTCCCCTGCCTCATTATTTTAAGAAGTGAACAAACTTAAATGAGCTATCAGTTAAAGTTCTGGGATATAATGATACTTCATGCATTATCAACCAATTAACCAATAAGCATCTATTAAAAGCTTAGTGTAATGGGGGCGGAGCCAAGATGGCGGCTGGAAAGCAGGGACTTGCCTAAAGCTCTCCCACAGGACCCTCCAAATACCTATAAAAATGCCTCTGAACACATTCTAGAACTGCGGAACCCACGAAATAGCAAAGGGAAACAGGGATCCAGCCCAGGACAGCCTGGATGGTTGCTGGGTAAGGTCTATCGCACAGAGCTGGGAGCAGAGCAGAGCCCAGCATGGGCTGCGCCCAGACTAACCAGACCAGGAGCTGGGTGGAACAGATGTAGTGCCTTGAATCAGTGAGCTGTGGCAGTTACTAGACTTCTCAACCCACAAACACCAAAGACAACAGAGAAGGTTGGTGGGAAAAACTGCAGGGACAGAGCAAAAGGAATTCCCAGTTTGGCCACCACCCCAGGGGCAGAGGAGGTGGTACAGCTACAGAACTACAGCTGCAGTTGCTTCTGACCCCAGGCCCACCTGGTGGGAGGAATTAACTGGTGGATCAGAGCAGGAGTGCAAAGCCTCAAGCACATCCCCTCAAGCTTGGGACAAAGTACTCTCTACTCTACAAGCAGTCATACACTGACAAAAAAAACAAGGGTCAAGTAGTTGGATGGGAACATGGCCAGGCAGCAAAAACAGACTCAGATTCAGACTCAGATTTTGGAATCTTTCTTTGGTGACAAAGAAGACCAAAACATACAGCCAGAAGAAATCAACAAAGTCAAAGAGCCTACATCAAAAGCCTCCAAGAAAAATATGAACTGGTCTCAGGGCATGGAGGAGCTCAAAAAGGATTTGGAAAAGCAACTAAGATAAGTAGAGGAAAAATTGGGAAGAGAAATGAGAGTGATGCAAGAAAACCATGAAAAACAAGTCAATGACTTGCTAAAGGAGACCCCAAAAATACTGAAGAAAATAACACCTTAAAAAATAGACTAACTGAAATGGCAAAAGAGCTCCAAAAAGCCAATGAGGAGAAGAATGCCTTGAAAGGCAGAATTAGCCAAATGGAAAAGGAGATCCAAAAGACCACTGAAGAAAATAATACCTTAAAAATTAGATTGGAGCAAGTGGAAGTTAGTGACTTTATGAGAAATCAAGATATTATAAAACAGAACCAAAGGAATGAAAAAATGGAAGACTGTGAAATATCTCATTGGAAAAACCATTGACCTGGAAAATAGATCCAGGAGACCTAGATATCATCTTTCAAGAAATTAACAAGGAGAACTGCCCTGATATTCTAGAACCAGAGGCTAAAATAGAAATTGAAAGAATCCACTGATCACCTCCTGAGAAAGATCCCAAAAAGAAAACTCCTAAGAATATTGTCACCAAATTCTAGAACTCCCAGATCAAGAAGAAAATACTGCAAGCAGCCAGAAAGAAACAATTGGAGTATTTAGGATAACACAAGATCTAGCAGCAGCTTCTACATTAAGGGATCAAAGGACTTGGAATATGATATTCTGGAGGTCAATGGAGCTAGGATAAAAACCAAGAATCACCTATCCAGCAAAACTGAGTATCTTGCTCCAAGTAAAAATATGGATTTTCAATAAAATAGAGGACTTTCAAGCTTTTTCAGGGAAAAAGACCAGAGCTGAATTTGACTTTCAAACACAAGAATCAAGAGAAGCATGAAAAGGTAAACAAGAAAGATAAATCATAAGGGACTTACTAAAGTGGAACTGTTTTGTTTACATTCCTACATGGAGAGATGATGTGTGTAATTCATGAGACCTCAGTATTAGGGTAGCTGAAGGGAATATACATACATACATACACACACACACACACACACACATATATATATATGTACACATATATACAGAGGGCACAGGGTGAATTGAATATGAAGGGATGATATCTAAAAAAATAAAATAAAATTAAGGGATGAGAGAGGAATACATTGAGAGAGGGAGAAAAGGAGAGATAGAATGGGGTAAATTATCTCACATAAAAGTAGCAAGATAAAGCAGTTCTGTAGGAAGGGAAGAAGGGGCAGGTGAGGGGGAATGAGTGAATCTTACTCTCATGAGATTTGACCTGAGGAGGGAATAACGTACACACTCAATAGGATATCTGACCCCACAGGAAAGAAGGAAGAAGGAGATAAAAAGGGGGGATGATAGAAGGGAGGGCAGATGGGGGAGGAGTTAATCAAAAGCAAACACTTTTTAAAAGGGGCAGGGTCAAGGGAGAAAATTGAATAAAGGGGAACAGGATAGGGAGGAACAAAATATAGTTAGTCTTTCACAACATGAGCATTGTGGAAGGGTTTTGTATAATGATGCACATGTGGCCTCTGCTGAATTGCTTGCCTTCTTAGGGAGGGTGGGTGGGGAGGGAATTTGGAACTTATATTTTAAACGCAGATGTTCAAAAAAAAGTTTTTGCATGCAACTAGGAAATAAGATACACAGGCAATGGGGCATAGAAATCCATCTTACCCTACAAGAAAGTAAGGGAAAAGGGGATGGGGGAGTGGGGTGACAGAAGTGAGGGCTGACCAGGGAATGGGGCAATCAGAATATATGCCATCTTGGAGTGGGGGGGAGAGTAGAAATGGGGAGAAAATTTGTAATTCAAACTCTTGTGAAAATCAATGCTGAAAACAAATAATATTAAAAACATAAATAGAAAAAAAAGAATTCAAAAAAATGAATAATAATTAAAATGTAGTGGTACTGTTCTCTCTAATTCACTACAATGACATTCTAAGGGCAAAGGGATAGATTACTGTACTTGACAGGCACATAATTGTGGAATTGTGATGTCCATATTTGATTCTGTTTCACATATATAGTTCACCAAATTGAACTAATTAAAAACCAAAAAACAAAGAGCTTAGTGTGTGTTAGGCACACTTAGTATAGTAGGTGGGGAGAAAGTGATGAAAAGAATAATAAAAATGGTCCCAGTTCTCAAGATATTTACATTCTAATGGGTGAAACAACATATGCATAAATCAGTACATACATGGTAAGTAGTGGCTGGAAGATAAGGGCAGCTAGGTGGTAGAGTGGATAGAGTGCTGGGTCTGGGCCAGGAAGATTCCTCTTACTGATTTCAAATCTGGACTCAGACACTTACTAGCTTTGTGACCCTGGGCAAGTCACATAACTGTATTTGTCTCAGTTTCCTCATCTATAAAATGAGCCGGAGAAGGCAATGGGAGACCAGTCAAGTATTTTTGCCAAGAAAACCCTAAATGGGGTCACAACAACAAGACTGAAAAATTACTGAACAACAACAGAAGCCAAAAGCTGGAAGATAACTTAAAAGGGTAAGACGCTAACAGTTTAACTGACTTAGAATTGAATTTTAACTAGTTGTGTTATTAAATTATTATGATCCATAATAGATTATCTGTCTAATTCTCCCTGGCTCCTAAAATGATTTAGGACAAATTATTGTTAAAATTTAAAATCTGATTTGTTTTCTTTATTTTTCAGCAGAATATAAGTCAACAAGAGATAGTATAATAGACTGGGAGACAGGAAGACCCGGGTTCAAATTCTATCTCTGACACTAGCTGAGTGTCCATGGACAAGCCATTTATCCCCTGTAAGCCTCAGGCTACTTCTTTGGACTATAAATCAGAGATTGTCATAATCTGATGGAATTTTCATTCCAATGAAATCAGACATCCTAGATGTACTGATGTTGACACATCAACAGATATGCCTTTGGGGGAAAAGTGCAGGAAACAACAGTTCACTATGTACTTAATATCATTTTGTAAATCAACTCCAAAAAAAAAAAACCTACCATGAAAAATTAGCATTATACATGTATTCCTTTAGAATGAAAATGCCCATGATTTCAAAATGTTAATGTAACATGAATATAATCTGAAAATGAATAGCTACAAACACCATTTAGAAAGAAGATTGCAACTGTGGAACATTTTTATACACTATATTTTTAAAATAATATTTATATATTTTTTATATTTATATACATACAGAACTAGGTTACTTCATAAAAAAGAACAAAGCTTCTTTGCAGGGATCATATCATACACATATGCATTTATATATACATATACATACATGCCTATGTGTGTGTTGCTTCTTTGTCACATATAGCTTTTTTGTATCTATCACAATAAACATTTACTTAGCTATATGACCCTGGGCAAGTCCCTAAGTTTCCTCATCTGTAAAATGGGATTTTACCTCCCAGCATTCTTGTAAGAATCAAATTTGATATTAGCCATAAAGCACTTAGAAATGTTAAATATCATTATTATTATTTTTATTACTAGGCCCATATCAAACTTCAGGTTCATCTAATGCAAGCCTTCATTTTTTCAGATGAAGAAACAGAAGCCCAGAAGGAAGACATTTCTTGTTCGAGGTCACACAGCTAATAAGTGATGCGGCCAGGTTTCCAACTCATATCTTCTATCTTTGTGTTCACCATTGTTGGGATTTTCCCCCACAATACCACACTTCATCTCCAGATTTATAATTAAAATTTCACGTCTTTTAGTTACAAACACATGTATTTGGGAAGTCACAGATCAGAACCTACTATAAATTTGCATTCAAGGATTAACACCATCTATTAAGTCTCACTTTATTCAATTGTGCAGAAGAGGAAAACATATTCAGCAAAGTTATTTAGCAGTACTTTGATATGTGATTTGCCAGATAAAGTGATAAATGCAGAGACTGAGCAATGAAATGGTAGGGAAAGCAAACAGTTCTCCTGTAATGTTTACTTGCTAAGTTTAAATGATCCTAATCTCCACATATGATTTGCCTTGGCTTCAGAAACCAATTGGAGTTTGGAATTAATATCGCTGTTTTAGGCTTGAATGATTCGATCAGCAAACCCTCAATAATGTAATGTGCACACAGAGCACAGAGAACTGATTTGGAAGTCAACAGTTTGAGATATACATACATACATATATACATATATATATATAATATTAGTTTCAGGCAAGCTTTTATAGACAATAGACTAGTATCTGCCTGCTTCTTATTTTTTTAAAATCTGTAGGCATACTATGCAATATTCCAAAACAAAGAAATGTTCTCTATATAGTGAGTCTCAAGTTAGGGTGAAAAAGAAAGTGTTTTAAAAAAAAGAAAAGGAAGAAAAAAAAAAGAAAGGAAGGAAGGAGAGAAGAGGAGAGGAGGAAGAAACAAAGGACAGAAGAAATGATGAAGGAAGGAAGAAAGGAAGAAAAAAAAAGTAAAGAAGGAAATGAGGAAGAAACAAAGAAAGGAAGGCAAGAAAGAAGAAAGAGAAAGAAAAGAATGAAGAAAAAGGAAAGAAATGGAGGAAGAAACAAGAATGGAAGGAAAGAAGAGAAAGAAAAGGAAAGAAAACACATTTTTAATTTTCTGAGAAAGTTTATGTTTAGATTTGGGGGCAGTAGTGTAGGAGAGAGGAATCTTGGCATCTGTTTTCATCACTTTGGGAAACTCCTTCTATGGGAACTCCTTCCATGGATTCCACCATTGCAGCTAGGCAACTCATCTACAACTGAGTCTCCAAGAGTTACCCACAGCAATGGGGGGTGGAGCCAAGATGGAGGCAGGAAAGCAGGGACTTACTTAAGCTCCCTGCCAAATTCCTCCCAACACCTGTAAAAAATGGCTCTGAATAAACTCTAGAGCTGCAAAACCCATGAAATAGCAAAGGGAAACAGATCTCTAGCCCAGGAGAGCCTGGATGGTCACCGGGAAGGGTCTATTGCACAGTGTTGAGAGGGGATGGCAGCTCAGCGTGGGCCACGCTGGGACAGAGCAGATCCAGAGTCAGCCACCCAGAAGAGGCCTTGGGACAATGAAACACTGGGCAGCGGCAATTACCAGAATTCTGCAACCCACAAACACCAAAGAACAGGTTAGGGAGAAACTGCAGAAAAGAGTTCAGAGAAGTCTGGCTGCCAGCTCTGAGGGTGGAGGAGGTCAGGCAGAAGTGGCGGTAGCAGCAGCAGGAAGCTCCTGAGGCTGCCTCCACAGTGCCAGCATCAGAGGCTTCCCGAATCCCTGGCTCACACGGTGAGAGGAATCTAGCAGCAGATCAGAGTGGGAAGGCAAGGAGCACTTTGTGGGCACAAAGGCAGATTCTCTTATGGTGCCCTGCTTGGATCTGAATTGTAGTCCTGGTTGGTGGTTCTTGGGGGAGGAGAAGCACTGCTGTGACAGAGCCTGGGGTGACAGTGGAGCAGAAATAGCTGTGAAAACAACAGTCATACCCTGACAAAAACCTCAAGGGTCAAGTAGTTGGCAAGGAACATGGCCAGGCCGTGAAAACGGACTCAGATTCAGACTCAGACTCAAACTCAAAACTCTAGATTCCTTTTTTGGCGACAAAGAAGATCAAATCATACAGCCAGAAGAAGTCAACAAAGTCAAAGAGCCTACATCAAAAGCCTCCAAGAAAGATACGAATTGGGCACAGGCCATGGAAGAGCTCAAAAAGGATTTGGAAAAGCAACTAAGAGAAGTAGAGGAAAAATTGGGAAGAGAAATGAGAATGATGCAAGAAAATCATGAAAAACAAGTCAATAACTTGCGAAAGGAGACCCCCCAAAAATACTGAAGAAAATAACACCATAGAAAAATAGACTAACTCAAATGGCAAAAGAGCTCCAAAAAGCCAATGAGGAGAAGAATGCCTTGAAAGCCACAACTAGCCAAATGGAAAAGGAGGTCCAAAAGACCACTGAAGAAAATACTACCTTAAAAATTAGATTGGAGCAAGTGGAAGTTAGTGACTTTATGAGAAATCAAGATATTACAAAACAGAACCAAAGGAATGAAAAAATGGAAGACAATGTGAAATATCTCATTGGAAAAACCATTGACCTGGAAAATAGATCCAGAAGAGATCATTTAAAAATTATTGGACTACCTGAAAGCCATCATCCAAAAAAGAGCCTAGATATCATCTTTCAAGAAATTATCAAAGAGAACTGCCCTGATATTCTAGAACCAGAGGCTAAAATAGAAATTGAAAGAATCCACCAATCACCTCCTGAAAAAGATCCCAAAATGAAAACTGCTAGGAATATTGTTGCCAAATTCCAGAGCTCCCAGATCAAGGAGAAAATACTTCAAGCAGCCAGAAAGAAATAATTGGAGTATTTAGGATAACACAAGATCTAGCAGCAGCTTCTACATTAAGGGATCAAAGGGCTTGGAATATGATATTCTGGAGGTCAATGGAGCTAGGATTAAAACCAAGATTCACCTACCCAGCAAAACTGAGTATCATGCTCCAAGGCAAAATATGGATTTTCAATAAAATAGAGGACTTTCAAGCTTTCTCAGGGAAAAGACTAGAACTGAATAGAAAATTTGACTTTTTAACACAAGAATCAAGAGAAGCATGAAAAGGTAAACAAGAAAGAGAATTCATATGGGACTTACTAAAGTTGAACTGTCATGTTTACATTCCTACATGGAAAGATGATGTGTGTAATTCAGGAGACCTTTCTCAGTATTGGGGGAGTTGAAGGGAATATGGACAGAGGGCACAGGATGAGTTGAATATGAAGGGATGATATCTTAAAAAATGAAAGAAACTAAGGGTGAGAGAGGAATATATTGAGAGAGGGAGAAAAGGAGAGATAGAATGGGGTAAATTATCTCACATAAAAGTGGCAAGAAAAAGCAGTTCTGTAGGAAGGGAAGAGGGGGCAGGTGAGGGGGAATGAATGAAGCTTACTTTCATTGTATTCAACTTGAGGAAGGATACTCAATTGGATATCTTAGTCCACAGGAAGGATACTCAATTGGGTATCTTAGTCCACAGAAAAGTAAGGGGAAGGGTATAATAAAGCGGGGGGTGATAGAAGGGAGGGCAGATAGGAGGGTGGACTTAATCAAAAGCAAACACATTTGAAAAGGGACAGGGTCAAGGGAGAAAACTGAATAAGGGGGAACAGGATAGGATGGAAGGAAATATAGTTAGCCTTTCACAACATGAGCATTATGGAAGTATTTTTCATAATGATACATGTGTGATCTATGTTGAATTGCTTGCCTTCCTAGGGAGGGTGGGTGGGAAGGAAAGAGGGGGGAAAATTTGAAACTCAAAGTTTTAGAAGCAGGTGCTTAAAAAAAATTAAAAAAAACTTTTTTTCATGCAGCTGGGAAACAAGATATATAGGGAATGGGACACAGAAATCTATCCTGCCCTACAAGAAAGTAAGGGGAAAGGGATAGGGGAAGGGAGAAGGGGGTGACAGAAGGGAAGGCTGACTGGGGAATGAGGAAATCAGAATATATGCCATTTTGGAATGGGGGGAAGGGTAGAAATGGGGAGAAAATCTCTAACTCCAAATCTTGTGGAAATCAATGTTGAAAACTAAAACATTAAATTAAAAAACTGTAAAAACTGGGAGATGTTTTCTCCAGAAAAGAGAATGATGACTTTCAAATGTAAACTGCAAATCAAAGATTTAGATTAAAAAAAAAGAACCTTGGAAAAAAAGAGTAACCCAGAGCACTGAGGAGAGAAATGACTTGCACATAGTCAAGTACCAAGTATGTGCTTGTGTTTGGACTCAAAACCAAATTTTCCTAACCGCAAGGGAGGTCCTGCATGCACGAAGCTATGATTATTTAGCTAGCTTCGATTTTTAACAGTACTATCTCACATTTGAATAGTGCTTTTCCCACAACAACTCTCTAAGGTGGGTAGTGCCGTCATTATCATGCATGTTTTAGTATAGCAGGAGAAACTATGGCTCAGACAATTGTGATGGTCACAAGAAGCATTGCAATTCAAACCCAGACCCCTGGACTCTGAGTCTAATGTGCTTTCCATTCTTTACTTGTTCTTAAATATCAAAATTGAATCTGGGGAGCCTGAAACCTATCTAGACCTCAAACCACTATTCAAATTTGGGTTCCTAAGGATCTGACAATCTCAGAAAAAGTTTGGAATGTGTCCCTTCTCCATTTCAGAGATCCAAAAGACCACTGAAGGAAATACTACCTTAAAAATTAGACTGGAGCAAGTGGACGTTAGTGACTTTATGAGAAATCAAGATATTATAAAACGGAACCAAAGGAATGAAAAAATGGAAGATAATGTGAAATATCTCATTGGAAAATGGGGTGGCAAACCACAAACTCCTTTCACTCTCTTCCAGCAGTTTTTCCCACTACCCTTCTCTGTTGTCTTTGGTGTTTGTGGGTTGAGAAATCTGGTAACTGCCACAGCTCACTGATTCAGGTTGCTACAGCCTGTTCTGCCTGGCTCCCAGTCTGGTTGGTCCGGGAGTGACCCACGCTGGGCTCTGCTCCCCGTGTGGTGTGATAGACCTCACCCAGTGACCATCCAGGCTGTCCTGGGCTGGAACCCTGCTTCCCTGTGCTATTTTGTGGGTTCTGCCGTTCTAGAATTTGTTCAGAGCCATTTTATAGGTGTTTGGAGGGTCCTGGGGGAGAGCTTTAGTCAAGTCCCTGCTTTCCAGCTGCCATCTTGGCTCCACCCCCCCAAAAAAGTGAGGTTTTTAATAAAAGTTTCTAGATGATAATGAAAATAGAAGTCAATTGTATCTATATTTATTAGATTTTAAAATTTGAAATGTTGCCAAAATTCAACTGCAGGCACCATGCATCTAAAACGTCAAGTTTTTCATTTTGAGATTTAAAGAGAATCATTTATTTCAATGAAATGGCAACGTATTTGGTAAATCCAATACACTGTTGGGAAATTTTGGGACAATCCCTCAATCTCTTTGGACCTGTTGTCACTGATAATGTTACTACTTTCTTACTTAAAATAATACTCAATATTTATATCATTCTTTAAAATTTTAATTGAGCTTTAAACATTTCATCTCATTTTATCTTCACATCAACCTTGGGAATTAGGTGCAATTATCATCTTCATTTTATAGATGAGGGAACTGAGGCATACTGAGGTTAAATGACTTCCCCTCGGTCACTTTTAAGTGGGTGTGAAGCAGAATTTGAACTCAGGTCTTACCTATTCCAGATCCAGCACACTAGTTAAGCAAAGAGGTTTGGCTAGATAGGCTCATACATTTAGAACTCAGAGGGATCTTAAAAGGTCATCTGTATAGGTTCCTGCATCTAGAGCAAAAAAGGATTCTAGAGGTTTTTTGGTATAACATCATCATTTTATTTAGTTTTCAAATTAAATTTTTTAATTAATGAAAATCTGCTCTTTCTCCTTCCAACTCATCCCCACCTTGAGAAAAAAAGAAGAAAAAACATTTTTAAAATACATATAGTCAAACAAAACAAATTCCCATGTTGGCCATGTCCAAATATATGTATGTATGTATATATATATACATATATATATATATGTATATATCCATATACATATATATATACACACATACACATATATCATATGATATGTACATATATACCTAAATATACACTTACATATGTATGTCTCATTATCACTCAGAATCCACCATTTCTCTGTCAAGAGGTGGCCAGTATTTTCATCAGGAGGCTTCTGGAATTGTAGTTGATCATTCCATTGACTGGAATTCTTTAGTCTTTCAAAGTTGTCTTTACAATATTCTTACTTCACTGCTTACTTCTGCTTACTTCACTCTAGTTCAGTTCATACAAGTCTTCCTAGGTTTCTCTGAAACCATCTCCTTCCATATTACAGGAGAACAGCATTACATCAGATTTATATGCCACAATTTGTTTAGCCATTCTCCAATTGATGGGTGCTCCCTTAAGATTCCAGTTTTTTGCCACCAGAAAAAGAGCTGCTATCAATATTTGAGGTACATATGGGTGCTTTCTACATTCTTTGATCTCTTTGGATTATATATCAAGTAGTGATGTTACTGTTTCAAAAGGTATGCATAGTTTAGTAACTTTTAGGGCATAGTTCCTAATTGTTTTCCAGAATGTTTGGACCAATTCACAGGTTTACCAATGATGCATTAATGTGTCTGTTTTCCCAGAGCCCTTCCAGTATTTGTCATTTTCCTTTTTCTGTCTACTTTGACAACCTGATGGGTATGAGGTAAAACTTCAGAGTTGTTTTAATTTGCATTTGAAAAATTATTGGTGATTTAGAACACTCTTTAAAATATGACTTTATATCTTGGATACAGTCTTCCTTTTAAAACTAGTAAAAATAATAATATTTAGCATTTATGTAGTGCTTACTATGTGACAGGCACTGTCCTAAGCACTTTAAATGTATTATCTCATTTAATCCTCAAAACAACTAAAGGGTAGGTGATATTATTCCCATTTTAAAGTTGAAAAAAACTGAGGCAAACAGAGGCTAAATGTCTTGTCCAAGGTCTCATAGCTAGTAGGTATCTGAGGTAAGATTTGAATTCATGTCTTCCTGACTCTAGGCCCAGAACTCTATCTACTGTGTCACTCACCACCAACTTAGATTCTCTGACCATTTACAATTGCAGCCCCCAACAGATAAGGAAACTAAGGCCTTGAGAGGGTAAACAGCTTACTCAAGGTCACATAGGGAACATTGGCAAAGCTGGGGTTTCAACCCAGGTCTGCTTCAAACCCAGTGATCTTTATTAATAATAATAATAACAGCTTGCATTTATATAGCACTTTAAGGCCTTTACTTAGACACTTAAAGCCTACATACTTGTATTCATATAGTATTTTAAAGCTTGCAAAGCACTTTACTAACCTTATCCTATTAAATCCTTGCCACAATCCCTCTTGAGTGAGGTCCTGCAGGTATTATTATCCCTATTTTACAGATGAGAAAACTGAGGCTCAGAGAATAATGTGATTTGTCCAGGGTTATACTGTGAGTTTTACAGGTGGCATCTGAACCAAGTTTTCATGATTCCAGCATGCTGTCTTCTATGCTATGCTGCCTTGATAAGGTACCTTCTAGCTCAAAAATTCTGATTTTATGATTCTCCTGCTACCAAAAGGCAAAAGTAATAACCCATCCATTACAGGCTATGAAAACAACAAAAAAGCATTTCATACTGTCCCCAGAAGACTAACTCCCTCGGTCTTTTAATGGACATAGAATTTTTAGAGGCCCATTTTAACCTTCCTTAAAAATAGGTCTTTGAAATGAAAACACTGTGTGACCCATGACCACTCGGCACAAACATACAGCATTAATAAGGAAGACTGCATATCTGCTGGATTTATACAATCATGTAGTCATAAAACCAGTTATAAATTTTGATGGTGATTATGAAAGATTACTCTGAATCTTATGCCCTCACAGGATAATTAGTATTGAAGGGGCTTTCTGGCCTGGCAGGTTTGCTGTTGCAGATTTAATTTGTAGGCAGTTTTCTGAAACAAAAAAGCAGGCATAAATTGAAAATCCATAAATTTATTCAAAGGTAATGAAGTGGGGCTGCTTCTAATTAGCAAAGAAAAAAATTGCCAAAAGTAGATGACTTCCTTGGCCTCAAACAATCATTTGGTACACACTTTATGACATTTTATTTAAGCCTGTTTCAACCTTTTACCTGTCCACATGAAGAATAAAAATGTATTTCCTAAATCTTTTCTTTGACAAAGGCATTATTTAATGCCTGATTTTTGCGTGGTGATGATGACCTTAGGTTCTCAAATTTTATTCATGAGCAGAGTGCAAGTTATGGGAGGTCTCACCAGGCTGTAAGGACTTTTGAGTGTGGACCTCATGGCTGATTGTCTTCTGTCTAAAAGATCAGATTGGAAAACTATGAAATTCTTCACCAAAATGTTGGTCATCAGCTGATAAATTTGAGGGCCCTATAATGATCCAAGGAATGGACCCCCCAAAAAGGACAAAATGGCCTTCAGGCCTGTGTTGCCTCCTTCCATTTCTCCAGTGATGTCAATGGAGCAGAAGAAAAGAATTCAGAGGATATAAAGAAGCAAAATAGTCCTTAGGCCATCTGCAAACATTATTTTAATTGCTTATATTCATGAGCTATAGTATTTACCCAATAAGCAACCAGGTGACATGTTCCTATAGGGACTTAACTACAAAATATTCACAAACCCTAAAAAAAAAAAAAATGGATGGATGGCTCATAGCATCTCCTTGGAGAGGAGCAGAATGTGTTGGCTTCATCCTGTGCCCAAAGAAAATTAGAAACATGGACACTTAGTCATTTTGGCTCACATTGCTCATGAGAAATATCACAAAATGTATCACTATGAAAACACTGCAGCTTATGAACCAATTTCCATTTTAGAAAATGAGAAAAAAGAAAATTATACAATAAATGTGACATAATCCTCCAAATTGTCAACATATACCTAGGATTTGGTGTCTTCAATGCAAAAGTGCTCCCAAAAGGAGACAGAAAGTCATTCTACTTCCACAGCCATCTCTCACATCTTTCTCTTCCTCTCTACTCACACAATTGCCCTCGTTTGAGTCCCCCTCACCTCACCTGAACTCTTGCAATTGCCTTCTAATTGATCTTTTTCCCCCTCCTCTCTCCCACATCACTAATTCATCCTCTGCATTGAGCTTAGACAATAATTTTGTTACAGTCAAGAAACACCTATATCACTCAACTGCCCCAAAATCTTCAGTGGCTTCCTATTGCCTTCAGGATAAAATAAAAGCAATATTCTGTACGCATTTAAAACCCTTTCTGATCTGCCTTCAATACACCTTTCCAATCTTTTTAACACTACTCCACTTTACATATTCTATGGTCCGGTTTAATTTGTGGTACTAGCTGATCCCTAAAATTGGCATTCTGTCTTCTGCCTCTGTGTTTTTACATAAGCCATCCCCTGTGACTGAAATACAGTCACTCTCTTCTCTGCCATTCAGAATCCTGATCTCCCTTCAAGACTTTAGCTCAGTTTTTACTTCTTCATGATACCTTCCCCAATAACTCAGACAGTTAAGCTGTCTCTATTGACTTTTCACTTCCTTCCTTTTAACATATTTATTTATAGAGGTATATCCTACCTCATTCCCACCTGCATGTAATATGTGAGATTCTTAAGGGCAGAGACTTATTCAATTCTTTTTGTATCCCCAGGGCCAAGCATAGTGGCTTGTACCTAGTAGTTGCTTAATAAATATTTATTGGATAAATGTTTGTGTAATGGGATAGAATGGAATTAGGAATTGTGGATCAGATTTTTTTTAAAAATTAAGCCAAAATTTTATAAATTGTTTAAGGAACTTCAGGACATGGTGTATATTTTCTTTAAGAAGAAAGTTGTAAGGAATAAAGTAGACCAAGCATCTAGTGACATTGCAAAAGTGAAATGTATTATTTCTTAATGAATAGGAAATGACTCATTGCAAGTGAATTTGGGGAAGAGAACCTGGACCCAACCCACTACTCGTAGAAGAAATCTGTGCTGAGTGACACAAGACACAAGAGAATGATTTTCAACCCATTTCAATGACAGGAGGATTCCAAAAGGGTGGAAATGATCATAGTGTATCTATAATAAAAACTGTATAAGGCAATTTTCCATATCAATAAAATCTCCATGAAAATGACCTCTATATAGAACATTATAGGCTTTTAAAGACAGTTTGCTGGAGGAGCCGGCAACTTTACAGTCATACAACAAAGAGGTGTAAAGAAAATAAGATCCAACTTTACTACTGATTTTCAAAGAGCATTCAGCTCAGTAGGATAAAAGTCCATTTGAAAGGCTCTTCTCAAACAAGCTATTTCTCACATATAAGTTCAAATAAAATAAGAGTCTAAGAGGCAAATGAGGAGATCATTTTGTTCAATGACTTGTTGACTATTAACCAAAGCAAATTGGGGGTAGGAAGTGGGGAATGATCCCTTAATGTATTTGTCAGTGTTATGAAAGTTGTCTGTGAAGTATATAAATAAGAAACAAATTCTCTACATCTCAAGATATTCTTACTAATACATTATATTTAATAATTATGTGAATCCCTATTATACTACAAAACCTCCTCAGTGAAATCCATAGTTGTCCAAAGAACTCAGTTTAACCATCCTTACTGGAAAAAAAAGAAAAAGTAAGTTAATACAAAATGTATATGTGTATGTATATCATATTCACATTTTAATTTCAGGCACACACATATAAATTTGCATCTATTTTTTCCCAGAGTGAGTTCTCAAAAAATCATAGCTCAGGATTTCTGTCATATGTATGCTAGTATGTATATAGAAGTATATGCATATATAGCTCTATTATACATATATAGAGAAGTGTATATGTGCATATGTATATATATGTGTGTATATGTATATTTATGTCTATATACATCTGAGTATGTATACATATATGTCTATCTGGACCTACAGTTTCATCTGTTGATGTCTATCAGCAATTCATCTTCAATCTCGAGTCTTGAAGAGTTGCCTGCGGCACTGAGAAGTTAAGGAACTTGTCCATATTAATAAAGCTTGTTAGGTGTCACCACACACACAGAGATAGATATGTATAAACACCTTTGCTATAGATCTATAAAGATATGTATCTATAAACCTAGATAAATATAGGTATATTTTGTCTAGAAAAAGAACTAGGTCTAGAATTTAACAGGAGAGATCAGAGTTACCAAATTTGAAAAACATTGAACAGAACTTTCAATGATCCTAAAACACCAATTTCTTTAACACGATATTCTCCTGATAATGCTACATGGCAGCAAATCATGGAACTCCACATTTGCTTAGAAAGTGTACAAGTGCAGCTGACCCAAAGGACAATGTAATGATGCACAGAAGGTGCAGATAGAGTATAGCATATTATAAATCATGGCTGATATGTGAGAAGTGGCAAAACATCTCCATCAAGGATATGAATGATGAGAAAAGCATATGGTGATAAAAGTATCAAGTATTAGAGACAATGAGTAGACAGCCTGAGTATAGTCATTTCTGCTATAATGCTTGTTCTGAAAATGCTAATTTGTTCTAACATGATTGATACATTAGGGAATAATTTTGTGTTTGCTTATGCATAATTTCATCCCAAGAAACAGCAGAATGCAGAAAACAGCACCACTTCACAATAACTTACAAGTTGAAACCCTTCTGGCAACCACGTCCATAGGGAGGTCTTTTTCAAGGTAAAGTGTCATATTTATGTCTCCTAGGGTAATATGACTTGAAGGAGGTTTGGTCCATACCTACCTGCTCTATACCCACCACTCTACCCCTTCGCATTCTTTTTTTAAAAATTAATTTGTTTTTAATTTATGGTATAAAACAAATATTTCTACAAAATAATATGTTAATAATATTAACATAATATAATATAACACAACACAACACAGTACAACATAACATAACATAATATAACATGATATATGTTTGCACATAAAACTGCAAATCTATTATGTGAAACTTGCTATTCCTTTTAAATATATAATAATTACCATGCAAATTTCTTTTCCCCTTTTGCTACCATTAGACACAAATATGCATGGATGTATGTATGTGTATATATGTGTGTGTGTGTGTGTATACATATGTAGAATAATTCTATACATCTCTACTTGTCAGTTCTTTCTCTGGATACGAATAGCATCTTCTTTCATATGTCCTTTGTAGTTAATTTGGGTATCTATAATAGTCAAAATGACTTATTTGCTCAATGTTGTTCTTAAAACAATATTGCTGTTACCACATACAGTATTCTCTTGGTTCTGCTCATTTCACTCTTCATTATTTCCTGCAAGTCTATCCATGTTTTTCTTCACCTACTCACCTTCTTTCTACCTACCACCGCAAGCCGCAACCCAATCACATTCAGGAGATAAAGCCCAAGGAGGCACCCTCTAAACAGTCAACTTTGCCAGTCAGGCCTCATTGCAACCAGGGAGCATGCTAAACAGCCCAAGGACTCCAGTATTCATTGTTGTATTTATATATTTCTAAACCATTTAACATATATAAAACTATGCTACCACTTTTATTAGGCTCCTCACTTTTTTTCTTTTACTGTGTCACTGATGAAGCTTTTGAGTATTGTGCCTGCAAAACCCCATTTCCCCATAAGCCTTGTGGTTTTATTTTGTGATTTTGAATTCAAAATTTTTCGGAATGTGTAAGTCTAGTTATAGCAGAACTGACTATACTACTCTGGTTTCTTCAGAATACTAACAGAACTAAGGGAAGGCTTTCAAAGCATGGGGTAGATTTTCTAAGGGAAATTTCTAGAAGTCAGTGGTCAGTCAGACAATCAATAAGCATTCATTAAATGTCTACTATGTGCCATGCATTGTACTAAAGCCAGAGAAAATGCCCAGAGTGAAGAGATGAAGTGCCATGTTCTTGGAATAGCAAGGAGGTCAATATCATTGAAGTAAAGATGAGGGCAGAAGTAAGCTGTAAGAAGGCTGGAAAAAGCAGGGGTGGGAGGGAATGGTCAATAAATTCCATAAACATTCATTTAACACCTTCCTTGTGCCAGACACTTTGCTAAGTGTGAGGGAGGGGGGATGGAAATACAAAAAAGGAAGACAGTACCTGCCCCTAAGGAGCTCACAAGCTAAGAGGGAAGAGGAGAGAACACACCAAAAGAAAGCTGAAAAGTTGGGGGTGGGAGGGAAGGTATCCAGTGAGAGGAAATGGTGGAGAAGTCCAAGAAATCCAAAATGAATGCTGCCAGAGAATTCAAAGTTCAAAATGAGAGCAACTGCATGGGAATTGAGATGTCTGAAGAAAGATTAGATAGGAAAGATATGAAGGGCTTTGAATGCCAAGGAAAGGATTCTAAGGAGGTGACAGTGAAGGGATTTGACAAAAAGGCTTCTAGGATCCCTTCTTATGTCTATGATTCTATGAACACCATTACTACTATTCATTTACATACATTAAGGCTAAACTCATCAAGAATGGAGGAGGAACACATACCTGAACAAAGTTGGTTATAAATTATTGTTTCCTTGACCTTGTTACAAAATAGCTCTCACGTCTAATCTCTTATAACTTCCGCTAAGTAATGAGGCAACACTGATTAGTAGCCAGTTTAAATTCAGCAAAGTGACAATGTATTGTATCACGTCCAATGCAAGTGCAGTTTTCTTTCATAATGTACCTAATATTTTGTCATTTTCTTCAAGATGAGCCATAAAATAACCCATTTTTCTTATCTTCTTTGGATCCTCAGGTAACTTAAAACAAATTTTTCAAAAATTTTCTAAACTTTCTGGGTTTTATTATTTTTCTTTTTTCTTCCATTTTCCCCACTGAAAAATACTGAAAAATATGCTTTTGGAAAAGGGGAAGAAAAAAGCTCTTTTCACATGTGTCCAAAGCCTTCAACTCTTCATGAAAAGAATGGGAATGTTTATAGACTGAGGCCTCTAAGGAGGTACTAGTGTAAGATGTGTCTGCTATTGGAAAATCATGCAACTTGGCTATATACAAGGAGGGAGAAATCTAAGCATTGGCATTGTGAGCAAATGTAGTTGTTTTGTTAGAATTCTCCGAAGAAAATCTTTTTTTCCCTATGCCCCCATTTACAAAGAGGCAAATGATTAAATTTGCTTCACTGAATTAAACTTATACAGCTTCCTGCTGGGTGCTGGGGAGCATTTGTGGAACACCACCTGGATGGCAGCTGCTCTTTTCTCCCAGTCCTGAATCTCATTAAGCTCCATCAGCCTCATGACACACTGTAGGAAATTTGGGGTTGGGATGGAGCAACTCTGGGTTGTTGCGAAGTGGGAGAAGACAAAGGGCCATGCTCCGTATGGTGGCAAAACACCCTGATTATTTGAATAAGGATTTTGCTGGTTAATAGAGTATAAAAACAGGCTGTGGGGAGCTACCCCTTTTGAGAGAGAGAGAAAAAAAACAAACAGGTCTATCTCTTCTTTTTGACCCAAAGTCCATCCCAACTGAGGGGATGTTTCCATATCAGTACATAGCATTTATTCTGTAAGGAACTAAGGCAATGTAGAGAGGGATGATTACCTTCAAATAATTAAGAAAAAGTGATTTGGAAATATTAAGCAAATTATTATTTTGCTTCCCCCTTTAGGAGGTCTGAAAAACCTTCATGATATCCATTGAACATTAGGGCTGCACTATTTCTCCATGTTGTCTTTTACTATCCTGTGGTTATAAGGGTAACAGTAATTCTATAAAGAATATTTTATATGACATGAGCCTTAGAAGTATCCCCAGAATGCTTTTCAATAACCTTTATTCAAACAAGACTCTGACCCAGATTCAGACAGGGGATGATTGAATGTGATAACCAATGATAGTTGAATGGCACACGTTGGACTCAAACAGGCTGAACCACATTGCAGATTAAGAATTATGCATAAGTTGTATAAAGTATCACCAGGCAAACATGTAAAAAGAAAGATGGACTTGTCATAGAGCTAGGAGTGAAGGACAATCAATGGACTGCCTGAATGCCCCATTGGTATCTAAGCAATCTGAAGAGAATAAGGACTCCAGGACATTGGGCGGAACTTGGATGATGGAATTATGGGACAAATATCACATAGGACTGAAAGACCTGGACGGATTTTTGATCTGCATCATTTGAAGGATTAGCTCAATGAGGAGATCACAAATCCTTTGGAGTACTAGACTAACTTTGATAGGTCAAATTTTCAAAGAAATTTGCTGATGAAGATGGTGTATCTGGCAACTACAGATTATCTGAGGTATTTTTGTGCAAATCTGGAACTGTTATGTGGTTTATTATTTATGGCCTCAGTTTACCAGAGGTCAAGTAATTAGAAGTCTCAAGTAACTAGTTTTAAAAAAAGCAATTCACAATAAAACACACATATCAGGGATTTCACGTAATTAAACCACTGGATTGTCAGTTTTTAGAGGGTAGGAATTGTTCTTATCTTTGTAGGTCCTATAGTAACTAGCTTAGCGAAATAGCAGGAAAGGCAGCTAGATGGTACGGTGGATAGAGTACCAGGCCTGGAGTCAGAAAGACAGTCAAATCCAGCCTCAGACACTTACTAGTTGTGTGAGCCTGGGCAAGTCACAATTCTTTTTGCCTCAGTTTCCTCATCTGTAAAATGAACTGGAGAAAGAAATGGCAAACCACTCCAGTATTTTCACCAAGAAAACTCCAAATTGGGTGATATGACTGAAATGACTGAACAACAAAAAAGGAAGGAAGGAAAGAATAAAGGAAGGGAAGGGAAGGAAGGGAAGGGAGAGGAGAAGAGAGGACATGAGAGGAGAGGAGAGGAGGAAGTAACTAAATGATGGGAACTGATGTTCAGAGTATCTACATGCATAGAAACTCTGAGAGTATTGCCTTTGGCCACATTTGGCCTGCAATCTATACAGTCCTATTGTTCAGAGTCATTATGGTATGGAGGCTAGAGCAACATACTTGGGAACTGGGAAATCTGGGTTCTAGATCCTGCTCAGCTGACCTTTGGCAAAAGATCTGCTTCTCTGGGCATGTTTCTTCATCTGTAAAATTAAGAACACCAATATCTCTAGCCTGGAGTCCCTTTTAGCCCAATCATTCCAGTATCCTGATGCCCTACTAGTTTCTAAGTCATCAAAAATTTGTGCAAGACACTTTACGCTCACCTTTTTTATTCCTTTTTTTTTCTTTCTTTTGTTTTTGTTTTTGGGGTTTTTTTTTTGGTTCTGTTTCTTCTTTCTCATGATTCATTCCATTGGTCACGATACCTCTTCACAACTTGACTAGTGCGTAAATAAGTACAATGCGAAGTTATACGTAGAAGATATATCGGATTCCATGCCATCTTGGGGAGGGATGGGGAGAGGAGGAATAAAATGTGGAACTCAAAATTAAAAAAAAATATTTGTGCAAGACTTCATCAAGTACCTATTGTGCTCAGAACTAGATTTTGTCGTATTCATTCTACTGTACTAAGTGAAGCACTAACATGAACACCTTGCAGAAAGATTTTTAGCAACAGAATTGCCAAAATCTGGCAATTTTATCACCGTCTTCCAGGTAATTTTTAACTTACCCTTTCAAGACCTTAGCACTGAACTCTACATGTTAACTGATATGGACATGATTGATTCTTTTCATTTAAAGCAAAACAATTGGGTTCAGTTATCTCACACCAGTAAAAGACAAAACTATACCCAAAGCCTTCTTAGATTGAACATAGCACTAACTTAGATTAAACATAGTTCACTAGATAACATGCATCAAATATAAGTTATTCTTTCCAGTATCTTTGGCAGCAAAAGAGTTATAAAATATTTTGGACTGTGATCTGTGACATTTCTTAAATTTTTTATGTAGATTAGAAATGTTACATTATAACACACAGCCTTTCCAATGAATACACCAAAGCACTTGACAAACATAAACTCACTTATCCTTATATGCCTCCTGCGTATAAGTGAATAGATTGCAAATACTTTAATCCCCATTTTAGACATTTGAATTGAAGCTTGCCTTGCTACCACATGAATCGCATAGAGAAGAAACTTCACTAGGTGCCCTGTCAAGAATCAGGCAGAATTAGTTTTTAATTAAAGTTTAAAAATCGGGCTATTGAACCCAGTGAAAAGAAGGAAGAGTAGAACAAGTACCTGAGCCTCTAAGTGTTTGAAGGGCTAGTGCAGGCCACGGGTGAGAGGCAGGTCTCAGATCCTGTGGAAGGAGTTTCAGGGGCGGCAGGAGAAATGCACAGTCTTATTATAAAGACTGTAAGACTTCTACACATGACTACACTCGAGGTATAGAATCTCTATCTCTAGGTGGTTTTAATAAGGATAGCTTTCATTTGCAGAGCACTTCAAAGTTTTCAAAGAGCTTTACAAATATTTTATTATTTTATCCACACAACACTGGGATTTAAGTGCTACTATTATCCCTATTTTACAAATGAGGAAACTGAGGTAGACAGCAAGGATAAATGCCTGGTGTCATACATTAAGTGTCTGAGGAAAAATCTGAACTCAGATCTTTCTGATTCCAAATTTAGTGCTCTATCCACTATAACAATTAGCCATAACTACTTGGGTTTATAACCCTGGCCTAAGAATTAATTATTTAACCATTTACCAGGATTGAAAGAAAACCTTAAAAAGGATGTTAAGTTTTTTTTTTTAATAATCTTACCTGTTTTTCTCTCAGAAAATTTTCGGGGGTATAAAGTAGGGTGGGAGTGGTGGGGTTGGTTTGGCTGGCAAACAGTTTTCAAAAGCTCGTACATGTCCTTGTTTATTCACAAAACTGAGTTACAGGAAATCTTACCTAAAAGCAAGGGGGAAGGATGCTTTGAGGTTCTTCACAGTCTACAATTCTATAGTGAATGAGACTGCAGTTGTAGGTCCCTTATCGTTCTGTGACTATAACTGCATCAGCTTATGTTTCAGTCTATAGCATTTCATGAACTAACCCTCAAAAGAAAGTGGGAGGCCCACTAGGCACAAAACAACTCAATTTTCATCTTAAGCAGAAAGGAGATATCTTACTTCAATGCCTATTCATGCTGTCACTCTAAAAAGAAAAAGCAGAAATTATTTTTCTTAAACTCACACATCTACAGCACCTCACATTTTGCAAGGAACTTAGCTTAGAACAACCCTGTGACATTGGAGGCACCTGTAAAGTTATTCACATTTTGTAGATGAAAGAATTGAGCCTCAGAAAAGTGTAGCAATTCCTCCACGGCCCTGCAGCTAGCAAATAGCGACACCAGAATTCAAACCAGCTTCCAAACTGAGGGCTTTTTTTCTCTACGCCACTGTCTTAAAATGGTGTATTTCCAAGTGTGCCAGTACCTTTCTGTTCACCTTTTCAGATTTCTTTTCTGACCTCAGTCCCCTTTCCCATCCCCAGGCCCCTCTATCTCCAGAAAGGTTATAATCCCCAGATACCTATTCCACCTTTTTATCTTTTGAATTCCCTATAAAGATCCCCTTGCATTGTCTGGACTCCTGTTTCAGTCCCTGCAGGGAGTCCTGGCATGCTCCCAGTGTTGCCATTCAGTGCCTCTCACTGCTGGCTCTTTCTGCATCCAAATGCTTCAATCCTCATGAAGCACCTGGCTCAGTTCCCACCTGCAGCACTATATCCTACAGCCTGAACACCTGCCTGTCCCCAACAGTATGAACAGGGTCCATCAGCCTTCAAGAGAGGGCATGGTGCTGCAGTGCTGGATGACGGAGAGGGTGGTGTCGCAGGTGTCAGAGGCTAGGGGAGGAGGAGGGAGGAGACAGCTGGCAGTGGGAAAGACATAAGGCAGAAGCTGCTTTAATAGAAGGAGTCCTTAGGGGTTTGTGGCTTAGGCAGGTGGTAGGGTAGTAATATGGGTGGGTCCTTATGTAAGACCAGGGCAGAGTCGAGGGCAGTCTGAAAAGCAGCTGAGCCCAAAACAAAGTGTGTATATGTGAGGAGGGAGAATACAGAAGAACTGGAAGAAAAGGGGGCTGGGAAGGCACAGGTAACTACCCCAGAAATAGAGCTTGGTTAATGGCGAAAGGAGTAGCTACCAAGTAAAGGAAGAAGTGGTTGACAAAAGAAGAGTTGGTCAATTTCTTTTCTTTGGCCATATATGCACCCTGTCCCCTACCCCATTCATCTAGATCTTGATTACATTAAAGTTAAGGTTTTATTTTTTAAAAAAAACTATTTCTTTATTCAAACTATTTCTTTAAAGGAATTAAATGAATTTATTATCTAGAAGCGGTTGGAAATAAATGCTCAAAGAAATAGCCTTCAGTAATGTGAGTGAGGCATTCCTAGTAGATGCCATTTTTCTTAATCTCAGCATGATCACTGAAATGTATGTGATAAATTTCTGGTCCAGAACTCTCTGGAACTAAAGTCCATTCCCAAACATAGAGCAACAGCTATATTGCAAGGTAGAGTCTTACTGAGTTGTCTGGAACACTACAAGGGTAAACGATTTGCCTAGGGTCACAAAGAGTATATTTCAGAGGTATGACTCTGACCTAGGTTTTCCTGACTTTGAAGCTAACTCTCCCTACCCACCATGTATGTTGCCTCTCATAAGTACTCTATAATGAAAATTTTCTCCCAGTCCTTTCAAATCCTTTTTCTCTTTTTTCTTTTTTATGCACACTTATGCAAGGCCTGAACTTGGAAGAGGGGTATCTTAATACACACAGAGAGCTTTATCTGCTGTATAGAAAATGCACACAAGATAAACACTTAGAATTTATACTCCACCTCCACCCACCCCTGCATGTATAAACACTCCTATTTTCCTTATTTTTTTAAAAAAAATTAAATAACAATGGGTTTATATCAAGGAAGAATAATAAGCTGTCTTTTAAAACATGTTTTAAAGCAGAAATAATATTACATTCAATCAAATCTGTATCAAGTGAATGTTGAAATGGGACATTCAAACTGAGCCCCAGCTGTGGATGGGGTACCAACAGCCTACAGGAGGCATTTTCTGGGGCTCATTCAGAAGTTTTTCCCCGGCTGTATAGCAGTCCTCAGGAACCAGATGTCAGGAAGCCCTTTTTTTTATATGGCCTCCCACATCTTGGCACGTCTTGTCAATAATAACCTTACATTTGGCATCAACTCAGTGTTCTGAGTTACACAATACAGCAGTCCAAAGGAAAGTGGGAACTGGTGGTCACTGGTGTTAACACTCAGAGGGTTTTCTGTTTCCAAGATTTATTAACTCCTATGTCCTTTTCCATTGCCTCATTCCAAGTTCTCAAAGTCTCAACCAGTAAAGTGTAAGTTCTGTCAGGTAGTAACTAAGTTAGAAAACCTTTAAGTAGGGGCCTGGTAGAGTTTCTGTCCAAAGAACAGTGTAGTTGAAATTCAGAGAAGCTCATCACCTGTTTGGCTGAAGGATAATTATAGTCTTTAATGGAAGAATTAAAGTATGGCTTAAAAGAAGGAAAAAAAAAAAAAAAGCAACCACAAACCCAGGCCCTTCCCACACTTGAGGTTGTCTTTTTCATGGAGAGCATAGAGATAAGAAGTCAATTTATGTTTAAATGACCCTAGTGGCAGGTACCTTGGCACAGTGGACAGAGCACTGATTCTAGTCAGAGGAATAAAAGGATCTGTGTTCAAATACTGCTGCCCATGAGACCATGGACAATAACTTCAACCTCCTTTGGGCTCGGTTTCTTCTTTTGCAAAATGAGGGGGTTATTCTAGATGATTTCTGGGGTCCTTTCTACCTCTAAATCTATGGTCCTGTGATCCTCATGCCTTGCCTTCATAAAATAAAAATCTCATAGTGATTCTTAATAAATAAATAAATTAGCTGCATATAAAGGGGAGAAAAATAGCCTAGTAGGAGAAGATACTATTCAAAAATTTGCTCCCTTGAAGTGAAATAATAGCCCAAAAAAAGCCCAGTTATTTCTATGATACATCAGTGTCTTGATCCCTTCTTCTGACTTGCAAGATATTTTTCAAAGTAATAGTAAAAACTGGATTATTTCCCATGAACTGAGAGCTTTCCTGATTGGAACTACTTCAGCAAAGACTAAGGAATTCCAAACAAGCTAAAATGTTAATTGAGTTGTAAAAATAATTAGAACTACATCTTTTCCATGAAACTTGGAATTCAGCCATGCTGACACAACCAATCAGTTATCAAAGCTTACTACAGAGTCCCACACATGCAAGTAAAACGCTGAACGCTGGTGTAGTAAAGTTCTCATCCCCGTATGATTTAGTGCTAGGAAAACCTCAAATTCAATGAGTCCTTGGAGGTACTGAATACCCAAACAGCAATAGTTCTAATCAGGCTAAAAGGAAAAGAGAGAAAAGTCTGTTGGAGTTGAGGAAGCAATTTGCCCAAGGTCACACAGGGGGCCACAGTTTGAGCTCAGGTCCCCCCACAACACCCCACTGCCTCTCCTATAACCCACTTTTCAAAGTTGTGGTGAATAAATTGCTGTGGAAATAATAATTATTTATGGCCAAATCCGTGATACCAACTGAAATTTTGCCCTTGTTCCATTCAGGAAAATAAATGTGATGAGACCTTATATCCTTTGTTAAAGACGTGCCTGTCATTTCCTCAACCTGGAGAACTGTTATTGTGGTGGTTCTATTCACTGATGTCACAACCATATAACTCCCAAGGGGTCTCTAAAGGCACTTTAGAGGTTAAGTTACTTATTCAGTCATTTTTCAGTCACGTCCGGCTCTTTGTGACCCTATTTGGGGTCTTCTTTGCAAAAATGCTAGAGTGTTTTCCCATTTCCTTTTCCAGCTCATTTTTATAGATGAGAAAACAAAGGCAAACAGGGTTAAGTGACTTGCCCAGGGTCACACAGCTAATAAGTGTGTGAGGCCAGATTTGAACTCCAGAAAATAAGTCTTCCTGACTCCAGGCTCTATGCACTATGGCACCACTTAGCTACTTGCCTAGAGTTAAAAAAGCTAGTGACTGAGGCAGAATTTGCACTGGGGTCTTCTTTGATTTTCATTGTCTGCTGCTCCATACTGCCTCTGTACCCCATTTAAATTAATAGTCTCCCACTGGAAAGGCCTCCCAATCCAGCTATAAATTTATTTAGTGTTTTTTTTTGGAATACATTTATACCCATTTCAGCTACCATGTAATTGAATGCTTATCCCAAATTTTACCTTAAATGCAGGGTTTTTTTTTACTTTGTTTTTTATTTTTGGCTGTTATTTTACTTTAAGCTATAAGCTTTAAACTGCATTAAGACTTTGGGGATATCCCGTATTAACAGAAAATAATTTTTGAGAGCCATGCAATGTATCTAAATTTGGTCCATGAATCAATAAAGCATAAAGTTACAAATACAATAGAAAAGGAAAGGGAATAAACTATTAAGCACCTACTATGTGCCAGACACTGTGCTAATCACTTTGCAGATATTATCTTCTTTGATTAATGAATACTCCATCACTTTCTGACATGAAAAAGAGATACTATATTCTAACTTTGGATTTCAGTCTGCGGAGATGAAAACTCTGTGGGTGGGCCACTTGCATGGTTTTCATATCTGTGCTTCTGGAAAATATGGTTAGAATATAACCTGCACTTATGCCTATGTAGAGGTCTATACTTATATTTTTTTTTATGTTGGCCATGTGCAGGGCCTTGAATATCTAATTTAGAACAGCCTTTCTAACCATTTCTTTACTGGGCATAACATAGCCCAGCAGAGTAACTGTGATTAGCATTAACACAATAAACATACTTCAGCTGAAGCTGTTTATGCAGCATATGTATGACCAGGAAATACTATAAATAACCTCCCTTTCATATCTCATATCCTATTCTTCACTGCTACAAACCAAAAATACACACACCAATAGTTTACTTGCCATGTCATTTATTTATCCAGCATACTGTAAAGCATCTCCTTACAGGCCTTGCATGGAGTAAGCACAGGCATGTCACAGAGCATTAAGAAGACCAGAACTTTAGTGCTGATCAGCAACAAACACTGAAGATTTATGGACAAAATATGCCATGGTTGAAGCTAGCCAGGGAGTTGGGGGAAAACAACTAACTATGAGAATTCTTTCAAACATTAGGTGGAGATGGCACAGAGACCCTTAGGACAATGAGTAGTGTCAACCTGAGTCAGGCCAAGATCACAAAACATAGAGCAAGAATGGGCCTTCAAGTTCATCTGGTCCCAATCCTCTTATTTGAAAGATTAGAAAATTGCAGGCCAGAGAAGGGAAGAGACTTGCCTGAAATCACACAGGTGGGAATTATCAGGAAGCCAGGTCCTCAGACTGACTCTAAAGCCAACACAATACACAAGTTTGTGAAGCATTCCATACACACACACACACACACACACACACACACACACACACACACACACATTCTTCAAGATGGCTTTCCTAGAACTCCTTAATTTTACTCCCTTCTTTCTAAGATTACCTCAGATTTTTCAGTATGTATTTAATTGTTTGCACCTTGTCCCTCTCTTTTGAAGGTGAACTTCTTGAGGGCAAGATTGTAGTTGTGTCTCGGTAGCCATCAATAGCAGCAACCTCTCAAGGGACCTGACCCACCAACTTCCTTCACAAGTGCTCAGCCCACGGCTTTTCATTAGCCATAGCTCATGAAGACTTGGAAAAGAGAGCTCACAACACCAAAGTTCTTGGCATTGTCAAAAACCTCAGCATCAGAAATGGATATGATATTATCAATTGAAATGATGTATTGACAAAAGAAGATACACTGACATCTAATTTGCTGCTGCATCTTTAAGACTACTGGGTCTCTCCATTTGACCTGCACCTGAACTATATGTGTACATTTTTGTGTATGCGTGTGTGTGTACGTGTATATGTGTATGTCTGTGTATATTGTATATATGTAGATAGATAGTCTTATCCTGTTAGCATAGCATGTGAGCGCCTTTATATTAGACACTCTCTATTCTCTGTCTGTATCTCTAGAGTTTTGTACAGTGCTTGGTACATGGTGAGCACTTAATAAATATTTTTTCATTCATTAATTCATTCATACCTGAAGTTTCTTACACCAAAGAAATCACAACTCTGGATCAAAAAGAAAATTTCAAGAACTGTATCTAGTTCATTTCTAACTCTGCTTATACTTTCATTCTGTCCTATCTCTCTGGACAATATGTGCTAAGGTTTGTTGTTTTCTTTTTTTTTTTCTTCTGTTTACTACCCACCAGATAAAATGGCACATCCTGTTTAATTTGCTCTGAAATTTTTCACTTTAGGGCTATGTGATTTGAAGTTATATGAAAGCTTTCAGAAAACTTTTCACTGTCTTCTTTTCACAAATGAGGAAACCAAAACGTCCAGAGGGGACATATATAAATAGTAAATAGAGACAATATTCAACCTCAGGTCCTTTGCCTGAGACAATCCAGTGCTATTTCCTGGTTCAACTTTCAAGAGGGGACTCCTAATTCTAGTACTTAATAATTTGGCAAATCTATATCTGTACTTATATCTGTGTACATTTTTACCCTTTTTAAAATACCTCTAATAATTCCACTGATCACAATCAACATACCCTCAGCATTTGTCTTTTAAAACAAAAGACAATTCTTATGGAAAGGCTGTGACATTCCCTTTCATCAATTTCAATTACCAGCCTTTAGACCCCTCCTAGCTTCATTACATCTTTTTTTATTTTTTAAAGTGTGGCTTTAGTATTCAAAGCATAGTACATCTTGGTTTTACATCAGCAAAAGACAAGGTTTTCAACTTCATTTCTAAGGTCCTTCTTAATGAAGCCCACTTTCTCCTGCCATGGAAAAGATCTTTACTCTCACTGGGTAAATACAATTTTCAAAAAGATGTCTGAAACAGGTATGCTGCTTTTCTTTGGTATATTGCTTTTTTTTAACCACTTTGTCTTTGAATGGTCTCCCTACTCTATTTTTTTTTCTTCTTTGTCTTCTCTTCTGTGATTAGAGCACTATCTTAACCTTCCACTCCTAAGCAAGTTAAACTAGTTTTTCCTTAAAACTGTCCTTGAGATTTAATTAGCTTAGGGGACTAAAAGCTTGAGTTGTTGACATCATTTTCTGGTCATCTGAGTATAAAATGACCAGAAGAAGATGGTCCAAGAGATCTCTGATGTTACACTGGTGGACCACAATGGGCAGCTCAAAGACAGGGAAGCTCAGATGAATCAATTCCTGGTGTCCTTTATACACATCTTTAATGAATAACCTTCCCCTACTTGGCTAAATAAATCTTTTGTTAATTGATGAATAATCTGTGACTATCACATTTCATTCCAAACAATATCACATTGGCCTCCTTACTATTCCTTACCCAAGACACTCCCACTTTCTGCACTTTCACTAGCTGTCCCCCATGCCTAAAATTCTCCTTCTCCTCATCTCATTGACCTGGCTTTCTTGGCTTCCTTCAAGTCTTGGCTAAAATCCCACCTTCTGCAAGAAGCTTTTTCCAATTCCCCTTAATACCTTAATACCTTCCCTCTGACATTATCTCCAATTTATCCTGTATGTGTGTATGTGTGTATGTTTGTGTGTATATATATATATATACACACATATATATATACATATACATATATATGTATGATACACATATAAGTTATATGTGTATCATACATATATATGCACATATATGTATGATACACATATTTATGTGTGTAAATATGTTCATGTATATGTGTATATGTCTTTTTGTGCATAGTTTTTCCATGTTCTCTCCCTAATTAGAATGTAAGCTCCTTGAGAGTAAGGCCTACTTTTGTATTAGCACAGTGCCTGGCACGTAGTAATCATTTAATAAATGCTTGTTGACTTGATTTGACATACGCTATCAGGGGACTGGCATTGTGTCAGTTCCATCCTAGAACATCTTCCCACCTTTTTGTAACACTTGTTTTAAAGACCTCCTGCTGATCTTAATTATGTAATTTAGTCTTACAATTTTTTTCAAATGCCTATACAGTTCCAAGAATATAGTAGTTTAGCAAACGTTTAAGGAATTGAGTTATAGTGTATTGGCTGTACACCCTCCAAAGAAATTAGTCAATTACTCAACAAGCATTTATTAAGTGCTTATTTTATGCCAAGCCTGTGCTAAGGAGTGAGGACACTAAGAAAAGCAAACCCCATAGTTCTTGCTTTCAAGAAGTTCACATTCTAACAGTGGAAACACTATGCAGAATAAAAAAAAACCTGTAATGATTGCAAATTGAGTATGTCCCTCCTGAGGTCATGTTCGATACCCACAATATACATAGGGGTATTTACTTAGGATACCCGACTAAAAAGAAAGGATCTTTGAATTGGAGGAGGTCTTAGAGGTATCTTATACAACCTCCCACCTAATCTAGGAATCATTTCTATTTTTATCCTCTTCTAGAAAATCTTCTGAGCTCACTATCTCACCATGCACTCCATTGCATCTTTGGACTGCTCTTACTGTTAGAAAGTCAATCTGTCATGGATCCAAAATTGGCATCCTTGTAATGCATCCAATTGTTCATAGCTGTACCCTCTACAATTACAAAAAATAAGTCAAATCCTTCTTTCATTTGACAGACCTTCAAATGTGTGATGACAGTTGTCATGTTCTTCTTAAATTTTGTCTTCTCTAGTTGAATAAATATCTCTAGTTATTTCAACTGATTTCGATATGACATGCTTTCCAGACCTTTCAACATCATCATTGTCATCTGGACATACTCCAGTTTATCCATGTCCACCTTTAAACAACTATTATAGAAGACAGATTTAGAGAACACTTTTGTTCTGGAAATAACAGTGCCACATCTCCCCTCCGCCCAGATCACTGGCCCTGATTCAAGTGCAGACTCTGCAACTATCATAAAGGAAATCAACTCTTACGGAGATGTGACCCAGCAAATGCTTCTTCAGGGACTGTAGTCCCTGCCTTCTCAACTGTGTCAACTACTGAAGACTTCTCACCATCAAGTCCAAAGTAATGTCAAATGGCTCAACATCAGAAATGAATAGTTTTATCAGTGCAAATAACATCAATGAAGATGCTCTACCATCTACTCTGCCGTCGCACCCCAAAGACCATAAGACCTTTCCATCTGGCTTTCAGCTAAAACTTCCTATATGTGTTTTCCCCTCTCCCCATTCTATTAGAATGTGAGCTACTTTGAGGCAGGGACTGTCTTGGTTTTATCTTTGTATTCTCAGGGCTTAGCACAGTGTTTTGCTCATAGTAAAACACCAAATAAATGCTGTTTAATTCACTCAGTTTATTGATTACAAATCCATAGTCTATGATTTAAACTAAAAAGCATACAGATAGCTTGTAACACAGTGAACTAACATATTTTAGGAAGATTTTTGTGCAAAATAAATTTCTATATATTGAATTTTACCTTTCCAAGGGGGGAAATTTTTCTCAAAGAAACCTGGAGATGTGTTATCTGAAAAAAAAAAGTATAGGTGTCAAAATTTAAAAATAAGTCATTATTTCAAGTATGAAAGTATATGACCCCCACCCCCATATACCCTTTAGACCTCTTTGAAATGCTATTTAGTTTCTCCACAATAACTATTCAGTACTGCAATGCACTCTACAACCTGAAATGCAACATAAATGTGAGTTGTTATTACTTCGATAGATGTATGCCACCTGCGTCCTAGAAGTCTATTTCATTTGATTCAATAAATATTTTTAAAGCATATACTATATGCAAAATGCTAAATCAGGTGTTGGGGAAAATAAGAAACCTACCATTAGATAGGTCCCTTACCTTGCAGAAGTTATTGACACCCACCCTCCCACCCCATAAGAGGGTCAGTAGGGTACAATGGAGAGCATGTTCAACTTGAAGAGAGACCTAGATAGTCACAGGGGATCCTCGATGTTGTCTAATCCAACTCCCCTTACTTAACCCTGAGGAAACTGAGACCCACAGAGGTTAAGTGAATTGCCCAAGGCCACGTAAATATTAAATAGAAGTGGTATTTGAACGTAGGTCCTGTTACTCCAAACTCCATGCTCTTCCCACCCCATTACCTTGGATCAAATCCTGCTCTGAAAATTCATAAGCTGGATTAATATGAAAGTCACAACTTCTCTGAACCTCAGTTATAGATTTTACTCAGTGAAATGGGAATGATATCTGGATTACCTACCTCAGAGGGTTATTGTGAAGATCAATGAAAGAATGTTTTAAAAGTGCTATATAAATATCAGTTATTATTATCATTATGGGTGATATTGCTCATGTATGAATAAGAGTACAAAATGACATAAGTGCATAATAGAGTTATTAACAAAGATTAAAACTTACTGGAAGGCTCTTAGGGAGTAGTGATATTTAAGCTCATCCTTTAAGAATGGGCAAACTTTGTACAAAAAAAGATTGAAAGAGTGGCTAGAAACACTACTCTAATGATATAAAATATAAGAGGAAAGTAAGTGGAAGTAAAATAATCACCAATGTCCACACTTTAGATCAAGATAGATGTTAAGTTCTTTGGTATGGCAACCCCTCTATCATTTTGGAAAAAAAAATCCTTCATAAGACTGGTTGTGCAGAAAAAAAATCTTCAAATCTTTCTTCTAAGACCCCAGCGACCATGTTATTTGTAAGATGCACATGTAATAATGCCTTATATTTAAAATAATTATTTTGAGGAGCTCAAAGTACTTTACAAGCAGTTTTACTTATAATCAGATGTTTAGGGCACGTGGGATGAAAGATACTGTTAATAATTCTTTTGCTAATAAATAAACTAAGACACACAGAGGTTAAGAAATTGAAGAAGCAGCCTGTCACAATGAAAAGAATGTTTCATCTAATCAGAAAACACGAATTCAAGTTCTGGATCTGTGATTTATGACCTATATGACCTTGGACAAGTCACTTCCCAATGAGCTTCATTGTAAAATAAAGTGGTTGGAGTGGATGACCTCTAAGGTCCCTTTCAGTTCTAAGTCTATGATCCTATTTCTTGCTAATGCTATGATTAATTTGACAATTAATAATTTCTAAGACTATATTCAACTTTGTACAGGCTAGGGAGATAGTTACTATTCTTTCCCACAGGGCTAATAATGTAAATTTTTCATTTAAAAATCCTCAACTGCCAAGATCATGAAGTGAGAAAGGAAGAAAGAATTGGTTAAGCAAAAGGGCCAAGAAAGAAAACAGCAATTAAACACCTGAGCTTCAAAAGAATCAATTAAAAGAAGATTTAGTTGGTTATTGGGCTCATTTGGGGGGTGGGGGGAAGGCAGCTTAACCGCTTAGTCATAAAACATGATGGATAGAATTTTACCTCATCCCACTAACAGGAAAAAAAAGGTAATAGGAACTGCTTTGGGCATAACCAATGAGTTCATTTTCCCAGTCAGAGCTATTAATAGGCTGCTACCTCATGCAACTGCATTAACCAGATTCCTGAAATCTACAGGACACTCATTTGCTTGATAGCTCTTAGCTCTCACACTGTTTCTCAGACCTCATCACCTACAGTACAGCAATTACACATATTCATACACACACACAGTGATGTATTAAATGAAAAAAAATAAAATGAACAAAGAAGAACAGCATATTTATTTGAAGAGATGGGGTTAGTGGTTCATGTGTGTGCTTTCTTGTGTATATGCATCAACATGCACACATATAGGGTATTCATATCTATGTAAAGAGGAGACTTTTTGAGAGTTTATAGTATTATCTGTAAATTTTATAAACATAATAATATAATGTATAATAGATATATCATCTGCATTTTATATGCAGAAAATTATACAAGTATTATACTCTACACTCCCCCTCATTATCCTTTACATATATGCAGTTTACACATACATACAAAGAAGCCTGACCTATGATTTCATCTGGCACATAGGCACTTAATAAATGTTTATTGACTGACTGGTACAGAAACTCCCTTCACCGTTGTAGAGAAGCTTTAGAGAGTTGTATCAGGCACTGAAGGGTTAAATGGAGTGTTTTGACCATATGCATAAAAGGTAAGACTTGTTGTTCAGTCATTTTCAATAGTGTCTGAATCTTTGTGACCCCATTTGGGGTTTTCTTGGCAAAGCTACTGGAGTGGTTTGCCATTTCCTTCTCTATCTCATTTTACAGATGAGGAAACTGAGGCGAACAGGGTTAGGTGACTAGCCTAGGGTCACACATCTAGGAAATGTCTGAGACCAGATCTGAACTCAGGAAGATGAGTCTTCCTGACTCCAGGACCAGCACTGTATCCACTGCAACACCTAGTTGACCTTTATAAGGTAAGACTAGAGCCTGCATATTCCTGACTCCAGACCTAGCCACTAAATGACAACACCAATATTGACTCACATATAAAAATATGCACATGGAAATACCAGGAAATACTCAATTATGTCATATATACAGTACCCCTTCTTGGGCTATTTCACCAACTCACATTTAAATTGGTTGGCAGGTTCCCTTGAGAGTGGCAGACTACTACTCTCCTTAGAGCTCTAGGAGAAATGCTGATGGGATTGAATTTTCTAATACTACTGCTCAGGAGTCTTCACTGGAGTGGAGCCCAGTGATTATTAGTCAGACTTAATTAGTTTTTAAAAAGGGTATTCACTAAGCAGGTACATCAAGGGCAGTTGTTACAGAAATAATCCCCCAGCCAGCCATAGAGGCACACACCTGTAATCCCTGCATACAAAAGGAGGCTGAGGCCAGTTGCTTGAGTTCAGGAGTTCTGAATTGTACCAGAGCTGAAGTCAATTGAGTGTCCATAATACACCTGGCACCATTATGGTGAGCCCCTCAGAGGCAGGGTGGGTAGCCTGCCAGATTGCCTAAAAAAAAGCCAGCCTAGGTTGATTAGACCTGATTGATTTCTGAGTCAAGCAGCAATGGTATTGGGCCTGTGAGTGACCACTGAATTTCCAGCCAGGAGAAGACAGAAAAACTGCCTGGAAAGAAAGGAAAGAAGGAAGAGAAAGGAATGTAGGAAGGAAGAGGAGGGGAGGGGAGGAAAGAGTAAGGGAAGAAAAGGGAAAGGAAGGGAAGGAAAGGCAAAGGCAAAGGAAAGGGAAGGGGAAGGAAACAGAAAGGGGAAGGGGAAGGGGAAGAGGAAGGGGAAGGGGAAAGGAAAGGGAAAGGGAAAGGGAGAGAGAAGGGAAGGGAAAGGGGAAGGGAAGGCAAAGGTAAGGGAAAGGGAAGGAAAAGGGAAAGGGAAGGGAAAGGGAAAGGGAAAAGGAAGGAAAGGTAAAAGGAAAGGGAAAGGAAAGGGAAAGGGGAAGGGGTAAAGGAAAGGGAAAGGGAAGGGAAAGGGAAAGGGAAAGGGAAAAGGAAAGGGAAGGGAAAGGGAAAAGGAAAAGGAAAGGGAAAGGGAAGGGAAGGGAAAGGGAAGGGAAAGTGGAAGGGGAAGGGGAAGGGGAAGGGGAAGGAGAAGTGGAAGGGAAGGGAAGTGAAGGGAAGGCAAGTGAATCTCACACAAACTGAGGTCCCACTCTCCCCTTGTACATACACAATTACTGGGGAGAATGGACTCTAAGTTATAGTGAGGCATGCATATATGGAACATCTGTGTCAAAAGGGTAACTCACAACTCCTGATCATGGAAAGTCTCCCCCCACCCCACCCCCCCCACCCCCTTCATAGAATCCTTGTGTTCTTCTTAGGTATAACTCTCTGCTAGGCTCTCAGGGTTGCCATCATTTTAGAATCTTGAAGCTGCCTTTCCTCAGTATATCTAATCCTCGATATGTCTCTTGGTTTCTTATGCAGACACTGTCTTTAGCCACTGCTGCTCTGAGGATGCTGCTACCAACTCTGCTGACAGTGACATTCTAAAGTCAGGTTAAACCCTTTCAATACCATCTCTGGATATTCAGTTGTTGTTTCACCTATCCACCTATGTGCATTGTCTCCTACTAGATCAGTCTTCTAGGGACTTGATGAATGGGCAAGGAACCAGTGGGGAGGAGGGGGAGGGGGAAGGGTACTCTAATCGACCCTACAAGAGCGATTCTTTCTCAGGGGTCTGAGATTCCAAGCTCTTCAATTTGGAATCCTCTTGCACTTTATCTCTCAACTAGCTTGCTGTTTTAATATAGAGCTCAACAGGTATGATCTGATTTTCAGTAACCAATAACAAGATATTTTCTTGTAGTATCATCTGCCTTTATCCAATGACTCAAAATTCCTATGATCCTATCTTAAACTAAGGTTTATTTATCTCTAGTTTGCTTAGATTGAGTTATTCAGCTAAGATGTCTGGTCCTTCTGTGATTACACATTTTATATATGCATATAAATGGGAATATAGTATACTATAGACCCACAATGCCTATCATATGCACGAGATGCTACATGGTATATCATAAATGGATGGGAATGGGTGAATTTAATTCAGGTGATCACTACACATACTACTATGGGCAAGAATCCCTTAGAAGAAAGGCAGTAGCCCACATAGTCAATAAAAGAGTGAGAAAATCAGTAAAGGGGCATAATCTCAAAAATGACAGAATGATATCTGTTTGAATCCAAGGCAAACCATTAGACATCACAGTAATACAAGTCTATGCTCCAACCATTGATGCTGAAAAGGCCAAGACCTTTAACATCTTCTAAAAGTAATATCCAAAAAAAATCACATTAATAACAGTAAATTGGAATAGTAAAGTAGGAAATCAAAGATAATTGAAATAACAGGTAAGTTTGGTCTTGGAGTACAAAATGAAGCATGGCAGAGACTAAAAGAGTTTTGTCAAGTCACTAGTCATAGCAAACAGTTTTTCAACAGCCCAAAAGGCAATGCTACATACAGAAACCACCAGATATACACAGATATATACAGAAATCAGATTGATTATATACTTTGCAGCCAAAGGTGAAAAAGCTCTATATGATCAGTTAAAACAGTGCTGTTCAAAATGCAGCCAGAGTTGCATGACGCCCCCAGCCAGCCTACAAGCATAGAAATTTACATAAATGCTTTAGTAAATGAAGCCAAGCTACCACAGAGCTCTCACTACAATGGCAAATCAAAATATGTTGTCTATTGTTTCAATAAAAATCTAAGGTTAACGGGGCAGCTAGGTGGTGCAGTGAGTAGAGCACCAGCCCTGGAGTCAGGAGGACCTGAGTTCAAATCCAGCCTCAGACACTTGACACATGTCCTAGCTGTGTGACCTTGGGCAAGTCACTTAACCCCAATTGCCCTGTCAAAAAAAAAGAAAAAGAAAAAAATCTAAGGTTGGACAGCCCTGAGTTAAAACAAAACCTAGAGCTGACCATGGATCAGATCATGAGCTTTTTATTTCAAAATTCGGCCATAAATTGAAGAAAATCATTGGATCATGACCTAATTACCTCCCTTATGAATATGAAGTGGAAGTAATGATTTAAGGGACTAGATCTGGTAGATAGGTATATCTGGTAGGCTTTAAAAAATAGCTGAGAAAAGAAGAAAATTGAAATGGAAAGGAGAAAGGGAAAGATATGCCCAACTGAAAGCAGAATTCCAGAGACTAGCAATGAGAGAGAAGATTTTCTTTAAAAAGCAATGCAAAGAAATAGAAGGAAACAATAGAATGAGAAAGAAGGAATTTCTTCAAGAACACTATAGATGTCACGGGAATGTTGCATGCAAAAAAATAAGAAAACCTTATCTCTCCTTGCTATTCTCTGGAATTCTGCATTCAGAAGGAGAAAGAGAAGAACTGGAAGCAGTTTCAGATTTTATATTCTTGGGCCCAAAGATCACCGAAGACAGTGACTGCCGCCATGAAATTGAAAGATGTCTCCCCCTCAGAAGGAAAGCCATGGCAAATATAGATAGTGTACAAAAAACAGAGACATCACCTTGCTAACAAAGGTCAATACAGCGAAAGCTATGGTTTTTCCAATAACCACAAGGCTAGGAGAGCAGGACCATAAGGAAAGCCGAGCACTGCAGAATTATCACTTTCAGATTGTGGTGCTGGCGAAGACTTTTGAGAATCCCTTGGACAGCAAGGAGGTCAAATCCATCAATACTAAAAAGAAATTAATTCATATAATTCATTGGAAGGTGAAATGCTGAAGCTGAAGCTTAAATACTTGGCCACATAATGAGAAGGCAGGACCCACTGGAAAAGACCCTGATGGAAATACTGATGGCAAAAGGAGAAGGGGATGGCACAGGATGAGATGGATGGATAGTGTTATGGAAGCAACAAACATGAGCTTTTGATAGACTTTGGGAGACTGTAGAAGGTAGAAGGGACTGGCATGCTATGGTACATTGGGTAATGAAGAGTCAGACATGACTGAATGACTGAACAACAACAACATATAATATACATAACACTGTATGCCCTCAAATTAACTCTCCTTTGTAAGTATATTAATGACTGCAGGTTGTTACAAAATTATATATTAGTATTTGATATGGTCTGTAAAAAAAGGATCATTATACTAATATGGATATATATATATATTTAAACACTTCAAGATAGCCTTTTTCTTGTTTATAAGCACATCCTCCCCCCTCCCCCCCCACATGCTCACACAAAAACAAAATGCTACTTTTTTCCTACTATGGACATATAAGCTGATAAAAAAAAGATACAATGCTTCAAAAATAAGGGTTTTCTTCTTACTGCAGAAGCAATGGTGAAAAAAGATACTTGATTATTTTTTAAGTTTGCAACATTCTAGGGTAAGGATTGTTTGTTGTTGTTGTTGTTGCCTTTTTTCACACTGTTCCTTTGTTGATGGCTTTTTTTAAAAGTATCAAGCATTGCCTGCAGGTAATTCCATTTTCCAGACTCTTTTGCTTTTAGAGCGTTAGCCTTTGAAAACTAATAACCAAGCACATAAAAAGATGGGTTTTGGGGTAAATTAAGTAAACACTGAAGCCTCTGTCATCTCGTCAACCTAGAGAACTCTCTCCACCAGCTTGCTATATATCTTTTGTCTGTGACTCAGTAGTTAAGTCCTAGGAAGTTGCCTGAGGTGCATAGAGTGACTTAAGTGACTTGAACTGGGGTTACAAGGTTTAGTAAATGTTGGAAACAGAACACAAACCCAGGTATCTCCTGACTCAGAACCTACTCTTTCTACTTTGCCCTTCAAATTCTCCGACTGTAAAATGAAACAATTTAATGACCTTTAAAGTAATTTCTTCCAAAACACAGTTATCAGGAAACTGGTACAAAGGAGGAAGTTTAAAAGCAAGAAATTTCTAAATGACACTTAGACTTTGCCTAAATAGCAATACAATAGATGAAATGTTTTACTTGTTGGATGAAGACTGGTCACTTATCTAGTTAAAAGGATCAACTGTAAAAACCGATACAGGATAATAATTCTGGTAGGAAACCCCACATATCAGAGACAGGAGAACAATTAGAATGATGGTGCTGAGACAAGTGCAGCTTTCTTCATGAAGACAGGCTAGATCCTAAAATGCTGTGGGTATACTAGACAGTGGTTTGAGGTACTATACCAATGCTCCACAGAACACTAATGAAAAACCTTGTAGGGGCATTCATTAAATAACAGAAGAGAAATTTGGAAGTGACTTTACACACTAGCTCATTTTACAGATAAGGAAACTAAGACCCTGAGAGGGAAGATGAATTTCCCAAGATCACACAAGCAGTAGAAGAGTATGGACTGGAATTGAAGTTTTCTGACTGCCAGTTCAAAGCTTTTTCCTTTACAGCATCCTACAGGGATGCTTAATGATTTTTTTTTGGATGTGTGCCATTGGCATTTTGGTGAAGCATATAGACCATTCCCAGAATAACGTTTTAAACACACAAAATACACAAGATTACAAAGGAAACAAATTATATTAATGTTTAGCTGCCAGAAACATATGTATATTATGTATGTGTATGAAAATTCATAGAAACTCAACTTAAGAACCCCTAAATATTCTATATTTGTAATGAGTTGATGCATCTAACAAAATACACTTTAGTTACTCCTGTGCCTTAATTTATTCATGTGCACTACAGTAAAACCTCACTATTAAACTAGAGGATGATCTGTCTGAATAAAACTTTTTTTAAAGGGGGGAAATGTAGTTTTGTGCCCTTTTTAGCACTTAGAATATATCAAAACCATGGAATGTGGGTGGTAGTTCCCAGGCTTCTGTAATTTGGTAGATAGTTAAAGGATGGCTTCTGCTGATAAATATTTAACAATCAGCTCTCCAATAGAAAAACACACACATACACAAAAAATGTATGCATGACACACTTTTAAGTTCAATCCACCTTATTAACATTTTCTCCATCGTTTTCTTAAATCTAGACAACCAACAACATGATAAACCAAGCCCTGATTTTGTAGCATTTGCACTGAAAATTTAACAGTAGACTCTTATACAGAGGTACTGACCTGGCTGTAGCATGCCTCTGGAGGTAGATAGCTCCCAACTCACTTGTAACTTGGTAGAAATTGCCAGAGAATCTGAGAGGCTAATTAACTTGTTCAACACAGTCAAAAAGCTTAGTAAGTGTCAGAGGTGGCTCCTGGCCTCCACCTCTCATATGCCGTCCACTATTTTACCCTGCCTCTCAGGTCCAATCCTACTATGTGACAGTAAGGACTAGAGTCCAAGTTCTCTTGATTTCAAGGCCAGCTCTCTATCCCTTATGACATACTCCCTGTCTGTCAGTCATGTTGTTGTTGGATCTGATTTAATTTCTTACAAAGACTTATTTTAAAGCAGCACAATAATTATCTATGGTACAGCTCATAAGATCATAGGATTGAGAAGTGAAAAGGACTTCAAAGGTTATCTACCCCCTTATTTTACAAATAGGAAATTAAGACCCAGGGAGGTTATGATTTTTAATGGTGTGAATCAAAATAAGTAAATGAACACATATACACACAAATGAATATAAGCTATCATGAGAGTATTATTTGCAAGGTTGGATCTCTGAAATTCAAAGATGGTACTTTTAATTCTCTCATCGAGTCAATATATCAATATGTTTACTGTAGGGGGAAAAGGCATGCCTTATTTTTCTCAAAATTACAAATGGAGTGTGAATTGGTTATGAAAATATGTTCATGGGTCTAATCCAATCATTTTCCCATAAGCAAAACAATGATAGACACATTTTTATTCTATTAAAATTAGCTATTCAAGATGGACCACTATTCTGGAAAACCAAATTTTCTGGCTTTGCTATCTTAAAACTCCTTTCAAATAGTTTGTCACTGCTTCTGTTGCTGACATCTGTTTTTCATGGATAACTACTGTGACTGAATGAAGCGTTCGAGGTCTCAATCATGTTCCAATTTCTTTTCCAAAAATGTTAGACTCTCTTCTCTTACAAAGTTTTGTGTGTGTGTATACGTATATACACGTACATAAAAATAAGCATAAATATGAATGTTTGCATAATATGTATATATACATGTATACATACATGCACTTGGAATCACAGTACTGTGTACATACATATGTATAAGTATATTTTATATATAGTATATGTACATTTTTATAAATTATGTATATTTCCTTTTCTCAATTGATCAATGTCTTCTATGACTACTAACCCGAACTCTTTGCTTGAGATCTATCACAAAATATAGCACTAATTAATTTTTCCTTAATTTATCTTTTGTAGCCTGTATCATAGGAAAGAATTTGACACCTTCATAGGCACAAGCATACAACCAGTATATGCTTACCACCCCCAAACTCTTGTAACATGGTTACTTCGAGCAAAGATTCATCAAGGAGCATCATTTAGCTGTCTTTATCATGTTTTTTTTTTTTTGCACAACCACATTCCCATGCAGTTCATTGCCTTCATCTTTTTTTTTTTTAATGCAACTAATAAAATAACTTACTTTTCCTTCTGTTTCTTAATTTAAATAAGCATGGTCCTGACTTCCGTTTCTTTAGTGGACAATAGAGCAGTGTAAATATACTAAAGCAATACCCATTTTCAAATTAGCAGTGATTTTTACTGTAGCCTAAGGAAGACAAATAAGTATTTAACTCTGCCACAATTCAGCAGAGCTTTTCTTTGTACCTCAAATGTTATGTGGACCAGTACTCTGCATGAAAACAATACAGTTTAGCTAAAATGTTTCGAAGCCTCTAACTAGAGTGTGAATTTATCATGATCTACAGGGGGGCTAGATTAAACCATCCTCTCCACACTCCTGTGGAGTTCCCAATAACTGGGAAATCTGTGAGTTGCAGAGAAAAACAAGATACCCCAGCATCCTCCAGTGAGTGAAGATGAATTTTCACACGCTGCCTTGGATTCTATAGAACCTGAATCTCGAGGTCATACAGTAGGAATTACTGTAAATCCTTTTTGGTCAAGCTGTCTCTGTAAAGGGAAACAGATGTATAGTCACACCAAGGTTTAAATTGAGTTGAATATCAAAATTCTTAAATTCAATGTATTTTATTGGGGGGGGGGAGATTAATGCAAGAGAGCTCTGGTACCTTGTTTTGTTTTTAATTCTAATATAGCCTTGAGTAATACAGTCTAATTAACATGGCATGATTTTAGTGTGACCTCCTGAGGTAAATGTTTTGAACTGAGCCAGAAGCATTTGATTACTGCTAGAGACAGTATTCAAAGGCTTTATTCTTATTCTGGTAAGTTGTCTCTAAGGCCAGAAGGATTTGAGAAGATAGAGATGGGTCTTATGCCTGAGAAGTCTTTGTAAGATAAATGGAAAGCTATGTTTTTTTCCCTTAAATAACATACTTTCATAGGTAGATAAGAGTCTCAATATTTATAATAGCTGATATTTACATAAGGATTATAAAGTGATATATGTAACTCAATTTGATCCTCAGGACAAGCCTGTGCTGTAGTTGCAATTGTCATGCCCATTTTAAAGATAAAGAAGCTGAGGCTCAGAGAAACGAAATGACTGTCCATGGTCAGACAGCTAGTAAATTGTCAGAGACAATCTTCAAACCGAAAGAAACAAGCATGAAACAGTGAAAAGAGGATTGATTGGGTTCTAGAATCAGAATCAGTGCAAATTCCCTCTGATTCTACCTGTTGGATTTTGGACAAATAGTTTATCTTCCCCGGATTTCAGTATCCTCATCTGCAAAATGAAGGAGATGGACTAAATGACTATTGATGCCCCTCTGGTGTCTAGATCTATGATCTACTCTCCCATGACCCCAAGCCAGTACACCAGACTGTCTCAGTAATGTGTATACATACATACATTATCTCCTTTGAACTTCACAATAATTCTTCAAGGATCCACAAATATATGGATAACCCCTCCAAACTTTTTCATAACAAAAAAGTAATCACCTATCTGACAAAAAGATATTTTTCTGGCTCCGCTGCATTGGTTCTTGGATCCATGGCCATTTTGTCCATTACTGACCAATACCTGCCTTCTCTGCTTTAGAATAGGTCAGAGCTTATGTCACTGGCATGACCTTTGGGAACCTAGTGATACTTCCCTGCTACAAAAGGACAAGAGAGGAATTCAAAGGAATAACATTACAGAAATCGAAAATATTAAAAATATCAAATTTTAGAAATGGAAGAAAATATTCTGGTATGTTCTGCCTTTCAAAGTGATGGACAAAACTGATTTCAATGGACTGCTTCATAATCTATAGGTCCTATTCCTTTTTTTTTTTTGATTTGATAGACACTGCCCAACCCCCATACTGCACACAATAACTACCCCACAATAAAACCTATTCAGTCGGAGATCGGGTGGGAATACTCCTTCGTCTCTGGTTTATATTATTCAGCTTTTTTTTTTTTTAAAGTGAGTTACCAGGAGAAAGACTACCTTTTTGTCAATTAGTGATGCTTAGTTTTGTGTGTGCTCATATCCGTATGTGTGCATGTGTGCGTGTGTGCGTGCGTGCGTGCGTGCGTGCGTGCGTGTGTGTGTGTGTGTGTGTGAGAGAGAGAGAGAGAGAGAGAGAGAGAGAGAGAGAGAGAGAGAAAGAGAGAGAAGATATTAGATGAAGAATGGAAGGGGGTGGGGGCCACTGTTCGCTACTGTCATGACACAACAACCCCGATCTGGGGGAGAAGCAGCATCTCTTCTCTTCAGCCAGATTGGATGGGAGTGACTGATCTGGAGAAAAACCGTCTTACCCGTTACTCAAACCTCTGATTTTAGGGGCAAAGCAAAACAAAGCAAAAAAAAAAAAAAGCCACCAAATACGATCTAGAATAAAAACGAGGCGAAATAGGACCAAACAGATAATATGCAAACGGAGGAAGGAAAATACAGCCTCTTGGGCTTTGAATTGATTTTTTTTCCTTGCCTTGAGAAAAAGGGGGGGATGGGGGGAGAGCCCCACGTGTCTTCGAAAAGCTTGTAGAGTTAAAGCGCCACCTTCAGTTGTGTAGATGCGGAGAAAGCCGATGTCCACCAGAATACAGCAATGCCGCTGGGAAAGCTGAAGTCACCCAGCCTGATGCTACCAGGCAAATGGAAATCAAAGAATCTAGTCTCTGAGATTTTACACCCACCATCTCGAAGCCTCCGCCTTCGTCGCACTTCCCCTACCCCCCTTAACAGAATGCGTGCTAGGGGAGAGGGTGTTGAAGGACAAGAAGCCAAAAAGGGGGATTCAGATGGAGGGCAGAAATTTTTCAGTGACCTGGGTACAATAGGCTAGATGGTTCTAGCGTGGGGGTAATATCTCTAGTTGTGACCGCCTTAGTGTATCCACCTTCGCGAGTAGCCCATAGAGAATGGAGACATACGCCTCGGTGGCAAGGAGAGAGAACGCATAGATGCATAACAGACGCATATATTTTAAAATAACACATTTCTAGACATGCTTTTTCCCCACCTCCAGCTTTCCAATGAAGCCCCGCAGGCGGGGCAAAGGGGGAGGAGAAGGGGAGTTAATAAAGGGAGCTGGGCGGAGCTGACAGCCGACGATTGGCTGGCCCAGGGAGTGATGTCACCCATATGACACCCTGATAACTAGTTGGGAGAGAGCCCTCAACTTTTTGCAGAAGGAGTGCGCGCGCCCGGGAGTACTTGGGGTCCGGCGGTTGCGGCAGGGAGCGCTTTCAAGCCGGAGCAAGACGGGTCCTGCGCTGCCGCCGCCGCCGCCGCCGCCGCTGCCTGTCTCTGGCCGGAATTCTCGCTGCCGCTGCCGCCGCCACCGCCACCACCACCACCTCCGCCGAGACCGCAGCGGGTAGCAGCAGCCTAAGCCGCCGCAGCCGTTGTGTGCAGCTGGAGGAGGAAGGGGGTGGGGGGGAGGGGGGAGAAGAAAAAGGGGGTACGGAGGACTTTGCAACTTGCCTGGGGAGGTGGGGGGGTGGGTGGGTGGGAGGGGGAGGGGGCTTGCCGCACAAGAGAAAGTTGCTTTGGATTTTAACGCAACGCACAACGCCCGACCATGGTGCAGCAGGCAGATAGCCTGGAAAGTGAGGTCAACCTGCCCCGGGAGGCGATGGACACGGAGGAGGGTGAATTCATGGCTTGTAGCCCGGTGGCCCTGGATGAAAGCGACCCAGACTGGTGCAAAACGGCATCGGGCCACATTAAGAGGCCGATGAATGCTTTCATGGTGTGGTCTAAAATCGAGAGGAGAAAAATCATGGAGCAATCCCCAGACATGCACAACGCGGAGATTTCCAAGAGACTGGGGAAGCGGTGGAAAATGCTGAAAGACAGCGAGAAGATCCCCTTTATTCGGGAAGCGGAGAGGCTGCGGCTGAAGCACATGGCTGATTACCCCGACTACAAGTACAGGCCCAGGAAAAAGCCCAAAATGGACCCTTCGTCTAAACCTAACGCTAGCCAAAGCCCTGAGAAAAGTGCTGGCGGGGGCAGCAGTGGAGGGGGAAGCGGCAGCGGGGGCGGCGGCGGCGGCAGCAGCAAGAACTCCAAGAGCTCCAGCAAGAAATGTAGCAAACTGAAGACCTCTTCATCCTCCTCTTCGACCTCGTCCTCGTCCACATCCTGCCCCAAGCCTGGAGCGGGTAAAGCAGCTCACCACGGGGACTACGCAGGCGAGGACTTGGTGTTTGGCACCCTCAAAGTGAATGGCGCTGGAGGCGGTGGCGGCTGCAGCAAAACGGTCAAATGCGTCTTCATGGACGATGAGGATGAGGACGAGGAGGATGAGGACGACCTTCAACTGCGGATCAAGCAGGAGCCAGAGGAAGAGGACGAGGAGCATCCAGGGCGGCAGCAGCAGCAACAGCAGCAAGCCCAGCAGCTGCTCCGGCGCTACAGCGTCGCCAAAGTGCCCGCCAGCCCCACGCTGAGCAGCTCGGCGGAATCCACCGAGGGGGCCAGTTTGTACGAGGAGGTGCGGGCCGGCGCGACCTCCGCCGGGGTCCACGGCGGGGGCGGCAGCGCCAGTCGCCTCTACTACAGCTTCAAAAACATCACCAAGCAAAGCGCCCAGCAGCTGCAGCAGCCCAGTCTGTCCCCAGCTTCCTCGCGCTCTGTCTCCACCTCCTCCTCCTCCAGTTCCAGTTCTAGCAGCAGTGAGGAGGCTGATGACCTGATGTTCGATCTGAGCTTGAATTTCTCCCAAAATCCCCACTCGGCGACCGAGCAGCAGCTGGGGGGCGGCTCAGCGGCGGGGAATCTATCCCTGTCCCTGGTGGATAAAGATTTGGATTCGTTCAGCGAGGGCAGCTTGGGCTCCCACTTTGAGTTCCCCGACTACTGTACCCCGGAGCTGAGCGAGATGATCGCGGGGGACTGGCTGGAGGCGAACTTTTCCGACTTGGTGTTCACATATTGAAAAGGGGGGGGAGGGGGCACCTCTGTCTCTCCCTCAACCAGTAGTGCGGAGCAGGGTTCGCGAGGAAATCGTGATGATGATGAGAATAATGATGATGGTGATGGGGAAAGAGAAGATGCTCATGATGTTGATATGATGATGACGCAAAGAAATTGGAAAAGCTGATAAAAAAAATTGGTGGAGTTTAAGAGAAATGAGTAGTTTTTGGTTATTTTTTTCCTGTCTTTTATTTTTTAAATTCTTTCCCCCTCCCCCCTCCCCTATCATGTCTCAAGGTAGTTGCAAACCCAGCCTGGAGTTGTGATTTCCCCCACCCACCCCAAAATGTGTATTTTTTTTTTGTTTCCTTTTTTTCCCTGAAATTGGTGATCGCAACAAAGGCGTAAGGGACTGGGGGCGGGAGTAGGGGGAGGGGGAAACGCTCCGGAAGGCGCTGTTTGAAGCTTGTCGGTCTTTGATTGAAGTCTGGAAGACGGTCTGCAAAGAAGCCTTTTGGCCGCGCAACTGTTACTCAAGGGGGTTTGTGGATTTTTTTTTTTCTTTCCTGAGAGATCTTACAGAACTGTTGATTTAAAAAAAAAACGAAAGGGACCATTGCAACTTTTTATTATTATTATTATTATTTTGGAGGGAGAAAACTGATGTCTTCTATGCATCCGATTCTTAACAAAACTGCAGGGAGCTTGAAAAAATACAGACTGTACAAACGCTTACAAAAAAAAAAACTGTGAACTGACTTAAGATCAGAGTTTACTTTTCAGATCAAATTGTTTATGGGTTTTACAAATGTGATTTCTACTTGCCAACCTTTTTTTTGTAACTTGTTCCCTTATACCTCCTTGATTGAATACCAGACAGCCTAGACCTCAGTACAAAAGGTATTGAAACATTTTTGATACATAACAGACCTCAGTCTTTTTTAAAAATTAATATATTTTCAGGCGTATTTTTGTACAGTGAAAAGGGAACATTCTTGCTGTGTTTTTTCAGTAAGACTTTCAGGCACTTCTTCCCTTTTGATTTCTTTTTTTTTTTCCTCTGTTTTTAGCATGCAAGTATGTTGGTACGTTATGTCCTGGTTTTAAAAGGATTAAAATTTTTAAATAATCCTTGCATCTAAAGGCCTTGTGGTTTTAAAAAAAAAACTTTTTTGTACAGCTATAGTTCAGATTTGTTCAATATTTGTAGGTAAAGATTTATTGAAAATGGTGATATAGACCTCAGAGCTGTTACCTTAGTTTAAAGATTGTATATGTACTGTATTATAGTAGGTCTTTATGTATCTCATACGCTGTGATATGTGGATGGGGCCCCAGATGGAAGGTATGAAACTGGATTCTCGATTTTTAGCAAAAAAAAAAGGCACATAGTAAAAGAAAGTTTCTCATTTTGTGCAATATAATCTAAATAAAGTACAGACCATCTGCACATTTTGTAGCAAAAGATGGCAAAGCAGACTCATGCACTGTCAACATCCTTGCCTGTTTTTTTTATGCTGAAAGTCTGTATCTTGACAATTTTAATAAATCAGCTGGAACTGATAGAAACTCGTATCGCCAATAGTCTCTATGGAAGTGAAGCTGGAGAGTGTCACGTATTGTCCGCCCCTAACTCGCGAAGAGAAGCAGAGATCTAGAGAGGTGGCTCTGTGCTTGTAGAGAACCCTGGGGAGGGAAAGGAAGGGGGAGGGAGCGGCGAGGGCTATACATTTTTGATGATGGTACAGACTTAAAATGCTAAATTGACGAGAGAGAATAATATCCGGGTTTCTTTATCATCTTCCTTCGGCTACTTATTAGAAAATGACCTAGTAGTATTCTTTATCTCCCTCTCCCCGCCTCCCTTTTCTCACCTCTTTCCCATTCTCCTTTTTCTCTCCGCTCTCCCGCCTTCTCCCCCCTCCCCAGACCCATCCAACCCAAGTGCACCCGAGGCTCTGAAAAATGGCGGGGGAGGGGCGAATTTTGAGCGGACTCGATTTGTGCACGTTATTTTGATCTTATCTGCGCATTAGGATGTATGTATTTTTCTTGGGGCCGGAGGGAGCGAGGGACGCGTTCCTTGACTTCCCGAGGTTTGTTAAGTGGGGGGTGGGGGGTAGAGCTGGCTGTGGGGATTTAGTCTGGGCGCGCAGCAATTTACCTGCCCTCCACTCGCGCTGCCTCCCGCAGGCTTGCCCGCCAGGGTGGGGCGCTCAGTTTGCAGTTTATTTTTTTCCCCTGCAAAGGGACGTGGGTGCCGGCGGGATCCGCTTATTGCAGTTCTTTGCCTGTGGGGCGGTGGTGGTGGTTGGTGGTGGTGGTGGTGGGGAGGGAAGGGAAGGGAAAGCATTTTCTAGGTGTCCGGTTCTTTTATCGTCTCCTAGGGCCCAGGGTTGGGAAGGCGGCTAGGAGCGGAGCTGGGGCGGGGGAGGGAGGGAGGTGGGGTGCGGTGGGGAGGTAGCCTGATCCCAGGCTCGGCCCTTAAAATGGAGGGGAGGTGGAATGTGCCCAAGCGCTCTTGGGAGATGGAGGGGGTGTGGCTGTGGCCCGTAGCGGGCGCGCATCCTGGGGTCTTGGTGCATTTGCTGGAGCCTGGATTAGACCGGGCAGCGTTGAGCTAGGCAGAGGAGGAAAGAGGAATTAAGGAAGAAGGATGAATGCGAAAAGCATTGGAATCTGAAATCAGTAGAGAACGGCCGCCGTTTATTTAGAACCAGCCACCAAATGTCTCTACACAGCTGTATCTTTGGAGGGTTGGAGAGAGAGGGTTAGTGTTCTGGGTAAGAAGAGGAGGCCTTCAGGGAAGGAGACTATGGATGAGGAATTTCAGTGGCTATCGGCCTGGGGAGGGGGAAAGCTAGGGCCAGAAACCAAACCAGCTCCTCCCTCTTTTTCCACTCCCTGCTTAGAATTTTCAAAAAGGCAGGAGGGATATTACTCCTGATGTAAGGCTGGGCCGCCTCCTTCTTCCCTCCTTCCTTTGGAGCATCCATCCTGCTTCAGGGGATGGATGCGTTGGGCTAACCATTTGCTCTAAGGGGTGGGGCTGCCGGGAGGGGGGGGGGGGTTCGCGACAGTTTGTGCGTTGGCTGTGAGGTGGAGTAAACGGAGGAGAAAAAAACATATAGGAAAAAGGGGAGATAAACTCCCCAGACCTGTGCTGGAGGCGTGGAGGTTCTGGTAGGAGGAAGGAGCTTGCCTGTGGCTCCTAACTCCCCCCTTCCCCCCCCAAGGGAACCGACCTTCGGGGCCCCGGAGGGGAGGGTGATAACGGAGGACGTGGAGGGAAGGAGATTTGCTTAAGTCTGTTCTCTCTTTTAAAAAAAAAATTAGGCAGATTCCTTTATTTCTGTGAACCTAGGGAAAAACCGTTTCTTCTCTGGATATTTGCATTTGTGTCTCTGGGAAGAATGGGGGAGGGCAGGAGGAGCTGCATCTCGGATGCGATTTTTTTCTTTTTCCTCCCTCCCCATCACCTTTGCTCTGTCCTTGCTTTGGTTAAGGGGACCTGCGTGGCCCGCCCAGCTCTCCGCTCAGCTTTCCGCAGCCCACATGGCAAACTGCAGCCGGAGGACCGGGGCAGGGAAGGTTGGCTATGATTTTTTTCTTTCTTTCTTAGACCTAAGTCTCTGCTTCTGGGGCTGCACCCTGACTGACCACCCCTTAGCTCTTGGGGTTTGGGGTGGGCAGGGCCTTCGTTAGAAATAGATACTTGGTCCACCAGGGGCTGCTTGGCTCCTCCCGCTTTTTCTTGATGGCTGTGTTTTCGGGAGGACTGCATGAGCAAAGACTAGGTCTCTGCATAGCTAAACCTACCAGTGCTGTGCCTCAAGCTCTGATGATTTGAATAAGGGAAATTTTAAACGATTTTTTGAAACCCAGTGCAACATCCTTCATCCTAAGAGAAGGTTTTCTTTTTTAAAAATTTAAAAAATCATTCCAAAATGTGTCTCCTTCCAGGTTTATTGAAACTTGGCTAGACTAAATAGAGGCGTCCAAATCCAACCAGGAGCTGCTATACCAAAGGGGCTTCGCTTCCCCCCCCCCCCCCCCCCCCGTGCTTTACAGTCGGTGTTGTGTGCTGGCCTCTCTCGCGCCCCTCCTCCATCTCTCACCCTCCATTCCCCTGGGAGGAGCAGGGAGGAAAAAAAAAAGATTCCCTCCATTTCCCTTCCTCGTAGATTTTCTTTCTATGAGCCGTCAGAGTTCAGTAGTATACACGGAAGAAGAAAAGACTGATAGTGTGAACATGGTTCTCAAGATAGAACTGTATTTCTTAAAATGTTTACTTTTTTTTTTTTTTTTTTTTTTTTTTGCCAAATGATAGACTAATGTAGTCATTGGTCAGTCCACAAGTAAATGAGCCAGCGGTTTACAATGACAATTCACTGTGCTGGTAATTTTTAGTGGCAGTCCCACTGCTACAGTTTTAAACTCTTGCTGAAAACAGGAATCCTGCATCCAAATTTGTAAGGCATATGAAATGTAATATTTTGAACCAATACATTGCATGTATTTTAGATTTCAAACAAAGATGACTCTAGGATTTTTCTGTGGTGAAATATCTGCTCTAAATTAGTGAAGTAAATAATTTGCTCTCATTATCAAAAAAGGGAGGGGGGGAGGCATACTCATTGTTCTAAATAAAAGCTGTTTTATCCTAAGTTCTTGCTAGTAAACTTAGAAATACTATATTGGAAATCCAAATCATGGTCAGCTAGAGCTCAGGACAGAGCCATGTGAGGCACATGTGAGCCCTATTAACTACTATTAGATGATACTGTTTTGATGATTGCATTGTGAAAAATCATTCTTAATTCTTTTCTGAATGTCTAAAACATAAGTACGACTAATAAGGTATCCTTAGCACTGGATAGTTTTCAATAAAAGTTTCTTGTATTTTCATTTTTTTGGTCTCATACATTATAAGTCATTTTTTTTCCAACTAAGCATTGACAAAGTAGGTTAAAATCTTAACATTTATTTCTCCTGAGGGGGTGTGTGTGGGGGGGGTGGGAAATGTATACTGGAGTGCACTGCAGTCTAGCCAATGGGTGTCCTGCTGTTTATAACTAGTTCACAGATTATGATGATGGCATTGCTTGACCAGGTTTCCATCTTTAAAACAAAAAACTGAGCCAGAATTCTCTTAGTGATTCTTTAAATTGTTGCTAGAGGATGTGTGGAAGTATTAATCCAGTCCTTTCCCTCTGATATGCATCCCCTTTATTAAAAAAAAATAAAGGCAGTTTACTTAAAGACTGTGCTTTGAAAAGAATTTGTAACTTAAGAATGGCTGTGGTCAGAGGGTGAATTATTAGTATGATGATTCTTGTCTAACTAGGGGAAAAATGACTCTTGGAGGAGATGTTCTGTTTAATATTAATCAAGGGGAAGTGATTTAAAGATGCATGCATGGCAGAGTCAGGTAAAATTTTATTGTTTTTCAGTAAAAGGAAACAATACTGTCAAAAGATTGGAGTTTGCCTTTTTCTTGCTTTGGGGAGGAAATTGTGTGTGTGTATACATATATATGCATATGTATACATACGCACACATATATATATATATATATATATATACATATATACACTGAACATTTTTATATCAGGTACAGTACAAGAAAATCTGTTGGTTATTTCCCCCTATTTTAGAATTTATTTTTTTTTGTCCAGTAAAACTGATGGTTGAAGCAGATAACTTGATCAATTTTAAAGTTGTCACTCAACTTGACTGTTTGGTCAATTTCAACATTTTTATTTACTGGTCACAGATATGATTAATGAAATATATGTGTATATATTATGAAGTTTTAATTTTGTGCATATGTAATACTATTAACTATTTGGAGAGGGCTTTTTATTTTGCTCTCCCATTTGTAGTACCTTTATAACCTGTTTCCACTGGTTCCCCTGATTTTAACAGGTACCTTGGTGTTAATGCTTCTCCATGGTACATATAAACTCTTTTTTTTCTTAAAGTAGAAAGTTGAAAGCAATTTACTGAGTAATTCATCATTTTATCTGTAAAAGAGCAGTTTTCTTTAGTACAGCATCAGGGAAGGTTTCCAATATATGTCTTTAGTCCCCAGTTTTAGAAAACATCCATTAAGAATCTGAGTTTCCAATGTCCCTTGTCCAGCCCGAGCCCCTTGAGAAAAATAAGACTGAGCCTTATAGATCCAAACCAGGAATTTAGCAACTATCTCCATAGAAAAAAATTATTTCAATGTTTTGTTCATAGTCAGTTCATTTTTTTTAATCTTGATTATTCCTCACAAGTCATTCAGTTTCTTCCACCCACATTCCCTTCACATTTGATGACCTGACAGATTCTGCTATTTGATGTCAACTAAGTTCTTTTCCTAGAGTCAGCCCTAGTCTTCAATCATCATAGAGATCAAAAGGAGATTCTTTAGATTGGGCTCTCTTCCATTTTACTTACTTCAGGCCTTTCCTTTGAATGCTAGTATCTTTTCCCTTTTTTCTCCATTGTAGCCTGATTTTTTTTAACACTACCTATATCAATTAGCTGCCTAATTAGTTTTATCTACTTTATGTGGATGCAGTGAGTTTGTAAGAGAATTTCACAAGCAAGTAGTTTTTTAGTGAACTTAAAGTAAACAGAATTTTAAAGGAGACCTATTTTTATACTCAATAGAAGCACAAAGGTGCAGAAAATGTAAAATGACTTACAAAAGGGAAACAAAAGTTCATAATATTCCATGTATAAAAGTAATAATTTTATTGGGTAGAGATACTCTGAAAAGATCCAATACCTCTGCCAGTGCAAAGAAAGGAATATTTTAAATGTTCTTAGAAAGTTTTGATTGACTGCAATTGCAAATGAATGGCTTCTCTATAAAGCAAGGCAAACCACTAAAGCAATAGGATCGGGTTGGGTTGAGTGGTTTTCAATGAGAAAAAAAGATCAACTTTAGCAAACCTGGAAGTGCAAAGGTGGAGGCTCCAGTCTTATTGTTTGATCAAACTTCTTTTTTGTAGTCACTTAAACCTGGATTTTCCATGCTGTGAAGACTGACAGAATAAAGCAATATGACAAAAACTGCTAAAGTGTGTGAAAAAAAAAATTACTCCAGGGTCCTGAAGTGATTTTCCATCTGACTATTCCATTATTCCAATGTCCACATAACAATAACAACAAAAAAAGACAAAAAACCGTAAAATACAACCATAGGAAATTTGATCAAAAAATAATGACACAGGACCCTCTGTCACAAACTTATTTTCTTTTTTCATTAAGCTTATGTCCAAAAACAACTTTCCTCATCCCTTGATTCACACAGGGAGAAAAAACAAAACATGCCATTATTAATTAATTTGTGATTCTATCTATTTTTATTCTTGTACATATATTGTGGGTTTGGAGTCTCTACTTTAGATCTGTGACACTTTTTTTTAAATAGGCTGTTTTAAAACTGAGGCCTCTTTTTCCTGTGTGGTACTCTGAAATGCTGTGTGGTGACTGGGCAGGAGCATCTGATGTTTTAAAGCAGTTTTTCAGCATGACACTTTAAAAAAAATGTAATTTCCAAGGTCACGTGAAATTTACTTTCATAGCCACTCTAGGTCTAGGAGCGGAAAAGCTGAAAAATACTTTTGTTTAGAAGTCTGAGTGGTTTGTGGGGGGGAAACCTTTTTAGGTTTTGCATGCCAGTGCATGGCCTATTGCTGTGAAACAGAGAGAGGGTAAAGCTGCCTAAGGCAATGCACTGGAGGAAGAAATGTTTAATAGCACTAGGGAAAAAAAAAGATAATGCATGGCAAAGTTTTGTCTTCTAGTAGACTATATAGCATGCAGAGTTTAGTGTGTGTTAAAACAGTGTATGACATTGCTGTATCAAAGTTGTAAAATTAAGCATTATTTATTGAAAACTATGTATTTTTTTGTAAAAACCTGATCACATAGAGAATATCACAGTGGCTTGTGCTAGTGCTCCAATCTTTAACCAGCTTCTTTCCTACCGTACTTGGTATGCAGTGTTAATGCTCAGGGTTGAAAATCGTACACTCCAATGTCTCTTTGGCAAGAATTTTTAAACAGAGGAATACATTTGTTCAAAAGACTCTAATAAAATTGTGTGATCAATCTGCACTTGTGGTTTTTATGTGCATTTTTTCCAGTTTTGCATTTGGTAACTACTGTTTAATTCCTCAAGTGTTGTCTCCAAACTGATGTTACTGACAGGCTTTGTAAGTGCTGTGTCTCTCAAAACAAACATGGCTGCCAGCCTTGAGGTGAGGTCCTGAATGCTGTCCTGGGCATATGTGATAGATAGATCTTGAAATGGAATAATCATGGTAATTTCTCACTATGTTTTTTTGGCAAACATAATGAACAAACGCATAGGCAAACTATAGAAGTGTAGATTATGATGGAGATTTTTTTTCAGACAATGTTTAAAGTAGAAAATGAAGGAAAAATATCAGGGGCAGTTGCTGCTATTGAATTCAATGCCAGCAAACTCCATTTCTCTGTGTCTTTTTTCTATAAACAATTTACAGTGTAAATGTATTTTGACATAGAAATCATTCTGTATTAAGATTCTTGATATAAAATGCTTTTATGAAAGCCTGTAAGTGATTCTTGGAATATTATAATAAGATTTTTTTAAAAATGTGTTTACATGGTGAGTGTTTGTTGTATATTAAATTTGGTTTTGTAGAAACGTTTGTGTTGTATTGTCACAAATTTCAAAGTGCACATTGACACAACCCCCAGAAACACTTTTAGACTCTTGGGCAAGTATTTGCAATGTTTCCTTACACACCAAAGAACAAATTTAATACTTGTCTTCTAAGGCAAATTTTGTTTAATTATGTTCTAACTTCAGAGTTTCAGCTATATACCTTAATATTTCAGGGTCTATTTTACCTCCATAGGATTTGTTTTTGAAGCTTTTGAATAACATTTAAAATAGCCCCTTTTTATCCTCCAGGTTTCATGTGACAAAAAAGCCTTACATTGATCCCCTTCACCTCTCATCCCATCCCATCTCCAGCATTGGCAGTGACAGCTTTTACATTAATGAATGGAATGATTTGCTTTTTAGTAATACCTTGTTTTGATGGGGAAAAATGTATTAATTCATTAGTTAAATGCATTTGAAAACAGAAGAGTCAATAAATATTTGTTGGATAAATGAATTAAACCACTTAGTCTTGGTCGTATACATACACACACACTTATATACATGTATACACACACACATATACACGTGTGCATGTATAACGCAAACACATATTTTGATGTTCTCAAAGTAAATCTCTTTTCACTGAGATCACTGATATGGTTCTTCACTTTTAAAACATTGCTCTCTAGAATTGAATAAAATTAAAATTTGGAAACCTCACAAATTTCGTATTCAAATACTATTGTGTCATGACTGCTTAGCTGTAGACTTGGATGCTACATTAATGTAACAATAACATTCCTCCTTGTTTCCATATGATATTAAACATGTATACATGAAAAATTGCATTATTAAATCATCAAAATTGCTAAGAAACATTTAAAGACCAAAGTTATTGCTAGTACAACTCTGTATTATATAGACATTTTAGAATCTGAACCATTTTATAGTATAATATTAATATCAACCACACAGATTTTATTTACTATATATAAAAGGATGGATTAAATATCATTAAATTATAAAACCATTGTATTTACTTCTAGTGCCCTATGATTACAAGTTATAGAATACCTTATTGATATGTCATTTGCTGTTTAGGTCTAACAAAGTGACAGACATGTTATTACACTGCAGCAAAAATGTCCACTTATACAATGGTCTGCTAAGAATCTTAGTCTTCCGAAGTTTAAGTGGAATTTCTTATGCAATGTGTTCCAGTGTCCTGAATGGAATGTTCATATACTACAGGATGTGACATATGCATCTTTAAGTGAACAGTGTATGCATTTAGAGAACACTTCCTCTTGTTCTGTTATTTAATAACAACATATGAAATATAATAACTATACTGATGAAGATCATAGACTTTCAAATTAATGTATTAAAGGAAAATGTTTCTACTTGAGATATGGTATTTATACAATAACCTACTCATGGAACTTGAAAATAATAGAAAATTTATTTTTTTCTCCCTCTAGTAAGAATTGGCCAGATCACAAACCTTAATTGCATCACAATTAGAAGATGTAATATATTTCGTACTTGAGAATTCATGTAGGAGTACAGGATAGGCAAAAGGTGAGGCTAGCCTTCTGTCCCAGCCCATCCCTCCCTCCATTTTCTGATTTGCCTTAATTTCCAAGCCTATAATGAGCAAAAGGACAAGAACTATACAAAGGAGAGCATCAAGGGGGGTGTGAAAGGAGAAGTTTATGTTGCTCAGAGTAATTAACATTATTGTTGAGCAGATATGAAAAGGTTAGGGAATTTTTTAAAAGCTGCTTTTAGATTTTTTCTAGAAAATCCCCCAAAATATACTTTGCAAGAGTTTAAACAGATAAAAATATGTTAGATTTCACCACTAAACACTGAGAAATTAAAGTGGAAAAAAATTTCCTTCCCCCCCACCCCTAGATCCATTAGCATTGCTAGTTTCTCAGGTGACATTCTAGCTGGGAATGCCTTTTGCTGTGTGCAAGAGATTCTACTACTTTCATTTGGATGGAGAGCTTCCCACAGGTTATTCATGCCTGCAAATTGAGCTACTATAATACACTTGGTGTTAGATGACCCTTGAAGTTTCACTAGGTAAACAATGAAGCTTCTTTTGTTTATAGCAGGTTATTTTTAAATCCCTTTCAATCCTTGTTCCCTTCAGGGGTCCCACAGCCCCTTATGCTCAACCCACCTTATGCATCACCCCTCTGTCCATAGGAAAAGAGAGGCTAGAGTAGCTGGATTACTTGTTCTGTGAGAGCAAAAAGGAGAAAGTACTTGTTTTCTGTAACTTCTGGAAGGCTCAGGCTTGTCAATTGTGTCAACAGACAATTTAAAAATATTTCTTAAAAATTATTTCACTCTAATTTCTCATATCTATGCAAATACACTTTAAACACAAATAATTGCAAGTAGATATTATAGTTTGGGACAACTAGGTTGTGCTGCAGTGGATAGAGCACCAAGCCTGGAGTCAGGAAGACCTGAGTTCAAATGTAGCCTCAAGACACTAGGACGTGACCTTGGGCAAGTCATTTAAATCGGTTTGCCTCAGTTTCCTCATCTATAAAATGGGTTCGCAAAGAGTTCTATACAACTCAACAACAACATTATGATTTTATCTGGAAATAAAAATTTTCGCTCTACTATGAATTTCAACTGTGCAAATGCAGTGTCAGTGGATTAAGCTTGTCCTTTGAACTATTCTTAAATTCTGATCCTTCTAAATTTATGGGTCCTACACAAAACTTTACTCAAAGCAGCCCCATGAGGAGGAAAGTAGAAGTATTATCTTCTTTTTAACAGATGAGGAATCTGAGACTCAGTGAAGTGACTGTGGCCTGTGTAAGAACTAGGATTGAAACCCGTAATCTTCCAATTCCAAATAGAGTATTACTCTCCAATATCATTTGTTCTGGACAAGTCTAAACTGGAATAGTCCTGTAATTTCTGACTTCAGGGTTAAAATGTATTAAGATGAATTTTCGGGATCATAAAATGCAACTTTAAAAAAATTTGGTAATAGATCAAAGAACCAATTTTAAAAGATACAAGATCAAAATACAAACTATTCTATTCTTCCTGTAGAATCAGAACAACAAAGAGCTAGATCAGGAAAATATTCCCAGAAGGCATCAAGAGCTTGGGTTGATGCCTCTAAAAACTACCCTTGCACCAAAGCTAGACCTTTTTATATGTTCCCTGCCAAGTATCTTACTTGCCCCTTTAAAGAAGTGGTCTTCCATCCCCTTGAAGAGCCTCTTCTGTAAAACTCTAGGTATCAAGAAAGGGAGAGTAGGCAGTGGGGTCAAAAGGAAAAACAGGAAGAGAACAGCCATAATTAAGGGCCAGGCACTGGCCACCCCACCCCATCCCTGTGTGCCTCTGCCAGTCAATCCATCGGTCTAACTGAGTTCTCACTTATTCCAGGCCAACTCTAGATTCCTCAGACCAGTTCAGTGATTCAGGCTTGGGGTTAGAGTGCTCTGAGGAATTTGTGAACCAAAGAATTCACCGAGTTCAACTTTACTTTTCATAAGGTTAAAAAATGCCTCAGATAGCAAGGAAACCAAATGGCTCCCCTTTAAACAGCAGTCCAGACCTGATCAAACATGTCACTGCTACAATATCGCTATTTTAAGGATAATGTATGATACAAAATTTATGTTTAGAGTTGGAAGAGACCTTAGTAGCTATCTAGTTGGGCCCATACACAAAAGCAATTCCTACTAAGATTCTCTATCTATATCTTCATGTATATCTATTTCTATAATACCCCATTTATCTGGAAATCAGTATCAATCTCAACTACCTAGAGCACAACTGTGAAGAGAGAAGGAAACTACAACCAGTCAAAGAGGATGTCACAAAAACAACACATGCACTAAAGCTCCTAGGAGCAATTTCTATCTTCTTACTCATAATCTATTTACTCTATATGCCGTTATGATTTTCAACTTATGCAGTGCATGCTCCTCTCTGCGTTGTATCCTGATAGAATTAAGTTACTATAATGCAGCAACCCTTTTGATTTTGTCTTTGTATCTAGAGCAGCAGCATAGTACCCTCCCTGTTGTCAGCTGTTAATAAGTGTTTGGGGAATGGAATTGTATTTGAACAATGTGGTTATCTGCTTTCCCAACCTATAGCAGATCAGAAGCTTCAAATCTGCATCATAAGTGGAAGATGTTAAAGTGAGCCACATTGACAGTAGCCAGGAATGTCAGTGGACAGTCCTCACAGTGTAACAATAGAATGAAGAATATAAAAGCTGTAAAAAGTAGATCCAAGAAACTGAAAAACAAAAATCATAGCAGTTTGAGAACCTTTTGTGGATAAAGGCAGATGGCTTTAGATGTTTCAGTAGCCTTTGAAGGTATCATTGCTTAAGATAGAAGATGATGTTCTTAATGATGAGCCTTGGTCATCAAGAACAGGTTAAGTTTATCTTCAGCAAATTCTGCCTAAGAAGATAGGGAAAGATTTACGTCCAAACTGTATATTACTTGAAGAGAATTCACTCAGGCAGAATAGATCATTGCCTAGCAATGACAGAGAGTTGAGATGTTCCCAGCAAGACAATGAGATGGTGCCGTGGATAGAGTGTCTGGAGGCCCAGTAGGCCTGTAGTCAGAGATACTTAAGTTCATTTGTGTCCTGAGATAATTTCAGGTAGTATGACCCTGGACAAGTCATTTAACCGCTTTCTGCCTCAGTTTCCCACACTGTAAAATAGGAATCATAATAGCACCTACAGGGCAGCTAGGTGGGGCATCAAATAGAGTGCCAGGCCTAGAGTCAGGAGGACCTAAGTTCAAATACAGCCTCAGTTACTATCTCTGTGACCCTGGGCAAATCACTATTTGCTTCAGTTTCCTCATCTATAAAGTGAGTTGTAGAAGGAAATGGCAAATCACTCCAATATCTTTGCCAGTAAAAACATCAAATGGCATCACAAAGAGTCAGACTCAAATGACACAACCAAACAATAGCACCTACCTCCCAGTGGTGTTGGTAGGCCTAAGTGTGATAATATTTGTAAAGCACCTGGCACATAGTAGGCACTTAATAAATGCAGATTTCCCCTCATTGTAATAGGTGTCGGGTGGGCAAAAGAAATTAAGTGTGTTTAATTTAATTTATTAAGCATTTACTATGTGCCAGGCACTATATTAGGCCCTAGTTACATGAAGGAAAAAAGAAGGAAAAAAAATTAACCCCCCCTCTCAAGGAGCAGTCATTATAACAATTCTGATTTATTTTTATAAAATGTGTAAAAATGTAGGTAAATAGGTTAGACAATTTGAAGAGGTAATAAGGCAAGGGAGATCAAGCCTTCTGAGAGGTGGAGGTGAGGAAGAAATACATTCTAGGCCCACGTAAAGGCATGGAGACAGGACAAGTTTAGGGATGTTCAAGCAGGCCTGTTGTATGGGAATACAGAGGGTATGAAGAAGAGCAATGGGGGAGTAAGTCTGAAGAGGCCAGGAGGCTGGAGAGCTTTCATATGAAGCAAGTGAAGGACACTTTTTATAGTAACAAATCAGCAAGTGTGACACTGTGTCACAAGACACTGGGGGAAAACAGCAACTAAGTGTCAATTAACTGTCAAATAAAAAGGTGAACTGTCAGGAAGAATGTTTAGGTGAAGCTTCCTGAAAAAGTCCCTGAAAGTTGTTTTTGTTTTTCCATTTGCCTTATTATAAAGGAGGTGAGGTAAAGGAAATGATGGAAAGGAGGAGGTCATACCAGGCAGAATATATGGAATGTGCCTATACAGGGAAGTGGGAATCATAGTCTGGGAATTCTGAGCCAATTCAGCATTACAGCTACAGAAGCAAGGTGAAGAATGATTACTAGCTCTGGTTTAAGGAGCTTAGATTTGATATGTAGGCTATTGAGCAGAAAAGGTGCGTGCTAAAAACAATATAAAAAAAGTCATTTAGCACAGGTCTTCTGTGAACTCTCTCTCTCTCTCTCTCTCTCTCTCTCTCTCTCTCTCTATCTCTCTCTCTCCCTCCCTCCCCCCTCACTCTCTCCTGCATGTTAATATAATTGGCTTCCTTTGTAATCCTATATGTCATATTTTATAGATTTTGAAACAGTATACTGAGAAGGCTTGGTCCGCAGGTTTCACCAGACTTGGCAAAGGAATGTTCATGAGACAAAGTTTAAAGTCCTGTTGTAGAATCTGTATGGAAGAGGAACTTAAATAAGAAGAAAACTAAGGGGTGCCAAATTTAGGCCTGGACTATAATTAATGAGACAGGACTTGAGGAGAGCACATGATTGAGGATCTAGCAAAAGAGGAAGACAGAGTGCACAGGTCAAAGAAGACAAGGAAGCAAATGAAATGCAGAGACATTCCCATTCCCATCCGTGGGCCTACTCTTTGCCTGGAATGCATTCCCTGGCCTCCTTCAAAGTTAATTAAGCTCAAGGGCCACCTTCTTTAGGAGGCCTATCCTGATCCCCCAGTTGCTAGTACCACACCCCCTGAAATTACTTGGTAACTTTGTCCTCTGTATCTTGTATTTAATCTTTGCACATGTTATTTTTTACCCAATAGAAGCGAGCTCCTTGAGGACTGAATTCTTTTTTTTTTTTTTTTTTTGACATTTTAGCCCCAGCTCTGAGAATAGTGTTTCACTTGTGTCCTGTGTGTGGCCATACAGAGGTAGGAATCAAAAACCAGATCCCTCTTAAAGGTATAATATTCTTTCCACTCTGCAATGTTGCCTCTAATTTTTAAGTCTTAGACCTAAGGTTGTATGGACTTCTTTGTGAATAGTCCACCTGCAGTTTAGCTACTTTGCTCTAGTCGAATGTATTGGACATTAATAGTGTTCTGAGGCGTTTGGAGTGGAAAACTCGGCAAAATCTACATCATTCCTTTTGAATCTGTAGCCAATTGCTCGTTGAATTGTGGTATATTATTGTGATGGGATATTGCTGTGCTTTAAGAAATGATGAGCTCGATGATTGTAGAAAAACTTGGATAGACTTGCACAAAATAATGAAGAGTAAAACGAGCAGAAACGAGAATGTCGTATATAGAAACAGCAATATTGTTTTGTGAACAGTTTTGAGCAAATAAGTCACTCTGATTATTATAAATACAGAAATTGATTACAAAAGACCTATGAAGGAAGATGCTATCTTCATCAAGAGAAATAACTGGTAAATAGAAGTATATTCTATAAAAGTATGTTCTAGAAAATAGAATGATTTTATATATATATATATATATATATATATATATATATATATATAATGTGTGTACATCTGTATATATATATATATACATATATACACATACCTACACACATACATACATACATACATATATTTTTGTCTAATGGTAGCCATCTCTAGGGTGGGAGGAGGGAAGAAAAAAGAGAAAAAAAGAAATTTACATGATGACTTTATTATATATTTAAAAGGAAAAGCAAATGATTTATAGTTTCATGTACAAGTCATCTTTTTAAAAAAATTATACTGTCATGAAAGTGCTTATTTTATTCCTTAAATTAAAAATAAAATTAATTTTAAAAATCAATTACTATATCATAAAGTACTATGCTTGGAGTAAGGAGTCATTTGGGCTTGAATCCCATTTCTGATGCTTACAAGTAGTGTGGTCTTATATATGTCACTTAATCTCTGTGGGCTTCAGTTTTCCATCTGTAAAATTCAATGGCTTTAAAATTAAGTACCAGGAAGCCTCTATACTGGATATTAGGAATAAAAAGAAAAAATGAAACAATCCCAAAGAACCCTGAACTCAACTGGGAAGGATGTACTATACATAAATAGGTAAGTCAATACAAATTTTATACATAGTTATACAAAGTAGTCTGAAGAAATCAGAAGCACTAACTGGGAGGTGTAAAGGAAGGCCTCATAGAGTAATTGGCACCCACACTGTGCTTTGAAAGCATTTTGGTATTCTTTGAGTTTGAGATGAAGAAAGAGAACATTTCATAATTGGAAAGTGACTTTAAAAGGAACAGGAGCAGGGAATATAATGTCATGAGTGGGTAAAAGCTAGTAGGTCAGTTTGGCTGGAACAGAGAATAAACAAAGTGAGATCATAAGAAATATGAATAGAAAAATATGTGGGAGATAGATTGTAGAGGAATTTCAATGCCAAACTGAGAACTTTGTGTTTTATCCTAGAGGCAATAGGGAGCCACTGAAGACTTTCAGTTAAGGGGGTGGCAAGATCAGATCTGCGTTTTAAGAATTTCAATTTGGCAGCTGTTTAGAGAATGAATTGGAGAAGGAAAAGACTGGAAAGAATGAGACCGATTAGAAGGCAGTTGCAATATCCAGGAGAGAAGTGTTAAGAACCTGACCTAGAATGGTGTTTGCATGAAGGGAGAGAAGGGGAAAAACATGTGAGAGATACAGTGGAGGTAGAAGTGACAAGATTTGACAATGGAATGGACATATGGTATGAGTGAGAGTGAGGAATTGGAGATGACACTAAGATTGGGAACCGAGGTTATTGGGGTCATGCCCTTAATAATAATATGGACATTTGGAAGAGGGGGAGATTTGGAGGAAATAACGATTTCTATACTAGTCCTTTTAGTCCTTGCCTCACAGTTTTATTGTGACATTCAAGTGAGATAATATGTAAAGCTCTTTACAAATCTTAAAGGCCTATATAAAATCAGCAATTTTTTTTTACTAAAATCATATTGATGTAATTATTTTCAGATGGTTTTGTGAACTTTTTAGCTCTACCTTACTTTGCAAAATGTGTATCAGTTTATTGAGAAATTTTAAATAAAATGATTACATAAGCACAAATTGGAGTTAGTCACATACTTAAAAATCTATGTGATGTCCTTTTCCAAATGCATATTACCTTAAAAATGAAACCTTTTTGCATTCAAGTGGGAATCATAAGAAGACAAAAGTAATACATGTATGGTGTCACAAATGGAAAGGAAAAAATAATAGGTCCCCTTCTGTTGCTTCTAGTCCAAGCTTCTATGATTCTTTCTCCTCATGGCCCCAGTCCTGACTTTGCATCCATATTCCAACTATCAGACCTTAATTGAACTTTTTTGTGGTCTGAATGTGAGAACTCATATGATCCAGATCACTTTTAACATGGCACTGTAGGAAGAGTGAGAGGACATGGGTTCAAATACCACCTGTTTCTATGTGACAGATAGGTAGGTAGATAGATAAATAGATAAAAAGAACACAGATTAAGCAATTAAGTGCAGGCACTGTGCTAAGCACCAGGGAAATAAATACGAGCAAACTAGACAATTCCTACCCATAAGGAGCTTACATTTTAATAAGGGGATAACAACATATAAAGAGTAACTAGAAGGGGAGAGTGGAAGGTTGTTGCTAAGGAGGTGAAGTCTAGAGGGTTAGTTATGGTAAGAACAAAGTGACCTTGGAGAAGTCACTTAATTTTCCTGGACCTCAGCTTTTTCAACTGTAAAATGGAGGCATTGACATTAATGATCTCCAAAGTCCTTTTTAGATCTAGATCTATGATCCTATCAACTTTTCATCCTATTTACCCTCAAATCTAATTTACCCTAACTTCTAGTGATTTATTGAGGACCGTTATGGCATTGGCAACCAGGAATCAAGGTAGCACATCTGGAAGATAGGCATTTCAGAATTTGTGCCCTAGTTCTATTTTTGACTTGCTATATTAAATACTGACATGGCCACTGAAATCTTTGTTTAAGGCTTCATCATGGTATGATGATGGTACATTGGGTTCGTAAAAGCTTCCCAGCATAGTGTTAGCTTTTGCAAATGGGAAAGCTGTCCTCTGAAAGCCAGCACAGCTAAATTTGGAGGAGGTCTTCACCAGAAGGTAAGCCACCAGGTAATGCATTTTACGGCCACAGAAATTGATGAAGCCCATCTCCTAAGGAGAGGAGACACTGTGATCCATGTCAGTGGAAGGAATACTCCCACTAGTGAAATCACTGATCTTTTGAAGCACTGAGACATGATACTGAATAAATCTCAACACTTAGGTACATTTTCTCATCTGAAAAATGGGATACTAATAATGACGTTGTCACGTCATGGAGCTGTTGTAATTCATAGGCAGTCAAAACAAAACAAAACAAAAATCTGACTACAATTTTCAAAAAAAAGAGTCAAGTAACAATATCACCCAGCCATTCTTTATTTTGCTTCTTTTTTTTACCCACCTGTAAAACAGGGATAATAATCTTTGCTTCATAAGAGTGTTCTAATGCTTAATTAATTAACATTTGTAAAGCTTTTTGAGACCTACTGATTTAAATTAACTGGTATAAAAACTGGCAGAGCATGATATGAAGCCTTTAAACTGGTTGGTAACAGAAAGGGAGGGAAAAGGAGGTTCTCTTTAATTCCGGCAGGGTATTCTATGTTTTAACATATAAATAAAACAGAAAATAGAGATGTTCTACAAGAGAACACAAAGAATAAAACCAAAGGAGCATAATAGATACCACCAAAGGACTGGAAGAAACCAAGAGAAAGATCTAGTTACCATGTAAATACAGGAAATTCTTACCTTCAGGCTGTAACTGGTATCTGATGGAAGACTTCTCAGAAGTGGGATGTCAATACAGATATATAAAAGAGATAAGAAAGAAAAGACTAGATCTGTATTTTAAGCTGAGAGATAATACTGTACATCAAAATGATTGACAATCAATTTGACTGTGAAGACCAAGAATTAAATTTTTCAGAGTAGAAAAAGAAGAATGAAAAACAAAGGAGAAATTGCAATGAGAGCCTTCTAACAATCCACTTAGACCAAAGCTGAGTGAAAATAGAATTAGGGGATCATAGATTTCAATCAGATCTGAGCTAGTCATTTCATTTAAAAATGAAGAAACCAATGCCCATAGAAGTTAAGTGACCTATCAAAGTCAGACTATTACCTTAAATTAAACATGGATCAGTTGGTCAGTCAATAAACATTTATTGAAAGCCTATTATATGCTAAGTTCTAGGAGTATATAGAAAGGCAAAACTGACTGGTAACAAAAAAGGGAGGAAAAGAGAGGCTCTTTTTAATCCAGTCTGTGTATTACATACATACATATATATATATATATATATATATATATATATATATATATATATATATATATGTGTGTGTGTGTGTGTGTGTGTGTGTGTGTGTATATATATATATGTATATTTACACAAATATATATATAAATAAAACAGGAGATAGAGATGTTTTTTAAGAGAAGACAAAGAATAAAACTAAAGGAGCATAATAGATAATGCAGAGGATTGGAAAAAACAAAAGGAGCTGCTCTCAAGGAGTTCACAGGAATCCTTTATCTACTGTGATTGTTAACTTTCACTTAGTGGAAAGATTGAGAAAACTCCAGGCACTTATTTATTTACAGAAAATCACAGGAAAATTAGAATTAGAGATGTATCTAATGGCTGCTACTCTGTTTTTGCTAGTATTTTGGAGAGAACTAGAGGTTGTGTCATATGAAGTTCAGTTAAAGGAATTGGAGATGATTAAGATGGAAAAGAGAAGGCTTAAGGGTGACATGTTATCTCTCTACAAGTGTTTGAGGGACCATCATAGAAAAGAGGAAATAGATTTGTTCTCCTTGGCTCCAAGAAAGGATGAATTCAGGAAAATGTAAGGGACAACTTCTTAATGATTAGAGGTATTCCAAAGTAGAATGCCTTCTAAGGTCAAATCAAGAAGCATTTATTACGCTCTCACTATTTTTCCAGGCACTGTGCTAAACATCGGAAATACAAATACAAGCAGATGAGCTTACATGCTAATAGGGCAAGACAACACATAAAAGGAAACTGGAGGACGGAGGGAGTCATGGCGGAGAAACTCTGCAGTCACAGTTGGAACTGGAAGAGGGATGAAGACATGAATGGCCTGAGTTTTCCCCTTACAATGGAAGTTTTGGGAAGAAGGGGCTGCAGGGGCAAAATATACTTCCAGTGTGACAAATCCAGGTGGCAGAGTGGACTTACAGGGTAATGAGGCTGGGAATGACAGGGAAGGTCCAGAGAGTCAAAAGTAGAAGCTGGGGAGGAATGAATCCCACCTCCTTCGAAGTCTTCAAGCAGAGGCTTGATGATCATTTGTCAGGGATATTATATAATGGATACTTTGTCTGGTGGTGGTTGGACTAGATGGTCCCATGGACCCATTTCATCCCTGAAATGACGTGACATTCTTCAACACATGGTAGATTCATCCCGGATTAGCACCAAAAGCTCTGGTGCCCAGTTACCTACTACTGTTATTTTTAGAGGACCCTGAGGCAGCTCAGAAGCCTCAATATTGAATGTGGTAGATCTTTGTTTTCCACTTGAATTAATTTCTATCTATAACACTTTTTCTTTTTAGACAATTTAGCTATAAAATAATCCTTCCATAGCCTGAGAAAGACCTATATTATATAAAGGATATGAATAGAAGGACAATATTTTCCTCCATCATAACTCTGCTACTTGCTACCTATGTAAACTTGGACATGTTATTTAATCTCTTTCGATTTCAGTCTCCTCATCCATATAATCACTGGGTTGTATTAGATTATGCCTTAGGACCCTTCCAGCTCTAAATCCATGTATGATCCTTTGAGCCTGAAGATTCACTTTTCACATAAGATCATAGATTTAGAGGTGGAAGAGATCTTAGAAGCCACTTAATCCAAGTCCCTGAGTCACAGAGGGGTGTAGTGATTGCCTAATGTCACCAAGACACTAAGCAGCCATGCTGGGACTTAAAAACAAGATCTTCTGACTCCAAAGCCTGGGCTATTGCTGTGCTGAATAAGCTCTAGTATAGAAGGAAGTCTCAGCACCTTTAAGGCATAATTATGATATTATCAGGAAGTACTCAGTATCTTATAGAATTTAGAGTTGAAAGGAGGTCATAAAGGCCATCTAGTCCAAACCCCTCATTTTACTGATGAATACAGAGAAATTCAGAGAGGTTAAATGAGTTTCCTGAGGTCACATAGATACTGGTAATCAAGAGGACATTACTACTCAACTTTCTTCTTTTTCCTCTTTCCCTGCTAAAATCCTTTTTGTTTAATGTAGATTTGAATACAGACTAATTACATTATTTTGGTGATGATGAATTCCATTTTCAGCCTTTTATCTTTTGTAAGAAAAACTAAAACAGAACTGTCTTAATCAATGCTATACCATACGTTCAGTCCACAAACTCTATTCTGTGCTGTCTAGGTGTTATGGGAACAAAAATCCAAGTTCTTGCCTTCATATATCTTACATTTTGTCAAAGGAGACAGCATAAATGCATGAAAGCATACACAAAATAAATATATATAAAATAAATGTAAGGCTATGTAATATAAGGCTAAGCAAACTGTCTCCCCATTTTTGTGGGGAGACACTAACAGCTTGAGCTGCAGAAAAGCCTAATGTATGAGGTAGTACTCAATGAAGACATGTAAGACAGCCTGGGCAAAGGCACGGAGATAAGAGATGCAGTCTCCAAGTATTATTATTGTTGTTCCTCCTTCATTCTTGAAGAGGACCAATGTCTTGGTCAAGAGGTGTCTTGACTTGTGAATGAACTGGATATGAGTGAGGCAGAGCTGTGCAAAGTTTTCTGCCTCACTCTCTCCTCCAGAGTCATCAAAATCCAGCAACAAGACAAAGGTCAAGATGACTGGTGATGATCTAAGATTCCACTGGTGACCTTGATCTTTCTAAATTAAAGTCTTTCCCAGGTCTGAGTGTGTTGGGTCTTGCCCATTCAATGACTAATAGCTGGGTAAGTCTCCATGTAAAGGATGGCAAGAAAACTGTACTTTGAAACACAGTTGGGTGAGAAAGAGGAGGCAGAACCTGTCTCCATCTGATGATACTATTACTGTAATTGCATTGTTTTAAAATCTCTTATTTCAGTAGACAAAAAACTTTGAAAAATTCTTAAGCTTAAGTGTAGTGTATTGAAAAGAGCATTGGACTTAGAATTAGAATGTCACAGGATCATAGCCTTGAGCTCTAAGGTACCTTAGAAATTTTCTAATCCAACCCCCTCATTTTGCCAGTAGGGAATTTGAGTGCCCTCCCACTCCCAGATGAAGCAACTTGTTCAAGGCAATATAGGTACGAAGAGGCAATGCTGGGATTTAATTCAGGTTCTTTAACTCCAAATCTGGAAGTCTTTCTGTGGGACTATTCTAGATTCAAATCCTATTTCTATGACTTACTAGCCATATGACCATGGGTTTCACTTCACTTAATTCTTCTGGATGGGAGTGATAAATTAAATGAGGAGCTTATACTTGATGATCTATCTTAAAGACATTTTCTGGCTATATTGAATATTTGACAGTAGGAATACCAGTCTCTGCCTGTCAACTGGGAAATGCACCCATGATGACTCTTTGCCTCATTCTGTCTGAGTCATACACTTGGTTATCACAGTCAGTTTCGAGCACATTGGTAAAGAGACAATATGTGCAAGTAGGTATCCCAGTGGATAGAGTGTTGTGCTTAGAGTCAGAAAGACTCATCTTCCCTGAGTTTAAATCTGGCCTCAGATACTTACTATCTGTGTGACCCTGGGCAAGTCACTTGACACTTCAGTTCCCCATCTATAAAATGAGCTGGAGAAGAAAATGGCAAAACACTAATATCTTTGCCAAGGAAACTCCAAAATGGGGTAATGAAGTCAGACATTGAAATAACTGAACAACAAAAATAAAAGACAATACAATTTAAAAACCTTATGAATAGCTACATAGATTTTTTTTCATACTTCTTTCCTCTATACTCTGATTACTTCCTTTCCTAGAAGTAAGATTTCCAAATGGCTGATAGGTAAAACCATTATACGTCTGTGTCAAATTATACATTGTTCATTTTTAAAATCTGTACAGTTCTTTAATAGTCTTTCAGATGAAGGATACCCTCTAGCAAGTCTTATTATATCTGATGTTTTTCATATTAATAGTTCTTGAACAAAATTTGTGAAAATCATTCATTTCATTTATAAGTTGGAGAAATATTAACAGGAACATAGCCATAAATTGACTTTTAGATTTGGGAAGTTAGTGTCGAACATATAATGTAGATAATCAAACTGATAAAAAGCAAAAAGATGGGGTTACAAAGGAGCAAAATAAAAATCTTCATGGTGACCAACTAGATTTCTCTGACCTCTAATTATCACTCCTAAAGTCCTTTTGTATGAAGGAGGAGATAATATCCATTGAGAAATGATCTGAAATTGCATTCAGACTTCTACTGCTTTATGTTTAGTTGGCTTCCCCATTAGTCAGATTTGAAGAATAATGATAAAATATTTATTGGCTATTACTTTTTGTGACCTAATAGCTGAGTTCTATAATGGATCCAGGCTTCCCAAACAGAAAAGTTATACATTAATTTAAAGCCTGAACAAGTAATTTTCATGTATAGTGTGTATTTATAATTTTCTTGAACACACATTCCAGTGTAAAAATCAAAGTCAGTTCAAGAATTACAATGTAGCGTATACTCTCATCACGATATTCATAACTTCACTGGTTTTCATATTAAAGGGCAACATTGAAAAGTGATGGCATATTGTTTGGGTCTTTAGTAATTTGGGGGGAGTTGTTTTTTTTTCTTTCTCGCATAAGATAAATACATAAATTTAGTGTGTTTTTAAAAATTTTGTGATGTGTGTTGAATGCTTAACTCATGCTTTATACCTGCCCGCAAATGTTTCTCTTTCTACCACCTCCAATTTACCTTTAAACGAAGATAAAGCATTACCCTCTGAGAACTTCTGATTCCATAGGACATAAGCAAAATTTTCAAATAACCCCAGATTTATCACAATTGTTGAGACCTGGATTCAAAACCTGACTTTTAGACCTAGTGGTTTGATTCCAGGCAAGTCACTTAATCTCTCTGATGAACCTGTTTCCTCAACCATGAAATGAGGATGGGACACTTACACTATCTACCTCCTAGGATTGTTGTGAGGAAAGCTCTTCGTAAGCCTTTAAGTATTATAGAAATGTGAGATCATAATAAGATGACCTAGTTCTGCTACTTGAGTGACTGTAGGCTTCTCACTTTTCCTCTCTAAAACTCAGTTTCCTTTTCTGTGAAATGGTAGTTGAGTAAGATGATCTAAAAGGTCCCTCCTAGCTCAAAATCCTTAACGTATTGCTTTTAAATCCTCAAAATTGATATAGATGATCAACATTCCTCTTGTGTCTCTCCATAAAAACTCTCAGCTCAGTCAATCTTCCACAGGCTGTGGAAGCTGACAGGCAGATTCTATTTTTGGGTAATGGCGCAGCAACACCACAAAGTAAATCTTTGATCTTGGGCAAATCACCTAATCATTGAACCAATAAGAATTTATTGATGAGCAGCTGTGGGTCAGATAGCATAGTAAGAGTTAGGGATAGAAAGAAAAAAGTTCAGAATCCCTGCCCTCAAGGAGCTTACATTCTAATCGGGAAGGCAACAAGTATATGTGTGTATGTAAGTATGTATGTATGTATGTATGTATGTATGTATGTATATATATATATACACACACATGCATATATTTCTGTGTGTATATAGGTATATATGTATAAACATATACGTGTACGTATGTGTGTATATATACATATACATGTATATTTGTGTGTATATACATGTATATGTGCATATGTATGTGTGTGTATATATATGTATGTGTGTGTATATATATGTATGTGTATGTGTGTATATATATATATATATGTATATATATATATATATTTATATTTATATTTATATCTCAAGCACCTATTGTGTGCCAGGCACTGGATTAAGTGCTGTGGGTACAAAGACAAAAGTGAAAGGGTCCCTGCCTTGAGGCAAATTGGGGTTTCTACAAAGTAGAGGTAATGACAGCAAGCATTCCAAGCATGGAAACAGCTGGTATAAAGGCACTGAGACAGGAAATGGAGTGTTGAGTGTGGGCAATAGAAGGAAATCAGTTTGACTGAACCCTAGTGTATGTGAATGCAGAAGATACATAAAAAGTCAGAAAAAAATAGGTTGGGGCCTGGTTATGAAGGACTTTGAGTGCCAAAAAGAGGAGTTTACTTTTGATCTTAGAGATAATAGGGAGTCACTGGAATTTGCTAAATAAAGCAGTGACATGATCAGACCTTGACTTTAGGAAAATCACTTTGGCAGCTGAGTGGAGTGTGGATTAGAGTGAAAAAAAAAAAGAATTGGGACAGGGAGACCAATTAGAAGATAATTGGGGTAGTCCAGGTAAAAGGAAGTGAAGTGAGGTACTGACTTAGGGTAGTGTCCACGTGGGTGGAGAAAAGAGAATACACACACACACACACACAGAGAAAGAATTGAGAACTGTTTGGATACCAGCAGTGAATCCATGTGAGGAGTGAGGCTGACCCTGTGATTGTGACTATAGGTTTCTGGAGAGATTGTGGTGTCTTTGACATAAATAGGGAAGTTCAAAAGAGAAATGGGAAGATAGTGAGTGCTATTTTAAAAATGTTGAGTTTCATGGGACATTCAGTTCAAAATGTCCAGTAAGCAATAGGTGATGGGGAGTTGGTGGTCAGGAGAGAGGTTAGAGATGGATTTATAGATTTGAGAGCCAACAGCATAGAGATTATAATTTAATTTATGTTAATTGATGAGGTCACAGAGACAGAAAAAGACAAGAGGACCCAGTACAGAGCCTAGGGGTACACTCACATTTAGAGGCATGATATGGATGACAATACATCAGAAGACACTAAGAAAGGATGGTCGGGTAGGAGAAGAACCAAGGGAGAACGTTGACAAAAAACCCAAAGAGCAGAGGATACAAGAGATGATAGCTGACTGAATCAAATGATTCAGAAATATCAAGAAGGAAAAATGGAGTAGTCATACCTTTTCAACTTATACTGTTGTGAGGATCAAGTGAGATAAAGTATTAATAAAAAAACATTATAACTATAGAAATGTAGGTGATTATTCTCTTCAGAGCATCTTTTGAGAACAGAGAAGATAGGAAGTATCAATTGCTTTAGTAAGGGAGGGAAAGGAAGACCTAACCAAATATACTTAAGGAAGAATTAAGCAGTCATTCAAAGAGAGAAGAGGACTGACACTATAGTCACCTATAGAGCTATCAAAATTTGCAGAGCAAACAATCAACATCACTAGCTCTAGTGTGTAAGTCATTGCCTTCCATTCAGTGAATATGGATTAAGCACTTACTATGTGCAAAGCCTAGTTTTAGTGGTTGTATATACAGCAATCATCTCTGAGCCCATCATTCCTGTTTTTCTGATGCTAAACATTATATGTCACCCTGGAACTATTTCCCTTTTACCTAGGCAAAACTCCCTAACCCTGCCACCCTCACCCCCAATTTAATACTCCAATGAGGGTATTAAAATGTAGCAAGCCTAATCGGGTCAATGTGAGCACTATGGCTGGGAAAGGCAAAAAAAAAAAGATTATCGGAAGACCTCAGACTAAGCACCCACATGCTTTTCACACCTATCATTTTTTCTGGGGATGGTAATTTTAGTCCATCATAGGAACGGCAAAGGGATACATGCATAGACAAGAAACTAAAAACTATAGAAATTGAAATTTTCTGGTATGTGCAAGTCATACGCACTCTTTTTATGCTTGGTTTGGGATACAATTGAGGGGTTTTGTCTTCCTGACTTTCATTTCAAATGCATTATGCAATTGTCCTATAGTTATGATTAGATGCTACCTCACCAATCAGCTGCTGATGAATCAACATCTTCCAGTGAATTGTTTCAAGATTTTGGAAGTGCTCTGGAAATCTGCTGAGCAGAGACTAGCTCTGAGGGTTATCATACAGTTTAGTTTGTCATATCCATGAAATGGCAAAGGATAGACTGAAGGGCAACCTAAAACCAGTGTCAGATAATTCTCCTTCCTGCCTCATCTCATGTGCATTTTTTCAAAGATGATGTCTATCCAGAGTGACAACTGAAATGTCTGAAGGAACGGTTTGTATACAGGGTAGAGACGAAAGGATAGATTGAAGTGTGAGAGAAGGGGCTGAATGCTAAGGCAGGCACTACTGACTGCTCCCCAGGAAAGAAACATGCACAGAAAGCTGACATCATCTACAGGAGAGATTAGATTTGCACCGTAAATAAATCATTCAACAATATAAAGAACTGGTAGCAGGAACAGCTGGAATCATATCCCTTATGATGTATTAACTTGTCTTAAAACTTCAATCAGTGTTGACAGATATTTTGCTATGGGATTTATGAGATCATATGAACATAGTTTTCATATTTATAATTCTTCTTCTGGATGTTTGCCTCCTGTCCCCCTCTGCCCCCAAGATAATAGGTGAAGCATATTGAGAAGTGAGAAAAGAAAATTCATATCCTGTCAACTTTCTGTTGGCGTTAACACCTGCAACTCCATAGTGCAAAGTGGATATTGTAGATGAGTATAGCTGGGCTCTGTCAAGTTTCCTCTAAAATAGGTACATCAACTTACTTAATGATAGCTGATATTTCAAAAGAACAGCTTTACAAAATAGGTAGATTTCATTAGCCCCATTTCACAGATGAAAAAAAAAAACTGAGGTCTGGGGAAAAAAAAGATGTGAAACCTCCCATGGCACCTAATCATCTCAATAAAAAATCTAAATTCCTTAGCCTAGGATTCAAGGTCCAGCATAATAAATGCTTGTTGACAACTGGATGCAGTTTGCATGACCTGGGACCTCCTTACCTTTCAAGCCTTATTTCATTCTTCTTTCTCTAAAATGCACTCACGTCTTGGACTACTTGCCTTTGCTCATGTTACTCGCTCTGGCTAGAAGGGTCCTTACTTCCCTGGCACAACTCACCTCTTTACTCCTGTTATCTTCTTCAGATAATTCCTTTTAATTTTAGCTCAAATATTACTTCTATGAAATTTGTCTTTTATACCCAGACAGAAGTGATTGTGTCTTTTTCCAACCTCATCCAGCATTTTGGACTTATTAAATGATCGTATTTAAGAGAGGTAACATGGTGGAGTAAAAGGTCAGATTTTTAAGTTGGAGGAACTGGATTTGAATCCTGGGCTTCCTTGGCTTCAAAAGTGCCTTCCAATTTCTAGGCCTTAGTTTCATTCTAAAATACCTTCCAGCTCCAAATCTATAACCTTATATATTCTGCACTATAGAATGGCTTCATTTTGTTCCATATGTACAAATATGTATTCTCCCTTCCTAGATTTTAAGCTCCATGAGAGTAGACACCAGTTAGTAATGTTTTTAAATGTCCTCTAGAGCCTGTCGTAATGCTTTGCACATAATACGCACTTAAAAATGGGGTTGATGAAGAATGAAATGACGAATTCCATAGCTATAAAATGGATTACATTTGCTATCGTATTTGATTCACTTCAGTTCTATGAATACTTATTAACCATCTGGGGCAATATAATAAAGAATATAACTCAGTGAGATCAGTAGAGCAAAGATGATTATCCTTCATTTATAGATGAAGAGGGCACGGCTTAAAGACTTTAAATGACTTGCCTAAAATCTTGGAACTAGTTACTGAGTGACAAAAAGCTGAGCTGGTACTTGGGTTTTTAGAACTTTTTCTGCCTTTTTTTTCTTTTTTGAGGGAGGAGACATGATTTCACTGATGCAAGAATGAAGATCAGCTCTTCTGCAATTGATAATATTGCTTGATGTTGCTTGATGTACATATTTATTACAAGGGCTTTGTTTTTTCTTTCTAAGTTAGGGTGGAGGAGAGAGAGAGAGAGAGAGAGTGAGAGAGAGAGAGAGATAGAGACAGAGACACAGAGACACAGGGAGAGACAGGGCGAGAGACAGAGAGAGAGAGAGAGAGAGAGAGAGAGAGAGAGAGAGAGAGAGAGAGAGAAAGTTATTCATTTTGGGTTTTTTTTTTCAGTAGACTTAAGAAGTTGCCTACAACACTGAAAGAAGAAGTGATTTGCTAAGAGTCACGTGGACATTATATGTCTGAAGTAAGACTTGAACAGAGGTCTTCTTAACTGTGAGGCTGGTTCCTCAGTCTTCCTACTACACCAGAAAAAATGGGCAATAGCCAGATTAGCCTTAATAAACAAGAGTACAGAAATAAAGTAAGGAATGAATTTCAGGAGGGAAAAAAAATCAAAATGAAACATTGCTTCCCAAATTTCATTTCACTGACAATCAATATATTGAACCTTTAATTGAAGACTTGGGTTTAAATCTGCTGATCTGCTACCTTATGGTGCAACTTTGAACAAGTCACCTATCTCCTTGGGCTTCAGTTTCCTCAACTGCAAAATGAAGGGTCTGGACTTGACCTTTAAGGTCCCTTCTGTATCTACGATTTATGAGAGAGTCTTGAAGGCTGCTGATGGGGAAAAAACCTCTACATCAAATATCTCTAATAAAGCTGTGATATGTAAGATATTTAGGGAATGGACACAAATATATAAAACTTAGAGCCCTTCTCCCATAGACAAATCGCCAAAGGATGTGAATGCTTGGCATAGTGCCTGGTACATAGCAGGCACTCTTAAGTATGAACAAGCATTTCTCAAAAAAAAGGAATGTAAGCTATCAATAACCAAATTAAAATCTTCCAAATAACTGAATTTGGAATTGAACGAGAAAAGTCACTTAAGTATTTATATCCTTTGATTAGCCAGCTCACTATATATACTCCAAATAAGTCTAAAAATGTATACTCTAAAAAAGTCAATGAGAAAAACAAAGTTTATATATATGTATACATATATATGTTTATAATATCATACTTTGGATAAGAAAAAGAATGGAAAATAAAGTCAATAAAATGAGTGTCCATTAATTGTTAAATAGCTTAACAAATTATTATATGAATCTAATAGAATATCATTGTGTCATGAGAAATGATGAATAAGAGGAATTCAAAGAAACATGTACTAATGCAGAGCATAGAGTATAGGATCAAAAGAACAATGTCTCTGAAAACAAAAGAAGAAACAACAATAAAATGGTGTCATATTCAAGTTAATTGTAATGACCAGTTTTGATCTCAGAGAAAAGAGGAGGAAACTTGAATCTCTCAGTAGAGAATTGAGAAACTAAAGTACAGGATATTATGTGTAATGTTCGAAATGGTCATTTCATTGGTTGTTTTCCTCAAATTTTCTTTGTTATAAGTGTGGCTACTAATTAAGGGAACACAGAAAAAATCAGTGGGGCATGTAATGTATTAGAAATCATACAAGGTGATATATGGATTACAATGTCTTAGCATGAGAAGGTGAAGATGGATAGTGACCTGGATTAGTTAAGGGAGTACATACACTGACAAAACTGCAAATCCATCAAAGGGCCAATTTAAGTATGCAGAAATCTAACCTTTATAAAATTTTCTCTCATTTAATTACTCCAAGGTGTTTTTTCAGAGACCTGGAACCTCTTAAGAGGGAAAATAAATTGAGAAACATCAGTACTATTAACACAAAGGTAATTTAACTGATGAATAGCTGGTGTTTATATAGGATTTTATGGGTTTTTAAAATTATCTTTTGTTTTTATATCCTCTTCATCTTTGAATATATCCTTCCTTTCTTCCTACCCATAAGCCATCACTTCCAAAAAAGGTTAATGATAAGTTACAGATAGGCTTTGGAGTTTACTGAGCATTTTGCACATGCAGTCTCATTTGATTCTCACAATTTCTCTGTGATGTGTGTATTACGAGTATTATCATCCCTCTTTACAGATGAAGAAACTGAAGCTTGAAGAGATAAGATGACCAATGGCCAAGTAAACAGTAGGCACCAGAGGCAGAATTTGAACTTTGATCATAGGGTCATAGCTTTTGAGCTGGTAGAGACCTTTGAAGTCACCCTGATTCTTTCATTTTATAGCTCAGGAAGCTGAGGCCTAGAGGAGTTCAATGACTTGCCCAAAGTCATTGCCCAGAACTAGTAAATGTCTGAGCAGAGATTTAAATCCAGGTCTTCCTTATTACACACCCAGGGTGCCATCCACTCTACCACTCTGCCTTTCCTTAGTGTGCTGATTCCACACGTAGCACTCATTCTACTCTAAAAAGCTGCAGAACATAGAAAGTGTAATTTTAATTAGGAGAAACTATACTACCGTAAGATTTAGGAAACTGGAGCTCTTATCCATGTTCTATCATTATTAACTCATTATTTGATTTTGGGTAAGTCATGTAATAGTAGCAGTAGTAGTAGTAGTAGTAGTAGTAGTAGTAGTAATGATGATGATGATAACAACAACAACAATAATAAACACACTATTCAATCTTGAGTAAATCTCTTGTTAATTAATAGTAGTGACAGTCATCACAGCAGCAATGATAAGAATATATTCCTATTATGATTTAAGGTTAATAGGTACTTCCGTCATAAGGAGCCTGTGAGGCAGACTTCACAAATATTATTGTCCCCATTTTAGAGACTAAGAAACACTGAGACTTTAAGGGACTAGCCCACATTTACATAGCTGGTTAAATATCATTGTTCCTACTCATACTCAAGTCTCCTGACTGCAGATGCTGCCTTCTTTTCATACCAACTAGTGACATTTCACTTAACCTCTTAACTGTCCAGTGGTAATAACAATCTCTTCCTTATCTTAATCTAGGGACCCTTGTAAAGATTCAGTAGTATGTAGAAGTACTCTGCAAAAGAGTAAAATACTCTATTAATATCAAATATTTGTAGTGTTTAAAGTTGGGCTAGACTTCAAAGATTAACCAGATTTCCCCCATCATATTGAAGATTAGGAAACGACGTCCTTTCAACGAGAGGTCTCCCAGAGAGTAACAGCTGTTTCTCAACCCCATGTCCTCTGACTTCAAAATTGGTTCCCATTTTATTGTACCTCAGATGCCACTATTGTTAGGGCAATCAAAATCCTAACCTTGAGCTAATTCTGTGGGAATCTCAAATTAGGATTCCCAACAAGATTTTGTAGGATGAGAGAGGTGAGCTGAGGAGGGTTACAGGATTCAAGATTTGCTGAAAGGTGATCAGAAGGGCTTTACTGAAACCAGGAAGAACCTGGAGAGAATCCATTCCTAATCTCATGTTTTCATTCTCTTTCTTCCTAAAGGGGAGCTAACTGATTTAATGACTCTGGTTCTTTATCCATCCTACCAATATCTTTTAGGCTCCAAATCCCCTTTTTATCAGTAATTCTTATAAATTAACTTTTTTTTTACTCTGAGTCATAATCCTTCTCATTTGCATTAGCCTTTTTTTTTTCCTAGACTCATCCCAATGAACTCCCACTTAAGGGACATGAAATAATGAAGCTTGTTACCAAGCACAGCATTGCAATGTGACAATTTAGGGCAAGAAAAAAAGAGCACCAGATCCAACAAATTCCAAGGGAAATTTAGGGCAGCAGAACTACCCTACAAGAATGGAGGAGGTAATTAGGAATGAAAACCTCTTCTGTGAAAAGCACCATGGTATTATATACAATTAGCAGTCATTAGAGCATCAGTATGACCAAAGGTGGAACATGTATGTCCCTCATGGCTCTTTCTAGCCACTGACCAAATCATTTTCTCTTCTCTCTAATGTAGTATAGAGGAAAAATATAGAGCCAGAGGATCTGGGTTCAAACTCCTCTACTTACTATCTATGTGAACTTGTGCTAGGAATTTAACCTCATTGACCTCAGCTTACTGATTTATAAGATCAGTTGGACATGATGATAATCTCTGAGGTCCTTTCTAGCTCTAAAATTCATGATTTGATATTAGGACTGAAAACTGAGGCCCAATGATTTGTCCCAAAGCCCCTTACCTCCTTACTGGCACACCTTAGAACTATAGCTTAGGTCTTTTTTTCCAAATCAGTGCTTTTTTCACCAGGCCATACAGTCCTGGAGTGATAAAATATTGACAAACTGAGGAAGTTGCTCTGGGTACAGACCCATTTATTGATTAAGACTCTGGGGAACTGTCACTTCAGTTATCACTACCCACTGTTTTTGGCTCCAGGATCCATGAATGGAGGCCACGATCAGGTAAGCATAGAGACAAAAATGACAAGAGGGGACACCGTTTCCCTATATGTCCTAAGAAAAAGAAAGAACACTAGCTTGGGAGTCAGAAGACATTGGTTCTAGTTGTGGCTCTGTGGCGAACTAGTGTGACAATAGGAAAATCGCTTTACCTCTCTGGTCTTATATTTTCCTTTTTAAAATGAATGAGTAGGTTTTCCTGCTTATATTTTCCTTTTTAAAATGAATGAGTAGGTTTTCCTGCTTTAATATGCTAGATTTCTGTTTTTCTGTGGAAAACTAAAGAAAGTGAAATATTAATAACAGAAGTAAGCAGCTGCTGCTGACAATGGTTCAACAGCTCTAAAACTTTCATATTGTACTCAAGATCCACCAAGCTTGAGTATCTCTCTGTACTCAAGAGACTAGAGGCAGCTGGTGGTCCAGTGAATAGATCACTGGATCTGAATCACAAAAGCTCAGAGTTCAAATCTTCCTCCAGACACATATTAGTTATATGACCCTGGACAAGTCAATTAACCTTTGTTTTTTATAATTTCCTCAACTGTAAAAAAGGGACTAAAAATAGCATCTACCTCTTAGGGTTGTCCAGATTTTTATCTGTAAAATTAGGAGACTGGACTAGATGGTCACTAAGATTCTTTTCCTGCTCCAAATACACCTGTGGTACACATCCTTTGGTTCTTTACTGGTGCCAACAAAATGCTAAAAGAGTCAGAGGAAAGCCTCCATAGACGTTGAGTAGAACCTCTATAGAGAATTTTTGAAAGGGCAGGGACAGGAATTACACAGGATGAGAAGGCATTGTAGTACTGGGATCTTTGGTGGTGGAGGAAATGCTCTCACTGATGAAACTATTACAACAAACCAATTCTTATATCTTTATATTTTTGTTTTTAAAAATTCTGTACTTTAAACTCAAAAATTCTACTTTGCTTTATTCTTGTACTTTATGTGACTGAATCTGGTCTAAGAGAACATGTTTTTGTATGGCTTTGCATTGTTTTAAATGTATAGAGACTGAGCTAAGTTTTTATCTTGCTTCATTATGGCTTTTTTTCTCTTTGGAATTTACATGTTTATTTGAAAAAAATATTCTTTTCTTTAGAGAAATGATAGATTTGGAATGAAAAATGAAGTCTCTGCAACAATTGTTTCATGATCTCATGGTTTGGGTGTATAGAACAATCTTCTAGGCCCTAATTCCAAACCAGTAATAGCTGCTCCACCTACCTCTTAACCTCCAAACCAAGAAAAGGCACAGTGACCAAAGCAAGTCACCCTAAAAGATTCATATTCTTACTTGACTTCCCATTGTTGTTGCTTTTTTTAAAAGCAAACTCTAGCAACATCTGTATTGGCAGAGCAGAAGCACAGTGCTAATACTTACCTAGATAATTAGAAGCATAGAATTTTAGGGCACAAAGGAATGAGAAGAGATTATCTAGTCCAACCCATTTATTTCATGAGGAAAGTGAAGTGATTTGCTCAAGGGTGTAATTGGTGGCAGATTTTGAATGAAAACTACTGGATTTCAACTCCCAACTTTTGGGGAGATTTTTGCCCCATGATACATTGTTTCCCCCTCCCATTTTTTTTTTCTGACAAAACAACCCTCAGCTCTACTCTTGAGGGAAAAACAGGAAATTTGACCCAAATTATCTAGACTGGGCATATGTACATAAATATATATGTATATGTATATATATATATATATATCCAGATAATTACACTAGCTCCCTAATAATTAGGCTTTCTGCAAACCAGAACATGCTATACATTGGTACCAGTTTATTCATTCCCAAAACATTATTTTCATCTTTTGATTTTCTGTGTAAAAAATGTTTACTATGTTTCCCCATTGCCCTTTGTATCAAGTCCAGATTTTTTAGCCTGGCACTTAAGAGCCTTCACCATCTGGCCCCTGTCAAACTTCCCAACTTTTATTTTTTATTCACTCCCTGCATGAATTCTTTTCTCTCACTAGGTAGGTCCTACTCTGTCCCTAAATGCACTAGGTACATTCCTGCCGTCTTATGTCCTTTTACCTTCATTTTATTTCTTCTTCATTCTCTCTTCTTCTAGCTTGAACTACTTTGCCTTACTCTTTCTGCTCATCCTTCAAAATCTAGCTTAGGTCATTTATAATTTTTGAAGTCATTGTAGGGGGATCAGTAATTTCTCTGAACTCATGACATACAATGTCCATTGGCACAATCATCTATAATCTTGTCTCATCTCTTGTTTGCTATTTAGGTATTGCATTATTATTTATTGCTCTTAATATCCTCATCCAATGCTTGGCCATAACATAGAGGTGACTGTGGGATATCCAAAGTGTCAACTAATGAAGCACAAACTTTGATTCGTTGACTCAATCAAACTGAAAGAGCTCTGAGGGCTGGGCAATGAATTGCGGTTTTGTCATTCTAGGACCAGAATGGCTCAGTTGAGAGAGTAGCTCATCAGCTTAGAACTTTGACCATCACATTTTTTGGGAACTCTGCAATTTGTAAGGAATCATCTAGCTAATAATCTACAATGATATGATGATCTATTGTGATTTGAAGGACTGTAATCTCTATTGATGGACAAATATCTAAAGTAAAAAAAATCATACCCTTGAAATGTGATTTAATTTTTATTTATGTTAGTCTTTCATTTTCCGGTGAGACTGTAAACTCCTTGAAGACAGGGATTAGACATTGTGTTTCTTTCTCCCCCACAGCGTCACTAGAGTGCTATGTACACAATGTATATTTAGTAAACACTTGATGAATGGATGAATGAATGAACACATTTAAAACTAGTATAGAATATACTACATACAATAGATTCCATATATACTTTATACACCATCATTGTTTGAATAATTATCTATAATTATACATCTTGTCTTCAACTTATAAATTGGATGTTGGAAAATTATAAGTCCTTTGGATTTTTAGAGACTATCTGGCCTAACCTCATACCTTTAGCTAGAATCATATTTATAGCACAGTTAAGCTGTTTCCCTCATGCTATTTTAAATACCTTTTTAAGAAGAGGATCCTTCAAGCTTACTTAGAATCCATTCTGTGATTTAGTATCTCCCATTGACAATAATAAACCTCTAATAAAAATACCAGGGAGAGAACAGTTAGTAAATCAGTAACCATTAGGGTCATGCCACAGCCTCAGTACTATGACAGTCATGAGTTGGGGATAAAAGGGAAATAAATATATAAATTGGGAATAAAGAATGTAAATGATTGATACAAGGTCACATAGCAGATAAATATCAGAGCTGGGATTTGAAGTCAGGTATCCTAAGTTTAGTGTTCTTGCCACTATATATTTAGGAATCCCAAATAGATTGGCTTAGGTGCCTCTTCCATGGTCTCACAGGTGAATAGGGAGTCAAAGCTAGGTATTCTGACACCTAATTCAATGCATCTTCCATTGCCACTCTGATCCTAGTTTTGAATTATCCCTGGCCTCCTCTTTAGCTCCCCATAGGTCTGATTGTCTAACCGTTGAATCATTTTTTGCAGTTCTCTAAACATCCTCCATCTTATCTAACCGTGGAGCCCAGAATTGGGAATGTATAATTGTAAGAGTCTGACCAGAGCTGATTACTCTGGGACAATTACTTCATGGTTCCTACAGGATGTGTCTCCTATTATGAGGCTTGCTTTTGAGAGTGGAGTGCTATGTGGCTGAATCGAGGTCAGCTTGTTATCCATTCTGATCCCTCTATCTTTTTCTTGCATACTTGCCTATAGCTAGTCTTCCCTTATCATACACTATTGCATTTTGTTTTTGTTTCCCACTTGTCTTGCCCTATCCTTATGAATTCTGCTTCCTTTGGACCATTTTTCTTCTTCAGTCACTTTGAATGATGATACTTACATGAAAGAGCCATCATCCCAAAGTTTTTCCTGAGTGTTTTATTGAATGGAGTCTGGTGATAGGCATTGCACATACAAAAGAATCCACTTACTGCATATATCCCCTATCTCTGCCCTTTAATTTACAAGTTAGTGTAAAAGTAGCTCCAGGATAGTAGAGGAATGATGAGGAGTTAGAAATTCTGTTATAGTTCTGAATCTGCCACACACAGGTATGTGACCTTTATTAAGTGACTTGATTTCTCTTGACCACATTTCCTTTCTCTGTAAAATAAGGGGCTCAGGCTAGATCTTTTTTAAAGTTCCCATCTTGCTCTAGTATTTTATGTCTGTGAAATTTGATATAATAGATTTTAAACTAGGAGGGACCTTAACTCTCCTTATTTTTACAGAATATGAACTAGAGACCCCAAGAGAATAATGATTGGCCATGCTTACATAGATAGCAAGCACTAGAGATGCTATTCATATCTAGGTCTGGACCTGCTAGGGCAACTAGGTGGTGCAATGGATAGAATGCTGGGCCTGAGGTTGGGAAGATTCAATTTTGTGTGTTTCAATCTGGCCTCAGACACTTACTAGCTACATGCAATCATGGACAAGTCACTTCACCCTGCTTACCTCAGTTTCCTCATCTGTAAAATGAGTTGGAGAAAGCAATGGCAAACCACTCCAGGATCTCGGCCAAGAAAAATCCAAATAGAGTCACCCAAATTTTACATGACTAAAAATGACTTAACCACAACAACTTGGGACTCCAATTCAAGTTTTTAAAAATTTGTTCTTTTTCTAGTTTTTAGGACGATCTGAAACCACACTAAAGTCAAGGTAGGATATTCTATCACTGCCACGGATTCACTAGTTCTATTCTTATGTCATAGTAGAGTCAATTAGACTGATAAAACTCAGTTATTATAAATGTCTACTGATCATAGTCTAGAATCTTCTGTTGCCTTGGGAGAATTTTCTTGATTTTTCTTTTTCTGAATTATTATTTTCTCTTAGGCTTAGGAAGACGATTCATGGAAATAGAGACCATCAGAGAAATTTCTGATGATCTTGTTATGTGAGGGTAACTGCCTCTCTCACCAATCCCATCTTCACTTTGAAAGGGTTCTATTTTTGCAATGAATGGGACAAATTTTTTTTTTTTTGCAAGAAGACATGGAAGAAAGGAATATTGTATGTTGCACCATCATCTTCTCATTTTGTCTCTTCTTTACTTCCAGGATATAGACTGTAGTGGCTTCTGCCCAGAACTAACATGAAAAAGTGAGGCTACCACTATCACTGGAAGCTTCAAAGAAATGAAGTTCACATGACTGGAAGACAGAAGAGCCAATAGAGGTTCTGACCCTGAAGCTGAGATGATGATCGAAAGCCATAAAAGGAAAGATTCAAGGTTCTGAGACTACCAGTTACTGTGAATCCCATTGGGCTGAGTCTATGATGTGTAGGGAAAACCCCTCACCATCTTTACTGCTGTTTTTTTGTTGTTGCTGGTTCATAATCTTGATACATAGAGTGAACACTCCTCTCTGTATTGCTTCTCCATGTGTGTAGTTGGGATATTTACTTCATTAGCCAATGGAGAGGTCTGGGAAGGCAATGGAAGGAGGGTTAGGAGATAGTCTTACCTAGAACTAGTCCCCATGACATTTCCTGGCCATTTCTAGACCATGCTTCTGGTTGTGTACCCCTGTGCCCTATTCTCTGCTTTCTAGTTCCTTTATTTGCTGTATTCCTTCTGTTAGAATACAAGCTCTTCGAGGGCAGGAACTCTATTCTTTGTTTGTATTTGTATCTTTGGTGCTTAGCTCAGTGCTTGATACCTAGGAAGTATTTACTCATTAATCATCACTAATTTCTGGAGGCCAATATTTCCATGAAAGAGTGTTTAGTTTTCTTTTTTTCTCCTACTTTGTTCTATGTACAATAAACTATGTCATTATAGCATGTTAATTAAGTTTTTGGATCTATGGGTACAGTAGGAAGTGAATTGAAACAGAAGGGATACACACAATAGAGTAGGTTCTCTGAACTATAGAGATACCCCAGATTTCATATGTTAATACTTTGAGTTAACATTCCATTTCATCCCATTTCTTCATGATTAGATTCAGACCTGGCCACCAGTGTTTACTCCAAGCAGCTATTGTGTTACCATTGATACCTAGGCTTGTCACGGGGAAGTAGCCTGGGTGTTTTCAAGAAGAGTGCCCTCTAGTGACCAGATAGAACATCTTTATAGACTCCCAGGAAAGGGCTATTTGGGACATGTGCTATTGAGTTAATGTCTTGCATTCCTTTATTGCACAATAAATACAATGACTGTTTTTTTCTGTACTTAAGGAAGGATTTTAGCCATAAATCAAAGGACCTTAGATAGAGATCAATGTTATTGTTGTGAAGTGATTAGGTAGATACTTTTCCTCTATTTTTTTTTCCTTTCTTGGTATAAAGAATAAATTTAGAACTCTGGCCTATTTGTTCCCCTTATACAACATTCCATCTCTTATTTCCATGATTCTGTATAGGTTGTATCCTATCCCTGAATTATCTTCTTCCTAACTTCTACTTCTTGGAATCTTTAGTGCCATCTAGGAGACTCTTCCTCATTTTTATCATCTTTCTTTTAAAAAAATCTTCTACCTATTAAAATTACATATATATGTACATATATATGTGTGTATGTGTGTATATATTCAAATCTGGCCTCAGACACTTACTAGCTAAGTGACCCTGGGCAAGTCAGTTAAGCCGGTTTAACTCAGTTTCCTCATTTGTAAAATGAGTTAGAGGAGGAAATGGCAAACTACTACAGTATCTTTGCCAAGAAAACTCCAAATGGGGTCACAAAGAGTCAGACATGATTGAAACAACTGAACAACAACTATGTATATACACATATGTATATATGTATACACACATACGTATATGGCTATATGTATGTATGCTTTGTTTTTACTTATTATCTGTGTCCATGTTGTTTTCCCCAGCAGAATGTAAATTGTTGGAGAACAGGAATATTTTATTTTTTGTTTTTGTTTTGTATATCCAAAGCCTAGCTAAGTCCCTGGCACATAGTAAATGCTTAATAAATGTGAAACTAAATCAAATTGACAATTTCTCTTTAAAAAAAAACAACCTGCAGAAAGTATCTGTGTTGTTTCCCTATCTCTAGATACCTTTCTCTTTTCCCAATTGTGACAATCTTCATGAAGGATATGTATTTTGTGGCCTTTTGGATCTCTAATGCATATTGCTAGCTAAAAATTAAATGTGGATCTGAGCAGGAAGTATGCATTTGTAACATCTCCCTAGAAGACCAGATAAAGAAAACATTTACTTCCTTTTGTATTGTGCAGGTATCAATTAGGAGGTGTAGCCATGGGAAGAAGTACAGGATGTTTGCACTTTAAATCTAGTAAATACACCTTGTAACTAGAGCAGTGAGTTGTTGAAAGCAGACAACTCACTTAATAAAATGATGAATCTCTCTTTCCTAAAGTCAGTCTTTGCTTTTCCTATGTAGTGTTGATATGGAAACAATCAGACAGTTGTGTTTACTGCTTATGAATTTGGCTCTTAAAATGCTAGACATGACTACAAGAGGATTCCCTCTGAGGGCCAATAGTTGAGCCTCGAAAAGTTATTAAGATAAACGCTAATTATTTGTCTTGAGAAACAATATGCTTAGTTAAGGGCTGGCAGTCAGAAAAAGCAAAAACAAAAAACAAAATGCTATTCTCATAGTCCAGGGACCATTAAGGAAAAACTAGAGAAATCACATCTTCCCTACTTCTGTTCATTAGAGAAATAAGATGACAATACTGCCTCTAAATAATTCTTGTCTCTTACTATATTCTAGGGTAGCAAGGATAAAGGTGTATTAATTGTCCATATGTGCCCTTCTTTAACCAATGCCCTGTGTGCTAGATCTTCTGGGGGACACCAAAGAAATAGAAGACATGGTCCTTGTCCTCATGGAGCTCAAAATCTAGATGGTCCCCTCTCTCTCCCTGTCTCCTCATTCCTTTATCACAAAACAGCTAATAATTGCCTACTACATGTAACACACAGCACCCATTTGAATTGCTTCTAACTGAATCCAAATAAAGTATGTATTGGCTCAGACCTTGTTGATTCTGACAACCCAAACTGACTCCTACAGAGGAGAAGGGACACTAAAGGTATCATCAATCTTTTGCCAGTCAATGACAAGCTGTTCCTTCTTGCTTCCTTCAAGGAAACCATCATTCTCTGCAAAGGGATAACAATATCTACACGTCTTTGTACTTTCTTTAACATATGAACACCTCACCTTACTGTTACTTGACCTCTTATATGCTTTCATGTAAGCATGGCCTGGACTGGAAGTGGAGTTGGAAGTCAGTTGATCAGGCAGCATCTTCTTCTCCACACACACACATAAGTAAATATAAATTAAATAAAAAAATACAAAGTACTCTGGCATATGGTAGGGTACTCAAATTTGGGGTATGAAGAGCTAAGGAAAAAGTAGAACAAAGCAGGAAAGATAAAGGATGCAGTTCAGAAAGATTGTAAGAGAATGATGAAAGTTCACTTAATAATATACACTTATATTTTTTGGTTATAAAAAATGTTGAAGTAGTCCTACCCTTATTTGTTTACTGGATTTGTATATTTGCTCAAATTTTTCTGTTAGTGAAGTATCTTATCCTTGTGGTCTATCTTAGAGTTCTCAAGATACCTTCCAGCTCTAAAAAAATTCATGATTCTCTAATCACACGATATCATAGTACAGAGACAAAGGCTCATTATACTTCATACTTCTTGGGAACACTAAAATAGGGTACTGCTCTAGGTGGATACTTAATGCATGGTTTTTGAATTTAGGGATGGTTGATGAGCATGAAAAGTGTCTTACAAAGAAAACTCGTACTAAGTTATGCTGAGCAAAGGGAACAAAACCAGGACAACTGAAACTCTAACAACATTGTAAAAATGAACAGTTCTGAAAGGCTTAAGAACTCTGATCTACACAATGATAAACCATGATTTCAGAACACCAACGAAGAATATTACCCACCACTTGAAGGGAGAGGTGATGGACTCAGTATGCAGAATAAGTCACCTTTTTTGGATGGGGTCAACATGGGATTTTTTTGAATAGTTAAATTCGTATTTGTTGTAAGGATTTTGTTTTTCATTTTTGTTCATGTTGGGGTGGGGAAGGGAGGAAAAAACATAAATGCCTGATGATAAAAAGCACCTCCCGAAGGAAATATTCATAAAACAAGTGATCTTCAAACTGGGGTGCCAGTATAATAGAGTTCAATTGAATCCATAGTGGAGTGGAAAGGGCATGAGGATGAATGACCTGAATTTCAGCCCAGCCTCATGACCCTGGGCATGCTACTTAATCTCTCTCATATTCATTTTTTTCATAGGTAATACAGAACCTGCATTACCTACTTCATAGGACGACTGTGAGGAAAGTGGGTTGCAAACCTTCACATACTATCTAAATATGATGGAATAGAAAGAGATGTGACTCTGGATGGAGCAAGGGTACCTTGCTTCACACCCTGCCTCTGATGATGTTCCCTACCATTGTGACCTCGGGGCAAGTCACTTAATCTCTCTTAGCCTCTATTTCCTCAGTTGTAAATTGAGGAGGTTGTATTAAATAATCTCTGAATTCCTTTCCAGCTTTAGATCTATGATGCTATTCTCATGACCTGTCGTTATTCAGGATGTCATGACTTCCCCAATCAGGTATCAGGAGAAAGTAGCTCAGTGGAAAGCTTGTTACCATGCTAAGTTGCTGCCTGTCTGGATATGCTGTTGAGTACAGTGGGCATCTCAGAATATTAATAAAACTTACGAATATTCATAAGGAGGTCAGCTGACTGCCTGAAGCATCTCAGTTACTAAAGATGGTCCCTAAGCCCAAAATAGAGCAATGCTGGTAACTTTCTTATGCAGTGAAAATTTCTAATCTTCAGATTTCTTTCAAAGTTCTTTCTTTGTGGTTAATAGTGCAGCTTAGCTTTCTCTCTCCCAGTGGCATACCTATACAACACCTCCCACCCCCACCTTGTTGTGGATTTCTAGGAAATGTGGGCTGAGTTTACTTCCTTTGTCTTTAATGAATTTGAAAGCGGGTACTTTGCAGAGTCAGGCTTGGAATCCCTTCCCTTTTTGTGAAAAGGTAGAGAAGAATTTTAAAACAACAGCAACAACAACAAAAACAAAAACCTTTTCTTGTAGGATTACATTTTTGAAGAGGTATTCAAATTTGAATGACAAGTGATTATTCCTCATTTGTAGATGTAACTCATTTGGAGGTACTTGACATTAAGACAGAAAGAGTTTTCCGGGAAAAGCAGCATTCATTTCCAGACTCAGGTAAACAACTACTTGGTTTGGTTATAGCATAATTGCTTCTCAAAAATCAACATAACCTTACTTTAACCTTCATAAAGGAAGAGTTCATGACACTATTATTTAGGTATTTAAAACTATAATTCTGTACGGGTGTTCGATCTAACTTGATGAAGAATACATGATCATTGATCAGGCAGAAATAATCCAGAAGCAATCTTTTCCTTTCAGTAACAGACTGGAAATTGGATATTATATTCTTCTAATGATCAATCACTTAATGTGTGACTTTGGGACAAGTCTCTTAACCTCCGGAGGCCTCAGTTTCTTCATCTGTAAAATGAGGGGGTGGAAGCTTTGTAGATGGCTTCCGAGATCCCTTCAAGCTCTAGAACTATGATTCTTTGAGAGCTCTATGACACTGAAGAAGTTCATCTTCAGAAGGAGAGCCCCTATTACTCAGAAATTGTGAGCCTTTAAATTAAACTCTGCAAGTTAAAATTCCAGGCTCTTCTCAAAGTATTGTCTACATTATTGTTACCGTTGTGTTTTTTTTTTCCCAGTCGTGTCTGACTCTTTGTGATGCCATTTGGTGTTTTCTTGGCAGAGATACTGGAGTGGTTTGTCATTCCTTCTCCAGCTCATTTTATAGATGAGGAAACTGAGGCAAACATGGTTAAGTGACTTGCCCAGGATCACACAGCTGGTGAGTCTCTGAGGTCAGATGTGAACTCATGAAAATGAGTCTTTGTGATGCTAGGCCCAGCACACTATCCACTACTCCACCTAGCTGCACTTGGATACATTGCACTCTTCACCAACAAACACAAGAATATGGGTTTCCAGCAATAAATGTGGAGAAACAATTTCTGAATAAAAATCTCAAATTTAACTCAGGAAACAATCATTGCTTCCTTAATGATTTTCTCTAAAGTCTAGTTAGGAGGCCAAAGTGAGCTATGTGGAGTCATGTACATTAGACTCATAACTAAAAAGTACTAAAGTACTTTAGAAGAGGGATGGGGAACCTGCAGCCTCATGGCCTTCTGTGTGCTTGGGTTTGGCCTTGTGACTGAGTGCAGGTTTGATAGAACAAATTCTTTTCTTAAGGGGGTTTATTCTGTGAAGTCTGGATTCAGTCAAAGGCTGCACTTGAGGACCTAGAGGGCCACATGTGGCCTCGAGGCCACAGGTTCTCCACCCCTGCTCTAGAGCTTGGCTGAAGAATAGACTCTAAACAAATCATGTCTACAAAACTGTTCTTCCTGGTTCCTCTACAATACTGTGTCTTATATTTCATTTATCATTTCCAACAATATTTTATTTAGTTATTGTTATTTTTGTTTTTTTTTCCCCAGGCAAAGTTCTGATTAAATACATAAAAAGGCTCTACCATCAGTCAAGGAATTTATAGCAATCAGCTTCCTTATCTAAAAAAATGGAAGGTTTAGACTAGATAATCTCTAAGATTTTTTTTTTCTGTCTCTAAACCTTGTAATCCTAATAAGAAGCATTAAGTTTTTATGGGATTCCAATGCTAAAAGGGATCTTAAAGGTCATCTGGCTGAATCTTTTTATTGCATAGATTAGCAAGTTGAGACCCAAAGAAGGGATGTGACTTGACCAAGGTCACATACTAGACCTTTGTGGAGTTAGAACTAAACCTCAAGTGTGCCTTAGTACCTATGCCCACCATGTCTATTTGTTCATGTTTTTCATTGAATTGTCCATCCCTCCACTCTCTTTTTCATACATATTCTTAGCATCACCCTTACTTTAGGAGTCAAAATATGGTTGGTGGACTATCTGGAATGCCATGAACACTGAGAGGTTCTTCTCTCAGGTCCTCCAGATACTTCATTTCTATTAAAATCATTTCCAAGTTAATCTCATAGCTGCATTTAGCCAAGGTGAATTATCAGCAGAGATAATTGCCTCATTTATCTCAAGGAGTTGCCATGTTTCAAGAGGGAAGAAAAAATCCCCCTTAGGAAAGGGGATAATTGCCAGACTCTAATGCTGCTTCTCCAACATCTCCTTTCCACTATCACTCTGCCCTTAAATGTCCAGATGCACTAAGTGATCAGAGACTCCAGAGATAACTTTGCTAGGATAATATTCCTGGTCTTGGAGATGTGGTTTGCCCTGAGTGACTCAATTTTAGTTGAATCAGATAATAATATGTGATGCCTTTGGCAAACCTTAAAGTACCACACACACACACACACACACACACACACAAACATGCGTGCGCACGGGCACGCACACACACATACACATACACACACACCCCATACGCATACTGACCAGTGGAGTTTAGGCGGTTTATGTTGCCAATGTAGCCAGAACATGAGTCTGATCCTGTAAAGGCCAATGTACCTCATACAGAAGAAAAACTTCTTTTTCCATGACCACTGAATTTACCAATTAGCCTGGCCAAACAAGTCAATTCAAGAAACATTTATTAAGAGCCTGTATAATGTTCCAGGCCACCTAGCATAAGCTAAACTCTGATAGTTTTGTTGTTTAGTCATTTTTCAGTATGATTCTTTGTGATCCCATTTGGGGTTTTCTTGGCAAAGATACTGGAGTAGTTTGCCATTTGCTTCTCCAGCTCATTTTGCAGATGAAGAAACTGAGGCAAACAAGCGTAAGTGAGCAGGGTCACAAAGCTAATGAGTATCTGAGGCTGAGATGGAACTCAGAAAGAAGATTCTTCCTGACTCTAGGCCAGGCACTCTATCTGATACACCACTTCTTTGCCCAGAAAGCTCTATCTTAAGAGTGGTCAAATAAGTGTATGGATGGTGCTCAGCAATTTCTCCCTTTCTCCTGGTGACTTTCTATCCATCCTTCCGAGTCCAACTTACAAAGTCCAACTTAAGCATGTCCTTATTTAGGAAAATTTAGGATCACATGACCTAGAGCTGGATGAGACCTCAGAGGTCATCTATTCCTCAACTTCCTCAGTTTACAGTTGAGGAAACTGAGGTACAAGGAATTTTTGTGACTTGCCTAGGGTCAGGCGGTAGTGCCAGAGCTGGTGATTGAACCCAAGTCCTCTGACACCAGAGTCAATGCTTTTTTTTTCCATTCCTAAATCACTCTAAACCTTATGTAATAATACCTGGCATTTACATAGCAAGCCCTTCAAAGTTTGTTAAGCATTTTACATACATTGTCTCACTTGAACTTCAGAACAACCCTGTGAGGTAGGTACTTACAGGTATAATCATCCCCATTCCATAGATGAAGAAAGTGAAGTTCAGTGATAGTAGGTTTCTTCCCCTTGGTCACCTAGCTATGATGTGCCAGGCTCTGTGTTTCAAATCTCTATAAAGCACTTACCATAAAATGTTGCTATTATGGTTGTGGTTTTCTACCTTATCCTCTTACTTTCTGTCTTATCCCCACCCTCACCACGGGTAGTGATACATAGTGGATAGAGAGAAAACCTCAAAACCCCAAAGACCTGGGTTCAGGTTCCACTTCTGACAGACTGTTTGTGGGACTCTAGGCAAGCAGACAAGTAAAGACTTAATCAGCAGTCTAAACTGTGGGTCATGACGCCATATGGAGTTGTGAAAACTTTGGCAATAGTAAAAGGTTTCTGAATGCGCAACAACCAAAAATTAATTAAAAGTCAAATGAGTAATGAATCCGAGGTGTTTCTGGTGGTGCTTGTCCCTGTGGCATCGTGCAACTTCACTGCCGCCTTGGTTCTGAACATAGAACTTTGGTTCTGTAACATCACGTAATGCCAATGAATGTTGCCAAAATGCAAAAACCTGCTGAATAGGCTTCTCTCTTAGTGGTATAAGTCACAGAGAAGATGCTGACTTTCATCGGTAAGAGGGAATTTCCTTACCTTGCAGTCCTCTGAACAACAAAATCACAGGTCCAGTCAATCTCCCATTTGAAACTCTTAACAGGGACTATCTTGTCTACCTTTTTTTTTCTACCCAGTGATAAATGCAGTTCTCTGCACAGAGTAGGCACTTAATCAGTGCTTTTCTTTTACTGTTAATTCATCATTACTATAGACAAAGATCCCTAAATTAATATCTTACATAAGGCAAGATAGTGGCATTGTCTCATGCCAGGCAGCATGGTAGAACATGGAAAGAATCCTGTACTTAGGGACAAGAGACATGAGCTGGCATCTTGGCTCTAACACTTATCAGCTGTGTGGCCTTGGGCAAATCACCTCACCTTTCTGAGCTTCTGTTTTCCCATCTGGAAAATGAGGAAAGTAATGCCTTTATTACTTACTTCATAGAGTTATTTTGAGGAATGAGCTTGATAGCATTATAGAAGTATGAGCTCTCAGCAGAAAACAGATAGCGTGTTTATTCTTCCAGTAAAACTTACACATTAATTACAACCGCAGATTGCATCAAGGCATTGTCTATACTTATATTGACTGTATCTGTTTTTCTAGTTGTGTTGTTATTGGGGGAGGTGGGGGTGCAGTTCCTGGCTAATATTTGAGCGTGATACAATATTAAATTTGCAAAAAATTCCTATTTATTAAGAAGAGATGCATTAGGATTTTGCATTATAAAAAAATAAAACCCACAGGAAATCAATGTCTACGAGTATATTAATCAGAGCAAGGAAAATAGTAATTTTCTTCTTCCACTTGAGTTCAGAATCACTGATCAATCAGATGTAATTTGTGGTAGAAGAAAATGGAAGATACAAAGACTATTTTTCACTTGATTCTTTTAAATCATCTTCTCATTAATCTACAGCAGGACTTTCTTTTAAAATTACATACTTCTCCAAACAGTAGCTTATCCAATCGCAAGATTGATTTCAGGTATTCTGAAGTATCTTCCTGGTATTTGCAGCTGCCGTGGTGGAAGGAGGCACTCTGCTTCAGTGAGAAGAATGTGGGACTTTGTGAAGACCTAGGGTCAAAACTCAGCTCTGTGGCTTACAGGCTGTGGGATGTTGGGCCAGTCATTTCATTTCTCTGAGTCTCAGTTAAGAGGCTCAAATCAGCTAATTTATGTGAAGTGATATACAGCTGTGGAGCACTACCTGAATGTCATCTCTGCTTATACATATGAATTAGATGCACTAAGGTTCTATGCTTTGAAGTGGCCCTCTATGTCACCCAGACCAACCCCTCTGCATATCCACTTAATTTCATGCCCTATTATCTTCTCCAGAAAATTTCTGTCATTATCATTCCCACCCTCTCTCTCTAAATTTTAATCTCTTCTTGTGTGGTACCTCTTTGTCTGCTGTCTGCAAACATAAACACATCTCCCTCATACATTAAAAAAGGAAGGAGGGAAACAATCATTGATTAAGTACCTGCTACACGTCAGGCACTGTGATAAGAGCTTTATAAATACTTTCTCATTTGATCCTCATAATAACCCTGTCAGGGAGGTCCTGTTATTATCTCCCTTTCACGGTTAAAGAAACTAAGGTTAAATGACTTTCCCAGAGTCACACAGCTGGTAAATGTCTGAGGTCAGATTTGAACTCAGATCTGCCCGATTATGCATATAGCTCAAGGTTTTATTCTGTGTTCTCATTTCTTTTATTCTATACTTTTTTTGCTAGGTGACCAAATATGCTTTTATGGGTTCAATTATCATCTCTATGTATAGGATTCTTAGATCTATATAACCAATCACACTCTTTCTCCTGAATTCCAGTCCAGCATCATAAATTTCATAGTAGAAATTTTGAACCAGATATCCTATAAGCATAGCAAACTCAACATGTCCAAGACATAACTCATCTTTCCCCTCAAAACTCATCCAGATTTTGCTATTAACTATTGAGGGTGCCACCTCTTAAGTCTAGTCATCCAGGTGTATAATTTTGGTACCATCTTTGACTTCTATCCTCAGTCACCTAGTCACCTCTAGTCAGTTGACAAACGTTGTCACTTCTATCTCTTTATCTTTCAGAAATGCTCCCTTCTCAACAATCACGTAGCCACTACTCTGGTCCAGGCCCTCTCACCTGGACTATTCCAATAGCCTCCTAACTGGTATCCCTGGCTCAAATCTTCTCAGACTCTAATCCAGGGGTGGGGAACCTGTGGCTTTCAGGCCACATGTGGCTGTCTAGGTCCTCAAGTATGATCCTTTGACTGAATCTAAACTTCACAGAACAAATACCCTTAATAAAAAGATTTGTTCTGTAAAACTTGGACTCAGTCAAAAGGCTGCACCTAAGGACCTAGAAGGCCACATATGGCCTTGAACCTGCAAGTTCCCCACCCCTGTGAGTCTAATTTATCCTTTATGTATCTGCCAAAGTGATTTTCCTTAAGCACGGACCTGACTATGCTACTCCCTACTCAATGAATCCAATATAAATTCCTCTGACATTTAAAGCTCTTCACTATCTGGCCCTTTAATAACTTTCCAGTCTACTATATAATACTCCTTTCCATGCTCTCTACAATCCAGTCATTCTCACTGACTTGTCTTCCCCCATTGCATTTCAGCTTCTCTTTCCATTCTTTTAAACTGTCTGTCTTCCATGACCATAATGCATTCTTCCTTAAGTTCTTCAGGAACTAGTGCTATATTGCCATATAACTTAATCAGAAGAATATTCCTATTAAGAAGATAGGCTTTTATTTCAGGGAGAATATTGGGATGAATAAACTATCTAAGAATTTTCCAAAAGGTGATCTGTCTCTTATTCCCTTCTGTCCCCAACTTACTGACCATTTGCATTTTCTCTCAAGATCTGTATGTTGGTAGATGAGCACCGTAGGTTGTATATCTAACAGAATATCATAGCTTGACAATAGGCATTCTTCATGCACTTGTTTTTTTTTCCAGTGTGGTTAGGTAGGTCCAACTCATTTGAGTGATTATGGACCTTATCTAGGACAACCTATATATTCCAGAGCTTGAATCAGTCAGCACAATTTCATCTACCAAGAGAAACAATCTGCAAGATCTCACCATCTGTAGGTTATCACTGTTAGACTTGGACTCTGAGTTGCAGCTCTTCCATGACAGTGGAGAATACCATTGATGAGCAAGTATTTTCAGTTTTGATGTGTTGTCTGATATTAATGAAGGTTATTGAACAAAGTTTATCTTAATCTTGCTTAATTTTGATGTACACATGTACCTCTTGTTGAAAGAAAGCTTTTAAGGCACTCTTTCTTAATATGCATGAATGTGTTTGTATGTGTCATATACATGCATATACACAAATATATATATATATACATATACATATGCATATGTGTGTGTGCATTATATATGTGTATACATGTAAAATAGTGAAATTCTTTTGATTAATCTCAGTACTATAGACAAAGCAGGCTAGTCCAGTCCAGCATCACTAAGTGTATTTGTGCAAAAGAAAGAGAATGATGCAAAGGAGTAGCATGATACAGTTAAAAGAGTCAGTTGAATAAGCCAGACTGATGAGGCTTAGGCTCAGGCACCAGATTTACAATTGGCTAACTTGGTCACTTCTCTTTTCTGGGAATGAATATCTGAATTTATCATCTGGGGATTTCAGAGGATGCCTTTCAAGTACAATGGATAGGAGTGAAGATAACATACTATGAGAAGATCCATGAGAAGAAAAATGGCATTGCCATAAGAAATGATGAAATGGACAATTTCAGAGGAAACTGTGAAGGCCTCTGTGAACTGCTGGAGAGTGAAACGAGCAGAAATAGAATAATTTATACAAAGATAACAACATTACAGAGGAAAAAATGACTTTGAAACCCTTTTTGAATTTCTGTGATAAACCATGAGTCCAAAAGAAAAGAGATGAAACATGCCACTCATCTCTTGCCAGAGAGATGATGAATTTAAAATGCAAACAGATATATCCATTTTGGGACTTGTCTAACGTGGGAGTTTGTTTTTTTTGGAAAATGCAGCTATGCATTAAAGGTTTTATTCTGGGAGCTTTTATAAAAAATGCTCAATGGAGGGATATTGGGAAATCAATAAAAATGCTTGTTAATTGAAAAAATAAAAAATAAATGAAAAAGAAAAAAAATGGCACTGAAAATGAAAGATTTGATTTTGATAAAAACGAATAAAACATCTTCATTTTAACTGGGGTATATTCATGTAGTACACTGGATTTGGAATCAGAAAATCTAATTTCTCTTTTCCTTTTTTTATTTAAAAAGCAGTCTATTTGATAACACTAAGATGGCTTGAAAGGGAAAGTTTGGTTCTCTTGTAAATTTCAGTTTTTAAATATGATGAATATATCTAAACGAGTAATTTACAATTGCTGATGATTTTAATTTTTATGAGTTTATTTTTAATTTTCAACATTCACTTCCATAAGTTTTAAATTTTCTCCCCCTCCCACTTCTCCCCCTCCCCAAGATGGCATGCAGTCTGATATAGGATTTACATATATATTCCTATTAAACATCTTTTCACATTAGTCATGTTGTATAGAAGAATTAGAATGAATGGGAGGAACCAGGAGTAAGAAACAAAACAAAACAAACAAACAAAAAATAAAATAGTGTGCATCTACCTAAAGCCATCAGCAAGTATTATATGTGATGGGGATAAGCTAGAAGCATTTCCAATAAGATTAGGGTGTGAAACAAGGTTGTCCATTATCACCCCTGTTACTCAATTTGGTACTAGAAATGTTAGCTTTAGCAATAAGAGAAGAAAAAGAAATTGAAGGAATTAGAATAGGCCAAGAAGAAACTAAGCTATCACTCTTTGCAGATGATATGATGATATATTTAGAGAATCCTAGAGAATCAAATAAAAAACTACTTGAAATAACAAACAGCTTTAGCAAAGTTGCAGGATATAAAATAAAACCACATAAATCCTCAGCATTCCTATATATCACTAACGAAGCCTAATAGTAAGAGACAGAAAGAGAAATTCCATTTAAAGTTACTGTAGACATTATAAAATATTTGGGAGTCCATCTGCCAAAACAAACCCAGGAACTATTTGAACACAATTATAAAACACTTTTCACTCAAATAAAGTCAGATCTAAGTAACTGGAAAAAAAAAACATCAGTTGCTCATGGGTAGGCTGAGCTAATATGATAAAAATGACAATTTTACCTAAAGAAAATAGTCTGCTTTGTTCTGCATTCAGACTCTATAGTTCCTTTTCTGGATGTGGATGGTATTTTCCATCAAGAGTTTTTTGGAATTGTTTTTAGGTCTTTGCATTGCTGAGAAGGGCTAAGTCTATCAAAGTCAGTCATCGTATACTGTGGCTGTTACAGTGTTCTCCTGGTTCTGCTCACTCCACTCATCATCGGTTCATATAAGTCTTTCCAGGTTTTTTGGAAGTCTGCCTATTCATCATTTCTTATAGCACAATGGTATTTCATTATATTCATATCCCACAACTTGTTTAGTCATTCCCCAGTTGATGGGCATACATTCAATTTCCAGTTCTTGGCCACTACAAAAAAAGCTGCTACAAATATTTTTTTATACGTGTGGGTTCTTTTCCTACTTTTATGATCTCTTTGGGATACAGCCCCAGAAGTGGTATTTCTGGGTCAAAGGGTGTGCCCATTTTTATAGCCCTTTGGGCATAGTTCCAAATTGCTCTCCAGAATGGTTGGATCAGTTCACAACTCCACCAACAATGAATCAGTGTTCTAATTTTCCCGTATCTTCTCCAACATTTATCATTTTCCTGTTTTGTCATGCTAGCCAATCTGATAGGTGTGATGTGATACCTCAGAGTTGTTTTGATTTGCGTTTCTCTAATTAATAGTGATTTAGACCATTTTTCATATGACTATAGATAGCCTTAATTTCTTCTTCTGAAAACTACCTGTTCATATCCTTTGACCATTTATCAATTGGGGAATGACTTCAATTCTTATAAATTTGACTCAGTTCAGAGAATCTAATTTCAACCCCTCATTCTAGTATCTAATATCTATAAGATCTCGACTTTGATTTTGGATGGTTGAGGAGTAGAGGGAGATAGGACCTGAATTTGAATTGTTATAATATTTCATGGCAGAGTTGTGACCAAGGGTCAAATTTCCTAATTCCCAGCTCAGTGCTGATACTCTAGGAATGTAGCCTTCGTACTTTTCATCCTCCAAAATTACTTTATATTTATTTTGAATATACTTTGTATATGTTCATATTGTCTTTTACAACAAAATGTAAGCTCGTTGAAGGAAAGGGCTGCTTTTTTCCCTTGTAGCTCTAATATCTAGTATAGTACTTGGCACATATTAAGAACTTAATAAATACTTGTTGATTGATTGATCAAGGAAGATATTTGAAGCTGAAACAATTAATTACCAATTTATACAAGGAAAAGTACAGAAGATAGAGGAGTAGCTTCAGTTAGCGGTAGATACTGGTCTGATAGTTTAACGGTACAGTTTTCATGAAAGGGGAACAAAGTTGAACAACATTCCCAACTCTTGGATGCTTTGTCAGTTACCTTAAGTCAGTGCATTGTAGTTCAACAGCTCTGTATTTAGAGTCAGAAAACCTAGGTTTGAATCTGGACACTACAACTTACAACTTCTGTGAGTGACCAAGTCCCTTCCCTTCTCTTGGCCTTAGTTCCTTCCTCCGTGAAATGAAATGGTTGGATCAGGTGATCTCTAAACTTTAAATCTTGTGATTCAAAGATCAAGTTCAGGTAGGCCAGAAATATGGGGTTGGGTTTTTCCCACCATTTCAGATTCCCACCATTCCCCACTAGCACAAGCTGAAACAAGGTGAGGGATTTCCTTCTTTCCTAACTGATTTGTCTAATACATGATGACAGCTCCTCTAGAGGTGATCCAGTTTTATATGTTGGTATGTGAACACACCCTGAAGCGGGATTCATTATGTGTTTGTGTCATTGATCCAGTTTCTACAACGTACTAGCCTGCTGCTTAAAGTTATCTTTTATATCTATCATCTCAGCAGCAAAGATTCATTCCTTTTTTTCTAATAGAACTTTATAAAATTTTTATTTAGATAATCAATGTCAACACTAACATCATATTCTTTAAAAAAAAGTAACAAGAGTTTAAATGTGAGAGTTAGAAGGAAACTTAGAGATTGTTTATTCCAAGCCCCTCATTTTTTTTAATGAGGAATGAGAGGTGGACTGACTTATACAAGGTCACAAAAAACAAACGATCTGGGTATCCTAAATCCAATCTAGAGTGTCTGAACTCCTCCTTCTGATCTTACTGTAGTGTTAGCAAAAGCATTTATACATATTAAGCAATGACACCATGATGCAGTGGAGAGAAAGCTGGCTTCAGAATCAGGAACTGCTGGGTTCAAATCCCATACCCTCCTTGTAAGTGTTGGCTAGACTACCCCAGGCAAGTCACTTAGCAGCCCAGGCAGTTCTACCAAGTTCTAGTTCTTTCAGACTAGAAGTTTGGCAGATGACAGATTGCATTGGTAATTTCTTCACACCAATGATATCACCAAAATAGTTAAAAAATAGTTTAAAAAAAAGAAAGTGGTCAGAATCAGAAGAGTGAATGCCAGGGAAGAGACTTAAGAACCTGGGAGGCCCTGCTTGACATTGGAGGCTGTGGTATCTGGTCTTAGGTCTCTTTTTGTGCTTGCCTGGGTTACTGGTTTGTGCTGGTTGGTTAGACACACACATACACACACACACACACACACACACACACACACACACAATGGCGTGGTTTGAATTAAACCAGATCATCCTTTCTGAATTGTACTTGCTCCCAAGGTCTTGCCCCTTGAACTGGCTGTCCTAACAAGGACAACATAAGTGCAGCAGAAACTGAGGACTGGATTTCACAGGAACTCACAAATCTTACCAGTGGAGTACTGGTGAAGCAGATGAGAAAAGTGGGAAAAGTTACTTCATCTTTGAACTGTGCCAGACTTTGGGGACTAATCACTGTGAGATTCAGTGAAATTTGAGCTGACTCAATTTTGCCTGGTAGAAAAGGGAGAGAATGGGAGAGGGAAGCAGACTTAGGATTTCCTCAGTATAGGGAACTTCCGGTGAAGAAATTTGATAGTCCAATGCAAATGAGCACATATTTTCTAACTTAGAGTCCTAGAGAGATACCTGGGGACAGTGACTTGCCCAGAGCTATGGAGCAAGTGGAAAGGCAGGACTTGAACTCAAATCTTCTTGACCCCAAAGTTGGCTCTCTCTCCAGTATGCCACATTGCTTCATAATGAGACTTTTTTATTTTATTAAAATTTTTCTTAGCTTACATCAAGACCAGTGTGCTTATAGGTAGTTAAGATGGAACCAGACTATGGGACTGTCCAATGTAAAGATTTACTCAGGTTCACAGGTGGTGGGTTGAGTCAAGAGAAATTTGATACTCATATCTCCTTCTCTCTGCCCTCCACTCCCCCACAAGAAACTACGAACTTTCAAAATAATAGCGCTAATATCCAGAGTACTTTATAGTTTGTGAAGAACTTTCCTTATAGCATCCCTATGAGGTAAGATATACAAAAATAGTATCTATCTATCTGTCTATCTATCTATCTATCTATCTATCTCTTATTGTCTACCTATTTATCATCTATTCCATCTATTTATCTTTCATCTATTGTCTGTCCCTCTATCTTCTCTCTATTATTTACCCATCACTTATCATCTGTGTATGATCTATTGTCTATCTTTATTATATATCTTTCTCCTATTGTCTATTTACCTATGATCTATCTATTAATCGACTATCATCTACCTATATCATCTGTTGTCTAGCTATCTTCTCTCTATTAGATATCTGTCACTTGTCACCTATTATCTTTCTATTATCTAGCTCTCCATCTTCTATTGTATATCTATCACCTATTATCTATCTATGATCTAACATTTTCTATCTCTCCATTGTCTACCTTTTATTGAATTATCTATACCTGTTGTCTATCTGTTGTCATCCATCTACCTATCTATCTATCTATCTATCTATCTATCTATCTCTCTATCTATCTACCTATCTATCTATCATCTACTTATCTAGTGGAAACCTGTAATTTCATCAGTATGGGGAAGTCCCAGTATGGAAACTTTTCCATGTAGATTAGCAACTCCTCTGTAAGATCAAGTCTTAGAAAGTTGTCAAAAGGATGAAGAAATGACATGACTCACTCACACTGACACAATTAGCATGTGTTAGAGTCAGGACTTGATTTTTTGATTCTAAGGATTGCCATGTTTCCTCCCTAGTGCTTGGTTCTTCCTGAGTACCCTCAGGGGTCCCATTTCCTCATCATCCCCCACTTTCCTGCCTCCTTGTGTGTTGTCTCCTCCTTTAGACTGCAAGCTCCTTGGGGGCAAAGATTTTTCTTTTTATTGACCGTATCCCTAGCATTTGGCATAATACCTGGCACATAGCTTAACAAATGTTGACTAGGTTGGACTGAATAGTGCAAATATTATCACCTTCTCCCCCTTTTGTAGATAGTGAAGCTAAAGCTCAGTGAAATAAAATGATTTGCCTAGCATTGCACAATCATTTAGTGACAGAACTTGGATTAGAACCCATTATTTGACTACAAATTTATAGCACTAATAGGCAGTGTAGTCATAGCGTATTGAATATTGGACATTGACTCAGGAGGCCTAGGTTCAATCCTATGTCAAGTGTTTATTGTCTGAATAATTATAGGCAAACAACTTCATATCTCTGTGCCTCGGTTCCCTAACCCATGAAATAGAGGGAAAAATATGTATACTTCCTATTTCATAGGTGAGGGAAGAGTGTTGCAAACCTTATCAGGAAGTGATATTAATAAGAGTTATTTTTCCTACTCCATGCTGTTCTTGGTGCCATAACATTTCCTGACCAAGGACTACGTCTTTTGTATGCTCTGCAATCCTAGGCAAGTTTTCAGATATTACTTAGTGATTTGATTTTCTCCTACCACCAAATCAAAAGACGTAAAGAAAGACATTTTCTTTAAAAGCAGGGCCTTCTCTAAGTTTTTGCTCTGTCGCTTGGCTTTGGGAATGAATTAACAAATGAAATATATTTACTGGTTTTGGTAGTGGATCATATTACATACAAAAAGGAATCCCTAAGCCCCAAAAGAGCCAATTTTGAAAGTTCTGGGCCTTTTTATACTGTTTAGAGTTATTTTAATTTGTGTCTAATGGTTGCCATCTTGGGGGAGGGGTGGAGAAAAAAAGGGAAAAAATAAAGTTAAACATAACTTTATTATATATTTAAAAGGAATAGCAAGTTATATGTAACAGATTTGCAGTTTCATGCACAATCATATTTTTTAATAAAAATTATAATATGTTATGCAAATGCTTGTTTTATTTCCTAAGTTCAAAATAAATTCTTTTTTTTAAAAAAAGTCTGGGGCTTAGTTTCTTTAGTTTGAAATCAAGACAAAGGCAAGGAGTATCCTCCTGCCTTCCTAACATATGGTACAATGGAAAGATCACTGGCTTTAGAGCCAGAGGACTGTTTTCAACTCACTTGGCTATTTAATAGCTGTGTGACTTTGGACAAGTCATTAAACCTCTCTGGGTCTCAATGTCCTCAAGTGTAAAATGCGGTGGTTTGAGTAGATGACCTCTAAGGCCAAGTTTTAAATCTATGTTCCCAAAGCTTAAACACTGAAAAAAAATCTAAAACGGTGAATATTTGTTTTCTCTGCTTATCAGCATGACTTCAAGACCCTCCATGCTATTTACCTATTCTTAAGCTATACTAAAGGTTGTTTGCAAGCAAATTAAAATCTTTTCGGTAACTTTTTTTTTTCAGAAGCCCTTTTGAAAGGTCTGCTGAAATAAGGAGAGCTTTACACCATTCTACAAAGTCAAAGGCCTTGGGGCTTTTTTGGACATGTGAGGAAAGGGCCTTTCAAAGAAATGAGAATTTTATGGGAAATGCCCTGGCCTTGGCTTCTCAAAGTTCATATTTGAGAACTGTCAGTAGGAACAATCTAGCTGATCTCAATGGCTGTAAGATGAGGGAGGCAATGAGAGGAGACTTAAAGTAAGCATGCTCTAAACCATTTAGGGCTTTGAAAAGCAGAGCCTAAAGTGTGTTTAGTCACCCATAGGTAAGCAGTGTAAATTCCAGAGGAAACTCACACCCTTAAGCAAGCAACCAGCTACCTCCCAGCTCTGAGGTATTTTTCTAGAAGGATTTGATGAAGTTTCCTAGGTGCAAGGCTGGCTCAAGATTAGATTTCAAAATAACCCTCTTTTTCTGCTCTTCTAACTATTGTGTTTCTACCTAGTCCTCAGTTTAGGTCATGTGGATCTTAAATCCCTCATTGTGGAACCATACTGACCTGTTCAAACCTAGCCCTAAAGTGTACCCTGTTCCAAAATGATCTACTTTAGCCTTTCCCTCTGGCTTTGGCCTCAAGATTTCTTCCCTTATTCTCTCTCTCCCAACAAAATAAAAACTCCTAACAGCCTCCAGTTCATTGCCCACCTTCCTTTGTGTTTCAGGCCTTTAGAAAGTTGATTTGAGGGAATAATTCTTTGCTGCTTGAATGGACAAATTTTATGCCCCTTGCACTGGGCACCAATTTTTTTTAAGGAGTCTCTCTGACACTGTCTCTATCTTTCCCTGTCTGCTTCTCTCTTTGTTACAAATGAGTATGGTCAAGCAAACGAAATTTCTGCATTGGCTATGTCTAAAATAATATAATAAATTTATATAAATATATGTGTGTATATACACTCATATATGAACATATTCACACATATATACATAAATAAAATACATGTGTGTGTATATATGTGTGTCTCTGCACTGTGATTTTTTCACTTCAAGAGGTGGGTAGCATGTTTCATCATTACTCCCCTGGAAATATGGTTGGTCATTGAACTGATCATAGTTCTTAAATGATTAAATGTGTTAGTCTTAAAATATTCTTTCTCCTTCATCACTTCATTATACAAGAGTATTCCACCATATATATAAACCATAACTTGCTCTACCATTTCCCAATTGATAGGTACCCCACCCTCAGATTCCAATTCTTTGCCACCTCAAAAAGAGCTATCTTTAGGAAAATAAAAGAAATGTACATGATAACTTTGTGTATATTTAAAAGGAATATCAAGTTGTACATAGTAGATTTGCAGTTTCATATTCAATAGTCTTTTTTTACTATACTTTATTATGGAAATGCTTGTTTTATTCCATACGTTTAAAAAAATTAAAAAAGAGCTGTAGGTATTTTTGTATATCCTTAGAGTTTGTTTTGTTAGGACTAATTTAATCTACCCTCCCACTAATTTTCCCTTTTCCCCTTTTCCTCCTTTTTCCTTATTGAGTAAAAGGTAGTTCTGTCCCAACGCTATGTGTGTGTGTGTGTGTGTGTGTGTATGCATCCTTCCCTCTTTCAGATGAGAATGAAATTGAAGGATCATCTCCTTCCTTCATCCTTTCCTCTTTATTTGTATAGATTTCTAATTATGTACTCAAAAAGTGTGAAATAATTGTCCCTAGCCTTCCTTTACCACCCCCCTCCCCACTCACCCAGTATATTCCTCTTTTTGCCCATTCCATCTTCCCTTAAGATCATCAAGACCTAACAGAACCATTGCCAGGTCTTCTGTCTCATTAGATACTCTCTATGAGTTCTAAGTATGATAGGAGTCAGAGGGATAAAGGGATACATGTATCACCCCTCTTCCTCCTCCTCCTCCCATATTGGAAGGTAAACAGTTTATCCTTGCTTAGTCCTCTATCATTATTCATTCATGCTTACCTTTTTCTATTTCTCTTAGCTCCCTTGCTTGAACTTCAAAGTTTCTACATAGCTCTGGTCTTTTTATCAGTAATGCTTGGAAATCCTCTGCTTCATTAAAGATTCATTCCTCCCCACCCCTGTAGGATTATACTCAGTTTTTGCTGTGTAAGTTATTCTTGATTGTAAGCCTATATCCTTCACCTTTTCTAATATAATTTTCTAAGCTCTCTACTCATTTATGTTTGTGGCTGCTAAATCATGTGTGATTTTGACTTTGGCTCCTTTGTATTTGAGTTCTTTCTTTCTGACTGCTTGCATTGTGTGTGTGTGTGTGTGTGTGTGTGTGTGTGTATGACAGAGAGAGAAAGAGAGAGAGAGAGAGAGAGAGAGAGAGAGAGAGAGAGAGAGAGAGAGAGAGAGATAGAGAGAGAAAGAGAGAGAGAGAGAGAGAGAGAGAGAGAGAGAGAGAGAGAGAGAGAGAGAGAGAAGGAGAGAGAGAGAGAGCCCTCTGGATTTTCTGTTCCTGTATCTTTCATGAAGTCATGTGTCTAGGACATAGTCTTTGGGTGCTGGAATGCTGACTTCATACTCGTGTCCAGACCTTGTCCCCAGTGTCTGCAGACCTCTCTATCTCCCTAGGTTGAACTGAGCTAGAATGGTTACTTACTGTGCATCTTTTTCTTGGACTTCCTGATTAGGGCTAGGGCTGGTTCATTTTATAAATCTGTTTGGAGGAGTTTTGAGGTGGGGTGGGGCTTGCCCTACTTTTTTCTCCTACTCTACCTTTGTTACTTTTTTAATAATTAAGCTTTTTTATTTTTAGTTTACAGCACTCAGTTCCACATAATTTTGAGTTACAGATTTTCTGCCCCCCTACCCCCCTCCCTCCCCAAGATGGCATGGAATCTGATATGTCTTCTACATATAACTTCGTGTTGAACTTATTTAAACAATAGTCAAGTTGTAAAGAATTATGACCAATGGAATGAATCATGAAGAAGAAGAAACAAAACCAAAAAGAAAAAACAAAAACAAAAGAGAAAAAAAAAAAGAAAAACCAAGGGGAAAAAATGGAGAGCGTACAGTGTGCCTCAATCTGCATTCAGACTCCATAGTTCTTTCTTTGGATGTAGATAGCTCTCTCCATCATGAGTCCTTTGGAGTTGTCTTTGAACCTTGTATTGCTGAGAAGAGTGAAGTCTATCAGGGTTAATCATCACAGAATCCATATATCTGTGGTTGTGTATAAAGTTTTCCTGGTTCTGCTCTGCTCACTCAGCATTATATCATGTAGGTTTTTCCAGGTTATTATGAAGTCCATATCTTCCCCATTTCTTATAGCACAATAGTATTCCATTACCTTCATATACCACAACTTGTTTAGCCATTCCCCAATTGATGTGCATCCCCTTGATTTCCAATTCTTTGCTACTACAAAAAGAGCTGCTATAAATATTTTTGTACATATGGGTCCTTTTCCCACTTGCGTGATCTCTTTGGGATACAACAATAGAACTGGTATTGCTGGATCAAAGGGCATGAACGTTTTTATAGCCCTTTGGGCACAGTTCTAAATTGTTCTCCAGAATGGCTGGATCAGTTCACAACTCCACCAGCAATGTAACAATATTCCAGTTTTCCCACATCCTCTCCAAAATTTATCATTTTCCTGTTTTGTCATTTTAGCCAATCTGACAGGAGAGGTGTGGTACCTAAGAGTTGTTTTGATTTGCATTTCTCTAATCAGTAGTGATTTAGAGCATTTTTTCATATGTCTATAGATATCTTTAATTTCTTCCTCTGAAAACTGCCTGTTCATATCCTTTGAGCATTTATCAGTTGGGGAAAGACTTGTATTCCTATAAATTTGGCTCAGTTCCCTGTATATTTTAGAGATGAGGCCTTTATCAGAGACACTAGTTGTAAAGATTTTCTCCCAATTTTCTGCTTCACTCCTAATCTTTGTTGCATTGGCTTTTTTATACAAAAACATTTCAATTTAACATAATCAAAATTATTCATTTTGCATTTTGTAATGCTCTGTATCTCTTCTTGTGTCATGAATTCTTTTCTTTTCTATAAATCTGATAGGTAAACTATTCCTTGCTTTCCCAAATTGCTTATAGTATCAGCCTTTATTTCCTAAATCATTAACCCATTTTGACTTTATTTTGGTATATGGTGTAAGATATTGGTCTATGCCCAGTTTCTGCCCTACCATTTTCCAATATTCCCAACAGTTTTTGTGAAATAGTGAATTCTTAGCCCAGAAGCTGGATTCTTTGGGTTTATCAAAGAGTAGATTGCTATAGTCATTGACTACTGCATCTTGTGTACCTATCCTATTCCAGTGATCCATGACTCTGTTTCTTAGCCAGTACCAGGTAGTTTTGATGACTGCTGCTTTATAGTACAGTTTAATATCTGGTATGGCTAGGCCACCTTCCCTAGCATTTCTTTTCATTAATTCCTTAGATATTCTAGACCTCTTGTTTTTCCAGATGAATTTTGTCATTATTTTATCCAGCTCTGTAAAATAATTTTTTGGTAGTTCAATTGGTATGGCACTGAATAAATAAATTAATTTAGGTAAAATTGTCATTTTTATCATATTAGCCCAGCCTAACCATGAGCAACTGATATTTTTCCATTTATTTAGATCTGACTTTATTTGCATGAAGTGTTTGATAATTATGTTCATATAGGCCCTGGGTTTGTCTTGGCAGAAAATTGTTACTTTTTAATTTAAGTCGAGTAGTTCACATTTACATTGTGTCACACTACTTTCTTGTATCTGTCCTATACTTCCCCATTAAACTATAAGCTCTTTGTGGGCAGGGACTGTGTCATTTGTCATCTTTGTATTTCCAAGGGCTGGTACAGTGTGTTACGCATAGTACAAGAGGCATTTAATAAATGTTTATGGAATTGGATTGAATGTGAATGATGACATGACTATATGCTTAAGGTCTTAAATAAATCAGAAATTAGTACAGCATTTTAAAAAAAGATCTGCCCTTCCTTTCCCCTAGCTGACTCCCTCTTTTGTCTCTTCTTGGATTTGTTTCTTGCTATACTTATTGTCTTGTTTAGCGGAATGAGTTCAGAGGATGTGAGTTCACATCACAACGCTGGAACTTAGCAAGCAAGACCAAGCAAGACATTTCACCTATCTAAACTTCATGTCCCAAATCTGTAAATGAAGGAGTTGTATTAGATCACCTCTCAGGTGCCTTACAGCTCTGAATCTATGGTGGGAGAATGGGTAAGGACAGAAATGGTGCAGAACATTTTGGAATTTCCAGGCTGATTCGATGAGTTGCTAAGATGTTTCCTTCTGTTCCCCACCTCCATCTTTGTTCAGAATGAATCTTAGCAAATTTAGTTTCCTTTAAGTTCCTATATCATCATCATCATCATCATTGTTAGTATTTATATAGCTCTAAAAAGTTTGTAAAGTACTCTCAGATATCTCATTTTGAATTCTCTACAACTCTGGGGGTAGAGGAGGGTAGGTGTTAATATTATCCCCATTTTACAAAGGAGGAAATTGAGGCAGGTAATGGTTAAGAGACTTGCCCAGGGTCACAAAGCTAATAAGTGTCTGAGGTTATATTTGAACTCAGCTCTTTCTTACTCCAGACCCAGAGCTCTAACCACTGTACCACCTAATTATCTGATCTAATCTTAGTAATCACAGGATCATTAAGCGTAGAGTTGGAAGAGAACTCTGAGGCTACCTAGTCCAACCTTCTCTTTTCATACTTGAACAAACTGGGCCTCAGGCTGTTAAATCCAAGGTCACCCAGGTAGTAAATGTCAAAGATTTGATTCATATCCTGACCCCAAAGTCAATTCTTTTAGCTGAATATCATCAGCATGTTGCTCATTTTTGCCAACTACTCCTTCAAAATTGCTATCCTTGGCCCCTTCCTCTGAAAGGTCCTAAAACCAGTTGAATATGGTGCGTAATACACTGTAGCAAATACCTTTTGATTAATAAGAGCTCAGCCAAGGTCATTTTTGGGGCCCATGCAAATAATTAGAGTAGAATACCTGTCTCCTCATCACTATTAAAAGGATGAGCAAATCATAAACAATCATCCCTTCATGCACTCAATAAACATTTATAAATGCCTACTCAAAATGCCTGTACTAGGTGCCAGCAGGAAACCCAAAGATAAAGAAGATAGGTCCCCGTCTTAAAAGGGATTACAACCTAGTAAGGGTGACACGAATATACATAATACAACTTTCAATGTAAACTGATATAATAGGTTGCATGAAGGAGGGGCAAAGTGCCTTAAGATCATGTAAATAGAGAACTCTTCCATTTAGGAAGATCAAGGGAAACTTCACAGATAAGGTAATGTTTTATTTGGCTCTTGAGGAAGGTTTATGATTGTTGACAGGTCAAATGGGAGTTGGGGAGAACAACTTTTAGGCATAGCTCTGTGTGTGTGTGTGTGTGTGTGTGTGTGTGTGTGTGTGTGTAGGATGAAAGTTCATGAATGCTTATTTGGGGGAATGATTAATCTCTCTCTGTATGTGTATACACACAGATACATCTGTACAGTTATCCCTTCCGCATTAGGGGTTAGGGATGTGGTGCTCCCACAATCTGGAAAATCTACATAAATTTTTTTGGCCCTACCTTTGTACCAGAGAAGAAATCTGAATTATTATGGTATTAAAAGATAAAATATGTTGATAATATACAATGCTACACATATATTTTCTGAATTTCTAAACTTTTTTCTGTATCTTCTGCTGGCCTTAGCATGTCACTGCAAAACTCCCCCAACATTCCCATTCAATTTTTTATGCCAACACATGATATATCAAAACCATAATGGAGAATGTTGGTAGATAAATAGACTAATGGAAAGATTCTGGATATGTAGTGAATCCTGACCTCTGCTATTTATTAGCTGTGTAACCTTGGGGAATTCATCTCCCCTTTCTGAGCCTCAGCATCTTCTTCTGCCAAAGGAAGGAGGTGGACTAGGTGACTTCTAAGGTTTCTACTAGCTCCCAATCCTATAGTTCTATGAATGTGAGAATGGAAAATACCCAAGGAAAGAAGACCGGATATTGTTTTAAGTCTAGAATATGGCCTTATACCTAAAGCCAAGGCCGTAGGGGTTCTTAACCTTATTCAGATGAATAATCAACTGAAAATGTCAAGGAAATGAAGAAATTCTAAATGTATATGGAACTATGTTTATCCATAGTCTTCAAAACACCTTTCCTTTAAAGTTGGAAGTTAAGCTTGAAACAAAAGATACGTTTCCTCATGTAACAAAGAATATAGAATTTTTTCCCCTCTTGAACAAGGTGGTCAAAATCCCTGTGGCTTAAAAGGTGTTGTCATCTTCCATTTCTATTTATGGAGAGCAATGTTTCTCCATTCTATTTCATTTTAGGTGTGTATTTTAACATTCAGTTAAAATAAACAAACAAAAATAGAGCTATTTTATCAAATTTACTGCAGTTTTGAAGAAATTGTTGTAAAGTAGCCCCTAGAAAGAAAAAAATCTTTAGAGAATGACCTTTCCTTATGTGAAAGTTTCTGAAACCCAGGGATACAAAATATTAACTATTACCGCCCCCCAAATAATGAATAGGTTTTCTGATATGTTTGCATAGCAGTTTCCATCCACTTTTTAAAAGGGAACACAAGCTAAGTACTTTCCCCATATGGGTGGGTAGTTAGGTAGGTAGGTGAGTTGAAATTCTAAGAAGGTAGAGTAAATCACCCAAGACCAGGGGTAGAATGTTGGTTGGGCTGGGAAAAGTGACAGGGAGAAGAATGGACTTTGTGGCCAGAGAGCTCTCAGGGAGTTGGTTCAGTTAGCTTATGGAAGAATGGAGCTTGGAGAGTGTAACTAATTCCTGTGATAGGTTGGTCATACACTGACACAATAGGCCAAATGCTGAGACCCTTGGAAAATGCTCAGTACATGGGAAATTCTTCTCAGCAATTACCACTTTGGCTCATCTCACAATAGGACCTGGGAGTTAAAGACCTAAAAGAACGAAGCCCTCTAACCTCCAGTCTAAAGTTTCTAATTATGTCTGCTTCTGCTTAGCAAGAAAATGCTGTAGTGTAAAACAATCTTCGTTTCCTGTGGTTTTCACCTAAAAAAGATAAGAGCTTTTGATCTCCTTCTTTCTCCAAAGGCCCAACACAAAGCATTGATTCTGCTGGCACGTCCTTCAGTACACATCCATTATCACTTGTGCAGAGCCGGCGTTTCAAATTCATTTATTGTCTGGCCATTTTCAGATTTGGTGTGAATAAAAAAAAGTTTCGTTTTGTTTTGCTTTATTTTTTTAACTGTAAAACTGAATGGAAAGCTATACTAAAAACAGAAAACATTTCTGGATACCGATACAGATATATTCTGTTGAAAAAAATCTCCTACTCAAAACATGTCCTCCTTAGCTAGAAATCTAATTAGAGGATGGGGGGGTGAGGAAAAGAAATATAATAGTTAATTACTCTCCTTATTCTACAAGAGAAAGTAGAGTTAAGTGGGAAGAAATACAAGAAGGTTGTTTTTATTTTTCCAACATTGATTTATAGGCCTTTAGGCAAGCCACAGTTTGAGTTAGGAACACCAGAAACTAATATACCAATATGTGTAAGATTCTATCAAGCACTTGGATTTGAAGCCAGGAGACTTGATAAGTCAAATTTGACAAACTTAAATTCAGCAAACATTTGTTAAATACTACTATGCTCAAACCACTGAGCTCAGGCTTGGAGATATGCGAATATGTAAGGGATTTAGGATTTCATCAGTACCATGGTCTCTCATTGTGGGACTTTCTTCTACTAAGGCAGCCTGTAACCCATCTGTATTTAGTGGATTAATTCTAGGGAGTGATATGAGGCACTAAAAAGTTGTGAATTGTCCAGGATTATGTATCTTCTGAGTTTTAGAGGCAGGATTTGAACCTAGTTTTTTCCATGCCCAAGCCTCATATTTTATCCAATATGCCATGCTGCCTCTTAAAGTTGGGAGTAGAAAGATTTTTTTAATTGCCCAATTCCTTCCCCCAAGGCATTGACATTCTATTAATTTCCCTGGGCCTTAGTTACTGCTTCTATTAAAAAAATGTGTGATCCTGTGCCATTCACTTAACTCTCTGGGCTTTCCTCATTTGTAAAATGCAGGAATCCGACTAGATGGCCACTAAGATTTCTTCCAATTCTAAGCCTAAGATTGTATGAACTCATGCTCTACCAGTATAGCTTTTAAGAAGACAAAGTCACTGTCAAGCTGTGATGAAGGGAGGGAAGGAAATAAACATTTATGTAGTGCCTACTATGTGTTAGAAAATATTATTTCATTCAATGAAGCATCAGAGTAGAAATTCAGTGGAGAACAAAATAGAATAAAGCCTTGAGAAACATCCCTGTGAGCACAAACACTCAAATGTCAGTCCCTGCCTTCCTACACTAAAATCAATATATTTTTGTTCAAGCTCTACCATTGGTAGAGTGACCTCACCCCATGTAATATGTGCTATACAGCAATCTTAGAAAAACAACCTAGCCATAGCGATAGCTGAGTGCTGAGGAGCATTGCAAAACTGGATTGTTTTGAGTTCCAAACTGTAGTAGTAAAAGCACATAATTACGAGTTTTGGGGGCCAGATGATTAGATCCAGAGAATTTAGAGCCCCCCTCCCCTTTTTGCTCTTGAATGCTGAAACAAAGGATGCGGCATTATTTTCCATGCCTGGAGGTGGGGGTTGGGGTTCTAAGTGCGCAGAAGTCATTTTGTATCACTTGACTGAAGGACATGAATCCATATGACTCACCATTTATCCTATCTGCCTCTTCCAGACATTTAATATCCAACCAAACCCTGATCCAAAAAAACTCATGGCAAGTTACAAAATCCACACCAGAAAAAAAGGCTCTGTTCAGACTCTGACATGCAATTGGATGAGAAAGCCATTAATGCATATACCTTGGATAGGCATTGCAAATGGACAGTGAGTCAAACCCAGAATTGAATAGGAGGGGAAATCAGGCTGGATTACATTTGGGATATTGAACTTTTAATGATTCCAAGTTGCTCCCTAACACAAAAGCCCATCTTTTCAACACCAATATTTTCTCAGTAATGCTATACATCCCCTCCAGAGCTTAGTAGATGATTTCATCAGTGGCTGTGGCCAAAAACAAAACAAAACAAAATCCATCACCTGGTGGCCAGCCTTGTGGTGATTAGCTAGACTGATTCTTGGCTCATAGGCAATTGCACTCAAAGCCTCTGTAATTTGGTAGGACCTGTCAGAGCTTGTATTCCATTGGCAAAACACATAGTAGGTATTATGTACATACAATTAAATCAACTTTAAATATAGGATTCAGTATTAAGTAGACCAAATGAGATCCTCCAGATCAACTTTGGTCCAGATCCTGAATTTTAGTGTACCTTTGAAGTCAAAAAAATCTGGACTGCTTGCAGACCCTGAGTGGCAAGCATGCCAGTGCCCCTCTGGCCCATTGGTTCCTGGCGACATACCACATAGTCTATATTTACTGGATAATCTGAGACCTATGTACCATGGGCCACTGCTTTAGTTTTAGGGAGAAATTTTTCTACTGAACAGATAGATGAGTAAAATCATTAGGTAGAAGAAGAAGAGGAAGGAGAAGGAGAAAGGGGAAAATAAGAAGGAGGCGGAGGACAAAGGGGAAGGGGGAGGAGGTAAAGGAGGAGAAGGAGGAGAAGGAGGAGAAGAAGAAGAAAAGAAGAAGAAGAAAAGAAGAAGAAGAAGAAGAAGAAGAAGAAGAAGAAGAAGAAGAAGAAGAAGAAGAAGAAGAAGAAGAAGAAGAAGAAGAAGAAGAAGGAGGAGGAGGAGGAGGAGGAGGAGGAGGAGGAGGAGGAGGAGGATGGGGAGGAAGAGGAGGAGGAAGAGGAGGGGGAGGAGGAGGAGGATGGGGAGGAAGAGGAGGAGGAGGAGGAGGGGGAGGAGGAAGAGAAGAATGAGAAGGAGAAGAAGCATTAGGGAAGCAGGGCAGCTGAGCTGAGGGGAAGGAATTATATGCGGGCACTAGCCTTTTTCTTACACGCAAAGCTGTTTATGGGCAGTATTTTAATGGAGAGAGAGGGAGTCAACCCCTGGGGTGGTGTTTAGCTTTGGCCCTAATATTGTTTCAAAGAAGTGTATGTTGGAAGAATGAAAAGCAAAGAAGTCACGTGAGACTTCTTCAAGGAAGAGTATCATGGCCCTGGGGAGTCTGGTTTCCTGAGTGGCATCCCCGGTGTGTCTGTGTTTGTATTTTGCTCTGTTGTTTTTACTCCTGGGGAAGGCTGTTCTTTGAGCTGCCTAAGATTTTATGGGTAGAGAACACTCAAGGTCTATATATTGATGATCCTGCCTCACTGGGTCAGCAGCAATGGTGTTTTTGATAATACTTTTGGAATTTTTTCCTATTCTACCAGATCTGTCCATGACAGAAGTCATGGTCTATGGCACAAATATTCTCAGGCAGCTAGATTCCTCCCTCTCTCCCTTCCTCTCTCCTTTTTCTTCCCCCTGAAAGTGTCTCTTTTTTAAACTCTATTTGAAAATTGGTATATGTATTTTGTTTATAATATCAACTCTTCCTCTCCCCTCTTGCCAAGAGCCATCTCTTATAACAAAATAAAAAAAAAGAAAGAGGGAGGAAATGGTTCAGCAAAATTAACCATAACTAACCAAAAAACTAACCAAAACTATCAACCAAGTCTGACACTATATGCAGTGTTTCACATTCATAGCCTTTACTTCCACAAATGGAGGGGGTGGGGTTTCCTTCTTCAGAGCCAAGCTTGGTTAGTTGTAATTGCAAAGCATTCAGGTTTGACTTTTGTTGTTCTTTCTGTTTGTATTGTTGTAAGCATTTTGTCTTTTTTTTTTCCTAGTTTTGCTTACTAACTGCAGTTCACGTAAGTTTTCCCATGACTCCTTGTATTCTTCATCTTCATCATTTCTTATGGGCTAACAAAGTTTTATTCCATTTCATTTATTATATTTTGTTTAGTCATTTCTCAATCAATGAGCATCTACTTTGTTTCCAGTTCATTTGCACAACTTTGTTTTCTACTACAAAAGATGGTGCTATAAATATTTTGGTGTATATGGTATATTACATTTTTGACCTCCTTCCTTCCTTCCTTCCTAGTAGAGAGATCTTTGGGTCACCTTTGACCCATGGCCATTTTAGTTCATTTAACTGAATAATCCAAATTGCCTTCCACAGTGGTTGGACCAATTTATGATTCCACCAACTGCGTATTAGTGTGCTGATTTTTCAATCGCCCCTCTAAAAAGACAGACTATTCTAGGGGCAGCTAGGTGGTGCAGTGAGTAGAGCACTGGAGTCAGGAGGACCTGAGTTCAAATTCGGCCTCAGACATTTGATACACTTATTAGCTGTGTGACCTTGGGCAAGTCACTTAACACCAATTGCCCTGCCTTTTCCCCTCGAAAAAGACAGACTTTTCTAATTTTCTGTCATCTTTGTCAATTTGTTGAGTATGAATTAGAGACTGAAATTTGTTTTGATTTTCATTTTTTCTTTTTATTAGTGATTTGAAGAAATATTTCATGTGACTGTTAATAGTTTATAATTTATTGAGAACTGTTTTTTCATATCCTTTGACTATATCCATTAGGAAGAGGCTTTTAATATTAAGTGATACTTGCTAGGCTGCTATCTTTCATACACTAGACCCTTATCAGGAATATTTGATGCAGTATCAAAAAATTTCCTAGCAATTCTATGCTTAATTCAAGAATGAGTCAGCGGAATTATAAGTTACATGCTAATTTGTCAGGTATCCAAAATATGTTAGGCACTTCTCTTTTTCAGTATTCCCAGATGTACACACACACACACACACATACACACACATACACACACACACACCCCACATTCCCAGCCTAATTTGAACTTCTATACTGTAGCTGCACATATGCCCCTATTTGTTCATTTTTATAACTCTCTTTAGTCTTTAGTTTTGCTTTAGGCCCTGAGAACCTTGATGTGCCCACACAGGAGAGACCTGAGGTTTTGTGAGGGAGGGGATACTCTTTTTCTCGACAATTTCTTGACCATCTTGCTTCAGATGAGATTTGTTGAAAGGAACCTTTAGCTCTCTCTCCATTCTACACCCATCCTCTCTTACTTTTGTCTATTCAATTAGGCTGTGCCTCTTTTCTGGAGAGAACTTCTCTCTCACTTCATTCAGTTAAAATCCTTGTCCTTCCAGATCTGGTTCAGAAATTTCACTTCCTCTGTGGAACTCTCCCCATCTTCCCAGATGAAAGGGAACTTTTTCTGTTCTCGAATTTTTCTAAAGTACTTTATATGGCTTTCTTCTTTGCCTAATCACTCCCTACCTAGTATTTATACTTATCATTATGGGTGTATATGTATATATTTATACACATATGTATGTATATACATACATACATATATCTACACACATATACATATATACACATGTACATACACATACAGAATGAAAGCACCCTGAAGAGAGGGGCTGCTGTTCTTCATTTTTGTTTCTCAGCCAGCACCTTCACTCGATGCATATACTTGTTGAAATGGAGGAAAGAAAATGTCTTAGTAAAAATCTTTCTATACTTTGATTCTAGTCTTAGGTCTAAGCTAAGGGACTCTCATATCTTAGATGTGTTTCACTTATATTTTACATTCTTCTTGAGAAATCATTTTATGGTGGGACATTGCAAGTTAGCTAACCTATCTGAATTTCTATTTCCTCATTTACAAAGTGGAAAATGTAACAGGATTGCTGTTGAGGGGTGGGAAGAATTAGCATGGGCAAATGCATGAATGAACTCGAAAAATGTAAAGTACCATTAAAATTGTTATTCAAGATGATAAGACTTTCCCTCCGTGTATCCCTAAATTAAACATAGGACTATAGATTTAGAGTTCAGAGGGACTTTGCAGGATCCTCATTTTACAGATGCGGAGACTGAGGCTGCATAAAAGTTAAGTGACTTCACCAAGGTCACACAGGTGGTACTAAGTCACAGAACTGAAGTTGGAACACATGTCCTCAGATTCCAAATCCAACTTGAATTCTAATATATCACGCTGCAACTGTCAGCAAGCAGAATATTCATTTTTCTGACAACTTGTTCCTGAACCCCATTTGCAGCTGCTTGCAATCATGACAAAATCTGCTCCTTCAGTACTAGCCAGACAGCCTGAAACTCTCTCACTTATACCAGAAAGCTGCGTTCAGTAACAGATTTTTTACCCCTTTTGAAATTACAATCTCTAGTTTAAAAGAGCTTTATAAAGTCAATCACCATTTTTTTTCAAATGCAAACTCCACCCCACCTATTAGTGCAGAGTAAGCATAAGGCTGATACAACTCTGTCTGCAGGAAGAATATGAAGTTTATGTTCCTTAAATGAAAGGCCTCGTAAAAACACCAGCTCAGACAGCATGTAACTGAGGACACAAGAGTGTCTTTATTCAGCAAGGCTGTAAAATGCTGACACAGGAGAAAACATCTCTGTCAGACTTAATCTGGTTATCATTTATATTTACAGTACCATATCTCTCCCCTTCTTTCATCCTTGACTTAACTATGTTTTCCTTTGGCTCTCCAAAGTAATTTTTAAGCCTTGAAATTAGAAATGGAAAAGCGAGGGAAAAGATTGAAGAGACAACTAAAATCTTTTACAGCAAGACTATAAAAGGACTATGCAAGCCGATATAAAATGAGTTTTATTTATTAATGTATTTTACTTGAAGAATCCCATTGAGATACAACATCTTCTCTCTGGTGGTGTCCTAGGGTGAAAGGCTTAGTGTAGAAATACACATGCTTTCGTCCCAATCAATCACCCAATAAATTAAAATACAAAATAATCTACATTAAGAGCGCTTATCTTTGCTCCGCCCCCCCACCACTCAAGATTTAACTATCCTATTTCAAAGGGTAAATAAAATTTATGTGCAGTCAGCAAAAGTGGAAATCGACACAGAGATAAGACTTTATTTATTTATTTTTAAATAACTTGCCACCCACAGTTCCCTTGGATCAGAAGCTGGTTGGTATGTTTGTTGGACACGGTCTGCATAAGATATTTTAGTTATCACTTCTCCCTGGGAAGCACAGTCAATCAGGCAACCTTTAAAACTGAGTATTTATTCAGGAAGATAAAAAAACCAGGAGCACAGCAGCATTATCAGTGATACCAGACTCCCTCAGTGTAAAACCTTTGCATTATATAATTAGTATCAACCCCATAGGTTCTTAAGATACTATCAAATGCAAAACTGGGACATCAGCCAAACCTCTATTTGTTTTAAGTAACACCTCTCTTTATCTTGTTTTTCCCCCTAAAAACCTGTTGAGTGGCAGAACGAACATTGGACCAGGAGTTAGGAAAGCCTGGGTTTGAATCCTACCCCAGAAATATATTCACTCAGACCTAGAGCAATTCACCGAATTTCTCTGAGGCTCCGAGAACCTTAGCGATAAAATTGAGATAATAATGCCACCCTTTTCGTAGGATTGCTTGGGACGTCTAGGGAGACAAGGTCTGTAAAGCACTTTGCAAACCTTATATAATCTACGTACAGGTCAGCTATTGATAAAATAATTCGCAATTGGGGAAGATGCGTTGTAACAGTAATCCGGCCGTCTTCTCTCTACTTTGCCGCTGAGGAGTTGGGGGATTTTACTGCAGCTAGGCGGCGCTATAGTGCTTAGAGGGCTGGACCGTGGAGTCAGGAAAACCTGAATTTAAACGTGGCCTGAGACACTAGATTGTGTGACCCTGGGTAAGTCACTTGAGCTCTGTCTGCCTTAGTTTCCTCATCTTTAACATCGGGATGATAATAGCACCCACCTCTCAAGGTCATGGGAAGATGAAGTGAGATATTTGTAAAGCACTTCGCAAACCTTGAGGACTATATAAATGCTGGTTGCTATTATTACTATTTAACCTTAGTTTTTGCATCTTTAAAATGTATATAAAACAGTTGTCATACCTCACAGGGTTATTGTTAAAATTAAACATTTGTTAACCAAATGCATACAGTGCAGTTTGCAACGTGCTGAGGGGAGCCGGGAGGGGAAATACGAGGGTATGTACAGGGGGTGCAAGATTCTATGCTAGGGATAGAAAGAGAAACAGAATAGTCCCTGGTTTCAGTTTACGTTGTGCAGGAAGAAAACAATGTTCATAAGTAAACAACTCCAGGATAATTTGAGCAGAGATACAACACAAATGACTAGGGGAATCAGGGAAGGCTTGATAAAGGGAGGCAGTAGTGAAGTTGAGCCTTGAAGGAAGCTTAAGAATTCTGTGAAGCAGAGAGGAAAGGAAGAAAGGAAGGAAGGAAGGAAAGAAAGAAGGAAGGAAGGAAGGAAGGAAGGAAGGAAGGAAGGAAGGAAGGATGGAAGTAATGATGGAAGGACGGAAGGATGGAAGGAAGGAAGGAAGGAAGGAAGGAAGAAAAGCATTTTTGGAGGGCTTACTGTGTGCAAGGCTTGCATAGACTGGGGACACAGATGCGAAAGTTAGACAGTATCTGCTTTCAAGGAACTTCTAATAAGGAAAGATAACACATATAAGGGAAGCTAAATTTGGAAAGTTATTTTGGGGGTGGCTGGGGGAATGGATGAGATTTGGAAAAAGCTGTGAAGTTTACCTTTAGAGTCCAGCGTTCTAAGGGTGGGAGTCCTAGGCAGAGGTGAAGGAAGGGGGGGGATACACATAGTCTCATGTGGAGATGGCTGGGAAGATGAGGAAGGAATATTTCTCATTACCATCTCCCCTTCCACTTGGAACCCCAGCAATGTTACTTTTGTGCTCGTCTTTCTTAAAATGACCTAAAATGCATTCCACATCATAACAAGTTTTTCTGTAGAAGGTAAAGATATAAAGGCAGAACACTTGACAGTTTTATTCTCTGTGCCCCAATGTCATAGGTCTCTCTGACTTTTTGCTGCCCCAAGAGTTCACAGGTGAATTATTACTTTCATTGGTGTAGTGCTATCTTGGTACAATGCAATTTGCACACATTATCTCATTTCATCCTCACAGTGACCTTAGGTAGGCTGCACACGGGCTATTACCTCTATTTCACTTTAATCCTTCAAGGACTTGTGATTTCATTTGTGTAGGTACTCCTTCCCTCAGTGCAGATCCGAACCCTTCCATGCCTTAGGAGGTGTCTTCCAAGAGTTGTAGTGGCCAAAAATGAATTCATTGCCTGCTACCTTCTGGTAACAGCCTTCTCTGAAGTTAAGTCGGCCTTAAAGAACCACATGAATGTGAGCTGCTACTGTTGGTTGTTATATCATTTTATTTTTCTTGCCTTTTTTTAATTGATGTTCAGACAAAAAAAGGACAATTTTCATCCTGCTATTATTCTTTTATATATAACATACTATAACATACTGTGAAATGTTACACAGCTGTACAAGATAACTAATTTTTGCAACAGAATGAAAGTATTGGGATTTAAACTCATCTTCTGCATGCTCACTGAAAGCATCTTTAGGATGTCAGTAGCAAAAAGGATGATGGGAAGGAGATATCCTGTACCTCGTCCGGTTCTCGTGTGGTTTGATTTCTTCTTCTGGGTCTCTGTATTTAGAAAGCTTTTCATTCCACCAAGTTTGTTGATCATGAGTATTTGATATATCAACATCCATTAAAATGTTCTTAAATTTGTATGGATCAATATTCTGTCTGGGCAGGTGTGGGCAATAGTTCTATTAGTAATCATGTCCTGGTTTCAGTAAAGTTTATTTGTTGAATTCTCAGGGATATTTTGAGGTTTACATTGGGAGCTAGGGGATTTGTCATCTGCTAGTCTAAGAAAGATTTATAAATTTGTAATTTTAGCCACCAGCTCATATCTTGTCAGTGATTTGGAGGTGCTCAATTTTTCCAATCTACAGTGATGTATGGGGCAGCTAGGTGGCACAGTGGATAGATTCCCAGGCCTGAGGACAGGAAGACCTAAGTTCAAATCCAGCCTCATGTAGTTACTAGCTGTGTGACCCTGAACAAGTCACTTAGCCCTGCCTGTTTGCCCAAGTTTCCTCATCTGTCAAATGAGCTGGAGAAGGAAATGGCAAACTGCTCCATTATTTTTGCCAAGAAAATTCCAAATGGGATCAAAAAGAGTTGGACAAGACTGAAATGATTGAACAACCACAAAAACAGTGATCTTCTGTTTGTATGAACAAATTTAGTTGACTCAACGATTTGTTCAATAGTTCTTTGCTGATATGTTGCTGGTTGAGTTCATGTGGCTATCACCTGGGGCAGATTTTCAAATTCAGCAGTTGGATCTTAACTTAGGCTCCATCTTGAAATAAACCACTTTCTGTTACATTTGACAAATGGAATAGAAGACATCTGTTGATAGCCTTTACTAGTACTTGGTGAAGTGATGTCTCTTCTAAAAGGAGTTATGTTATTAGTTTTTAACTTATTTATCTGAGAACACATTTCAGTCTTCTTTCTCCTTTTTGATGAGAAGGTAGAGTATTCATCTTTCTATAGCTGCCTTATGTTATCTGTGTCCAGCTAGCAGAACATCAATGAAAGTAATATTTCATATGTTGATGTCTTGGGGTAAGAAAGTCCTATACTCTGACAGGGTGATGTATCCTCTGTTTTATTGATATTGTACAGGTTTCTGTTAGGATGTTTTCAAAATATGCTATTGTCTATGTTACCATCATCATTTTTGTTATTGCTCCAAATCTAGTATCCATTCATAATCGTCATTTCAATCGTCCCATTTTTCGTTGTTTTTGTGCTGCTTTCTTTTGCTGCTGTTGATTATCTTCTTGGTAGGACCTGTTAGAGCTTATGTTTCTCTGCTAGAGACTTTTAGGGAGCTACTAGGTATCTCATCCTGAGGCATCAGAGAAGGCTTTAGTGGTGGCATCTCCATTAATGGATCATTTCTATTTTTTAGAGATGAAAAAACTAATAGTAAATAAGGAGTAGTAACTTGCTGAAGACCACAGGATTAGTAAATGGTCAAGCTATGAATAGATATATTCCACTCTGTACAATGAGAAAAGTGTGGGATTTGACACTGGGGATATGAAGCTGAAGTATATACCAGTGACACTATAAGTGGTACTGTGCGACAAGGAGAAGTCACTTTAGGTCTTTGAGCCCCAGTTTCTTCATCTATAAGACTACTGGACATGATACCCCAATTGATAAATGGTTAAAGAATGTGGACAGGTAGTTTTCAGATGAAGAAGTCAAAACTATAATTATATGAAAAAAATGATTGAAATCTTTATTGATTAGAGAAATGAAAATTAAAGCAACAATGAAGTACTACTTCATACCTGTCATATAGGCCAATAAGACAGAAAAAAAAATGACAAATGTTGGAAGGGATGTGGGAATATGGGGACACTAATACTTTGTTGGTGAATTTGTGAAATGATACAACCATTTTGGAGAAAAATTTTAGAACTAAGTCCAAAGGGCTATAAAACTGTGCCTTTAACCCAGAAATATCATCAATAGTCTGTATTTCAAAGAGATTAAACAAAAAGGAAAGGACCTACATGTACAAAAATATTTATAGCAGCTCTTTTTATGGTGGCAAAAAAATGATATTAAGGGGATGCCCATCATTTGGTGGCTGGCTAAACAAACTGCAGTATATGATTGTAATGGAATTCTATTGTGCTATAAGAAATGAAGAGTAGGGTGGTTTAAGAATCATCTGGAAAGACCTACATGGACTGATGCAAAATGAAGTGAGCAGAACCAGGAGAACATTGGACATAGTAATAGCTATATGACTTAACTATTCTTGGCAGCATCATGATCCACAATAATTCTGAAGGACTTATAATGAAAAATGTTTTTCCCCTCCAGAGAAGAAGCTGATAGAGTCTGAATGCAGATTGGAACATACTATGTTTTACTTTGTTTTTTTTTTTCTCCATTTTTTGGTCTGTATTTTCTTCTACAACATGACTAATATGGAAATGTGTTTTGTATAACTGAATATATAGATGACATCAAATTGCTTGCTTTTTCAGGGAGAGGGAGGGAAAGAATTTGCAACTTGAAATGTTAAAAAAGAAATATTGAAACTTGTTTTTACATGTAATTAGAAAAAATAAAATATTAAAAAAAATTAGGACACGAAGACCCCCTAAGGCCTCTTTCATTTCTAAATGTATGAACCTTTGACTAGGAACCAAGACTTTCTTACTTTTAGTCAAGTGTTTGCTGTTCTAGGAGTGTTCTCCTTCCCACACTAATTTTAATTCAACTACTTTGAATATATTTGTATTTGTTAAGGTTTTCTTTTTTTGATATATATATATATATATATATATATATATATATATACATACATATATATATATATGTATTTTATGAATTCTTGTAATTGTTGTCTCATTAGAATGGAATCTCATTGTTAGTATTATTTCTTTTTTTTTTGTTCCTAGCAAGGTGCCTAGTGTGTATATATATATGTATATATATATGTGTGTACATACACACATATGTACACATATATGTGATATTATATATGATATATACATAAGTCTTATAAGATATATACATGTATATATACTTGTTGATTGATTGATGAAGACAAGGCTTAGAAGGAGTGATATGCAATAAGAAGTGGAAAAACAGTGGACTATGATCAAAGAAGGAAATTCCAGAGTTGAATATCATGGAAGTGGCTCAATTTTGGATGCTGGTGAGAACTAAGTTCTGACCATATTTGTGAGTGACTGGGGGATCCTAATTAGCTCATTGGAAATGTGAAATACAACATGCTAAGAGATTATGACATTCAAGTTTTGATATATGAGGGCAACAGCTTGCTGTGGAGAGGAAGAGTGTGAGTACAATTCCGAATCCTTGGATGAACAAAAAGTCTCCCCAAGCTTTTTTCCTTCCTTCCCACATCCATTGTTTTTGGTTGTTCTGTCAGGTGATGCCATTTATAATCTCCCTCTATCTACTACTATAATACTTCGCAAAGAAGCTTCACTGCCTTAGCTTTCTGCTTCACAAAGATGAACTGTGTGTTGATTCAAGAAGTTTCTGATCTCATTTGGACTCCTCATTTTGGTGACTTTATCCATGCCTTATTATACAGATAAAAGCTGTCTTTGAACACTTTAAGGGAAAAATCTTTATAATGAAAACCCTAATTCTATACATTTTAGTGGGAGAAATATGGAGTCACCCCTTTTATTCAAATGTGCCCAAATACCAGAGAAAAAAACAATAGTAATGCATTAAAGTGTATTTTGTCATAAATAGTTATTGAACTAATGTACCTTACAAGTCATTAAATCATCTAAGTCCTCTGTGTTGTTTATTAATTAATTATGCATAAGATATTTTTGGAAAGTTAATGATTGATAATGTTATGGTACCATCACTAAAATGAAATAATGTGATATTCAAAGGAATAAACAAACATGCAAAATAATAAAAAAAGCTGCTCTTTAGTCCATAGCACTTTCTTATAGAAAATAGAGCGTGTTTTGTGAGTCCTGAGGTAGAAAGAAGTTGGAGTGAATCAGTCTCTGAGGTATCAGGAAGGACAATAAAAAGAAATTGCTTTACTGATGAACTTAAGGGTAGGCACCATGTCCATATGATGACATTAAAAAAATAAGGTTAAGAACAAATAAAGGCAAAATAGAGGTTTGTCATTGCTCATGTGGCATCAAACAAATCAGCAGCAGATTGGGCAATAGGAGCATTTGGTAAATCTGTCATCCACCTATGCTCTCTACTGTATTCCATAGGATATGTGTATGTGGATAGATGGGTGTGCACATGCATGCGTGGGTGATTGTGTTGAGCCTCCTCTATGGTGGGATTTGTCTATAATGGAGAAAAGTAGTACATATAGTGAAAAATGGGTAAAGATTACTGGTAGTGTTTGTATAATGAGGTTGACTATTTTACTTTAAGTTTCACTAAGAAATGATGATAATCAGACAGTGTCTACTCTTAGGCTTTCCTATTTTTCTGATTCAATGACTAGTTTAAGTACATCAGGTTAAAGGTGTTGTGATTGCCCTCTGCCTTTTTATCTTTATACTTTTTAATACTTTGGTGATCATTTGGAGTTTTGATTTAACTGAAGAAAAATTGTAATTCATGAATGAATCACACATTTCTAAGTAGCCATTTCTTGTCTGTTAAAGTCAGTTTCGTTGTTTGAGTTGTTTTTTGTTTCTTGCCATGTTGTTGGACTCTCTGGAGGAAGAAGATACACAGGCCTGAGGCTTCTGATTCACTGGAATACATTTAGCCTATTCTTTTTCTTGATCCCAATCCATATTTTCCTACACATATTGCTTGCTCTTTATCAGTTAATGAAGTGTATGTCAATTTGAGTTGGAGGATTTAGCAAGCAGCAAGCATTTATTAAGTTCCTATTATGTGCCAGACACTGTTTTAAGTGCTGAGGAGATACAGAAACCAAATATTACTGTCCGCCCTCAGGGAGCTTATATTCTGCCATTGTCTTTATAGAATCTAATGAGATGATGTGTATAAAGTGCTTTTGAAAACTTAAATAACCATTTAAATGTTTATTATTATTAACATTATTATTATAATCATTAGTCTCTCTGGGTCTCAGTTGTATTTGATTATCTTTTAGGGACCCATAATTCTGTAATCTTATGTGGTGAGTGTGAATTAATTGACTCTATCATTCCACCTAGACTGATTTGCTTTGTAAAAGAAGACTCTAGAGAAAGCAGGCCAAAGGTGGAACCTCTAAGGATGTTATTTTGTGGTATTTTAGATGGGCCTTCTTTGAATCTTCTTCAGACACACTGTATATGCCTATGTGCAAAAGCTGGTTCTGTTTCTTAAGCAAATCTCCAGCGGGCAGTGTGGTAGGGAAGAGAGAGGGATGGACTCAGGAAATCTGGATTTTAATTCAGGTTTCTTTGCTCATTATCGTTCACTCATTATTGAGCCTTGGGAGTTACTTGGCCTTGCTGCGTCAGCTTTCTCATCAGAAAAATGGTGCCTATCTAGGCATAGCCCACCGGAGTGGGATGAAACTTTAGAGAACATTTAGTACACGCCTGTAATTTTACAGATGAGGAAATTGAGGCTCAGAGGGCAAAAGTGATTCTCCTAGTTGGAGCAAGAATAGAGCTGTTGGCAATTTTGACCCATCATGACTCCATGCTCTGTGCTCTTTAGGTTGTATAGATCAAATGAGATAAAGTACAGAATGGTTTGTATGCTATATAAATGTCAGCTATTGCTATTTAACTTGCTTGTAGTCACTGAATGGGTCTGGTGCAGTTTCTTGTGCCCATAGAAACCTTGATTTTACGTCTTTGTCCCTGTGGTTTGAGTGTGGTTTATTGTTAACCAGTTTCCAGTTTCCTATCTCCCCACCCCCACCTTAGATGTGGATTGATTAGTACAAACATGTTGGGCAAATGATGATTTATGATGGCATCGTGGTCCCTGAGAAAACATATTGATTTCGAACAAAGTTTTGGTCCCCTCTCCAAAGGCATGTCGTGGGTGACTGGAAAGCATGGGGGATGGATGCCGTGAGCTAAATTCATCAACCTGCCACAAAATGCTTTTGTTTCCCCAGGTCTGGGGTGAACTTTTCTATTAGTTCAGTGGGCCCAGTGTTTGCCATCCGCATTCTTCAGCATAGCCAGGGTATTGTGATTCTCTCCCTCTTTATTTTTACTCCAATTGGGACATTCACCTTAGTCACATTGAGAACGAACTGATCAATAGGGAGATGTTTGCTATTAAGAAGGATGAGGAAAGGTGAAGGAGGCAAACAAGGTTATCTGCTATCTACTTTTAATGTCTCTCTCTTTTCTTTTGCTGATCTGAGGGAGGGGCAGCTTCTGCTCCATCGATTGGAAGAAAACTACCTAACACAAGCTCTGGTGGGCACGTTGAAGGCTCCTGTAGGGGCTAGGAACTAATGAGAGGGCAGCAGGACTTTCAGAATCCCTGTTCTTTTATGATTCCTCCTGTTTCTTCAGCTGCAGAGTGTATTGTGTAAAAATGATTTGTTAAGGAAGTATTTATCGAAGATCAGCCTTGATGATAGCCCATAGGCTTTCTTTTTCTTTTAAAAAATTTATTCTGAAGCTAGCATAAAAAATAAGACCTCAGATTCCTATAGTCCTTTAAGGACTGCAATGCATTTTCTTTACTGCAGCCTGAAGTAGTCAAAGTATTTTTAGGCTAATTTTGCCCATGAAGCAACTACAGCTCAAACAAATGAAATGATTTGTCTGGTGTCTCATAGCTGGTCAGTCGGTTAGTTAACTACAATTTTTAGTATTGCGCTAAATGCCAGGGATATAAAGAAAAACAAAAGATAGTCCTTGTTCAAGGTACTTACAGTCTAATGGAGGAATCAACATGCAAACAACTATGTACAAGCAAGATCTATAGAGTAAAGATAGGAAGTCTTCAATAGAGGAATGGCACTAGCATAAAGGGGGATTGGAAAAGGCTTCTTACATAGCTGAAACCTGAAGAGAGCCAGAGAAGCTAGAAGGCAGTGATGAGGAGAAAGCGAGGGTACTAGGCATGGGATAGCCAGTAAAAATGCTCAGTGTAGGGAAGTAGGAGGAACAGCAAGGAGATCAGTGCCCTTGGGTCAAGTATACATTGGGGAGAGAAGGTGTTGAGTAAAGTTTAAGAAGACTGAAAGGTAGGAAGAGGCCAGGTTATGAAAGGCTTTATAAGCCAAAAAGAAGAATTTATATTTGATTCTGGAGGCAATATGGAGTCATTAAAGTTAATTAAATTAGGAAGGGAGGGGAGTGACTGGTGACATCTGTGTTTTTGGAAGATTAATTTGATATCTCAGTGCAGGATAGACTAGAATAGAGAGAGTCTTAAGGCAAAGAGACCAAACATCAGGCTATTACAATCATTTAGGCATGACATGTTGATGGCCTGTACCAGGTTGGTAGCTGAGTCAAGGAAGAGAAGCAGGCATGTGTGAGAGACGTTATGAAGTTAGAAACGACAGGACTTGGCAAATGATTGGATGTAGAGGATTGGAGAGAATGAAGAGTTGAGGATGATATCTAGGTTGCACCCTCCATAGTAATAAGGAGGTTTGGAAGTGAGGAGGGTTGGGGAATTTGGGGGGAGATAATGAGTTGAATTTTGGCCACGTTGAGCTTATGATGCCTATGAGACATTCAATTCAAAATGTGCAAAAGATAGTTGGAGATGTGAGACTGGAGGTGAGGAAAGAGGTTGGGGCTTAAAATCATCTACATGGAAATGATAATTTAATCCATGGGAACTGGTGAGATTACTTAGTGAAATAGTATATAGAAAGAAGAGGGCCCTGGACAGAGCCATGTCCATACCCTTGGGGTAACCCAAGAATGAAGAGTCAGTGAAGGGAACAGGAGTGGTCAGAGAGATAGAAGGAGAATCAGGAGAGAACAGTATCACAAAAAGCTAGAGAGATGAGAATATCAAGAAAAGGAGGTGATCAGCAGTGTCATTGGTTGCAAAGAGGTCAAGAAGGATTTGGATTCAGAAAAAGACCACTAGATTTGGCACTTAAGAGATAATTAGTAGCTTTGGAGAGAGTAATTTTGCAACAGTGAGGGCCCGGTCGAGATTATGAACAATAAACTTGCAGTAGACTCAGTCAGAAGAGTTTTGTGATTTTCTCTGTCTTCATTTAGCAGCATGTGGGCAAGAGTGAAGGTAGTGAATGATGGGAACAATCCAAGGCTGAGGCTCAGTAGGGCAAGATCTTTGATAGGGTAAGGATGCAAGGGACTTGAGAAAAGAGGAGAGAGTTGAGTTGAAGTTGTCCACTTAAGGGCCAAGGGGAAAGGGAGGAAAATGTAACCAGTGCAGGGGTGATAGCCTGGGAAAAAACTAAGGGATGGAGTGATTGGAGGTCATGGTACAGACAAAGTACAGATTTGGACATTGCAAGACAGAGGAAGAGGTAGAATGACAACAGATTGTGATCAGATCAAGGATTTTAGAGTTCCTAATCATGAAAGTGGTACATTTTTGGTTAATGGTAAGATCAAGAATATGACCAGCTCTGTGGGTAGCTGAGGTAGAGTGGAAGAGTAAGTCATAGGAAATAAGTAAGCTGAGAAACTGGGAGATTAGAATCTGAGGGAGTATCCATATGTATGTTGAAGTACCTGAATATGAGCACAGGAGCTGGGGAGAAGTAAAAGACTGTGATCTGGACACTGAAATCATTGAGGCAGGAAGAAGAGTGGCCTGGAGGTCTGTAGAAAATAGCCACCAGAATCTTGATTGGGTGTTCAATATAGACTGAATGAACCTCAAAGGAAAAGAATTTATTGAGTGATGGTGGTAGAAGGGTGGTTGGGAAGGTGAAATGAGAAGTATTCTGACTCTCTCACTTGGACTAGCGAGTTAGAGGGTATGAGTGAAAGTGCAGCCAGCACTGGAAAGGGCATCTATGGAAGTTGTGTCATCAGGAAGGAGACAAGTATATGTGAGGGCAAGAAGATGGAGGGAGCAAGAAAGGAAAATGTTTAAGATGAAAGGAAGTTTGTTGTGAATGGAGCAAGCATTCCAGAGAGCACAGAATTAGGGTTAGGTAGCTTTTGAATGGGACATTAGTGGAGCTGGGGATAGGAATAAGTGAATGATCAGTGGGGAACTAAAACAAGATTTGAATAATGACAGCAGGGGGTTCAGAATAACTGGGACAGGGAAGGAATGTTGGGACAGGAGAATGGTAAATTTTTAGTAATGTGTTCAGGTGGGTTATCTTTGATAATAGGGAATCAGCCTTGGGGTGGAGTAGTTCCACGATGTCAGTATGCAGCTGGAATGTTGGGGGTAGAGTGCAATCACTGTAGGTGGCTGGAGAGAGTGCCCAGAGCATGAGAATTTTGCACAGTAGGCACTAAATACATGTTGATTAATTGCTTGATTGTTCAAGTGGCTGCCCATTTGGCAGAAAATGTCAAAAAGAAAATTCAAACCCAGGTCTCTTCCAGCTCCAAGTCCAGTTTGGGTTCTGCTGCACTATGTTGCTTTTACATGACATACTAGAAAGAGAAAAGAATATGGCAAATAAACAGAACT